>NC_056726.1:1086432622-1086797622 GCF_019279795.1 Protopterus annectens
TCTCCTTATACTCTTGTCTACTTTCTTCATCTCTTTGAAAATCCCACTTCTTCTTCGCCAACCTCTTTCTCTGTATACTCTCCTGTACTTCTTCATTCCACCACCAGGTCTCCTTGTCCTCCTTCCTCCTTCCAGATGTCACGCCAAGCACCTTTCTTTCCATCTCTCTTACTAGCTCTGCTGTAGTTACCCAGCTATTCGGTAACTTTTCACTGCCACCCAGTGCCTGTCTTAACTCTTCCCTGAACATCACCTCACAATTACCCTTTTTCATTTTCCACCATTTAATCCTTGGTGCTGCCCTCACACTCATCCTCCTCTTCTTGATCACCAGTGTCATCCTACAAACCACCATCCGATGCTGCCTAACTACACTTTCCTCTGCCACCACTTTACAGTCTCCAGTCTCCTTCAGACTGACCCTTCTACATAAGATATAATCCACCTGTGTGCATCTTCCTCCACTCTTGTATGTCACCCTATGCTCCTCCCTCTTGTTAAAATACGTATTCATCACAGCCATGTCCGTCCTTTTCACAAAATCCACTTCCATCTGACCTTCTGCATTCCTTTGCTTAACACCATACCTACCCATGACTTCCTCATCCCCTCTGTTCCAATCACCAACAAACCCATTGAAATCTGCTCCAATCACCAGTCTCTCACCCTTGGGTACAGTCATCACCACTTCATCCAACTCACTCCAAAAATGTTTTTTTTCTCATCCATCGCACACAACACAGCATATGCACAGTGTTTTTTAAATCGAATACATAATAACTCAGTGGATCAAACCGTTGCTAGCCTAACTGGAGGACAAAACGTTCTTGGCCTGGTATTTGCAAATGTAGTGTCATCATACACAAGTCCATTAATAAGTTCCTTTCTGATTAAGTGAGATCATAAGCTAGTAACCTTTTCACTCAAACTATCTAACCCCCCCTAAAGCCAATTCATCAGGATTCAAAGACTTCCGCTGCAGAAATTTCCACAACTTGTATGATTATTTCTCAAAATTCACTTTATCACATCCTGATACTTTCTTGACAGACAGATTTGCCAAGCAGTTTTATACCCACATAAATAAATGTATAGAATGGGAAATCCCTTGTAGATCCAAATACAATGGGAAACTTAAAAGCAAACCACCCTAGTATTCAACTGACACAATATTGACACTAAAAGAATAAAAACATTATTAGGCTATACAACAGAGTTAAAGAACCCAAAGTCAAAGAAAATATTAGGAATTTGACTAAGAATTTATAAATGATTAAGTCAACTAACTAAGGTAGCCCGTGAACTCAGGCTGGCATCTGAACCCAAGGACAATTATAAATCCTTTAGTTATGTTAGAAAACTAAGAAACTACAATCAACAATGTACAGAACTGACACTAAATGGTAAAATGCAAATTTTACTGGTGGATATTTCCAATATGCTATCATACAAATTTATTGCATATTTTACTCCCTAGATGACTATACAAAGTGTTAATATTCTAGTAGCTCTCAAACCCCTCGTCATCACTAAAGAACATGTACTTAAATTGCTGTCTAAGACTGAGAATATTTCCTCCATGGAACTGGATAACATGCTAGGCTGTTTGTTTAATAGTAGAAAACATGCCCTGGTGCAACCTCTCCTTAAGCTATTTAACCTGAGCTTGGCTACAAGCTCAGACTTGGAAGTATGCCATATGCACTGGTGATACCATGCCATAAAGGTGGCCCTATTACCAACTCCAGAAACTTTAGGCCCATCAGCCTGATGATCCTCATTTGTAAGGCCATGAAACATATTACAACAGACTTGAATTAATATAGACCTTAAAAATCTCTTCAGGATAAATCTGCAGCAATTTCATTTTGTAACACGTGAGTTTTGCCTAATGAACCAGGTAAGCATCTTCAAAAATATAATGCAAATTTTTCATAGCAGTCACATTGTACACACAGTCTTGATTTAGCCAAGACGTTTAATACCACATCATGTGCTAGCATAATTAATAAACTAAATAGATTACACATAGATTCCTATGTGGTAAGATGGATAGCAAATTGAAGAGAACAGAGAACCCACATTCTGTAGGTGGCAAGGGCTGTTTCAGACAGCATGTAGGTGAATACTGGTGTTCTGTAGGACTCAGTGGTGGAACTTCTTTTGCTTATTTACTTATGTGACCTACAGACTAAATCCAAAGACCTATGGCTAGCCACGTTTGTGGCTGACTGCAAACCATACCCCTCAAATGTCCAGAAGTCCACAGAATGTCCACATTTTGCCTCATATTTTTGATCTGTTCTTCTTAATATATTTTGTTTTATAATGAATAACAACAATTAAAATTAAACTTTTTTTACAAAAGAGTAAGCACTTTCATTCTACACATAGAACTTCATCAGACAACTCCATTAAAAAACAAAAACATTTAAATACACTCCTCTTAATCAGGTGTTCAATACCTCAATGATTTAACCCCTTCCTTTTCAGAACAATCTTAAAATTCTATCATTCAAACATGGGAAACTGCAGTCATTTAATCTAACTTGCCTGTAGTACTCTTTCCAATCAAAATCTTCCTCAGCATCAAACCTCTCTTCAAAATTACACACTTGATCTATCACTGAAACATAAAATCAATTGCATTAATTTAATTCCCATAAGAATGCAAAACATGATTGGCCAAAGCATTACTTATATCCTTTTTTCAACAGCAATGAAAAGTTCATATACTCTCATATAGAATTCTCTTACTGTTCTCCCTATCTAAAAAGCTTGACAATTCCTACATAAAACAATATAAACTATGAATTTTGACTTACAAGTAAATTTACTGAATAATTTAATCAAACAGTTCCTAGCTACTACATAAATGTTATTATCTTCCTTCATAAATGTATAATAATTGCAAGCTAAACACTTAAACATCCCTCCTGTAGACTTTGTATTGCTATTTCTATGAAAATAACCTTTTACATTTTTACCCCTTTTAGAGATAAAAAAATGGATTTTCTCCTATTACATCTTTTAAATGTGGAAAATTCATAAGAAATATCTAATTTTGCCTAACCACATCTTTAATACTTCTCTCCTCAAACAAATTTTCCAAAGAACAAGTCATTGAACAATCCTTATTCAGCTCTTCCCTATTATCACCCATTAAACTTCCTTTGATAGGCTTATACTCCAAACTTATTTTACTCCTTACTTCCTCCAACAAATTATCAGCTAATAATTTTGAATATTGTCTATCATAAATCTTAAACTGCATCATTAAAATACTCAGGGTCTTTAGTTAACCTACCAAATCTAATAAATTGACCTTTCACTATATTCTTTTTGAGATTAAAATGATGCATGCTGTTGAAATGCAAATAAGCATTGCTTTTGACTTCTTTCTTAAAAATTCTAACTTTAAAGTTATTCTTAAATTTATAAACCGCTATATCCACAAATTTAATACTATCTATCCCTATATTAAAAATAATTTTTAAATAATCGGTAACACTAGTTATATATGAAGCAAAATTCATGAATTCTTTCTTACATGCTTGAACAATTCTGAATTATAAACTTATTTCTTCTCCATCCCAGCCAACCATAAAAAAAATTTGCATAACTTGGGGCCATAGCAACCCGTATTGCAACTCCATTTATTTGTCTATATATCTCATTATTAAAACAATATTACATCTAACATTTCAAGCAGGTAAGCAACCTCATTTGTTTATCTCTAAAAATACCATAAGAAAACATTTTTCTGTTTACTATCTCAAGCCCTCCTTCATAAGTCAATAAATGGAGTTCTGATGGGGGCTGCTATAGCCCTAAGTTATGCAAATGTTTTTATGAATAGCTGGGAGAAACAATATGTTAAAATGTTGGAATTTTTTATGCATGTAGTTGTTAATAAGTGTTTTATTGACAATGCATACATTTTATGGATTGTGGTAAGAAAGAATTGATGAACTTTGCTCTGTTTTTAAATAATGTTACAGATTATTTAGAATTTACTTTTAATATAGAGATGGATAGTATTAATTTTTTTGGATTTAGTAGTTTATAAATTTAAGAATAAATTAAAAGTTAAAATTTTTAAGAAAGAAATCCAGTGCTTATTTGCATTTCAACAGCATGCATTGTTTTAATCTCAAAAAGAATTTAATGAAAAGTTAATTTATTAGTGTGAGTATGTTAACTGAAGACCTTAAGTATTTTAAGGATGAGTGTGATGTAGTAAGGTTTAAGTTTTATGGTAGAGAGTATTCAAAATTATGAGTTGATAATTTGTTGGTGAATGTAAAGAGAAAATGACATTTGGGGTACAAGCTTATCAAATGAAGTATAATGGGTGATAATAGGGAAGAGCTGAATAAGGATTTTTCAATGTCTTGCTCTTTGGAAAATTTGATTGATAAGAGAAGTTTTAAAGATGGGGTTAGGCAAAACTGAAGATTTGTTATGAATTTTCTGCATTTAAAAGATATACTAGGTGAAAATCCATTTTTTGTCCATAAAGGAGGTAGAAATGTAAAAGATTATTTTCATAGAAAGAACAATAAAGGGTCCATGCGAGGGATGTTTAAGTGTTTAGCTTGCAATTATTGTAAGTTTATGAATGAAGGCAATAAGATTCATGTAAAAGCTAGGAATTGTGAGATAAACCTATGTAGGAAATTTACTTGTAAGTCAAAATTTATAGTTTACATTGTTTTATGTGGGGATTGTCAAACTGTTTATATAGGAACAACAGTAAGAGAATTCTATATGAGAGTATATGATCATTTGCATGCTGTTAAAATGGATATAAGTAATGATTTGGCCAAGCATGTGTTGCATTCTTATGGGTATGAAGTGAGTCAAATTGATTTCATGCTTTCAGTGATGGTGCATGTGTATAATTTTGAAGAGAGGTTTGATGCTGAGGAAGATTTAGATTGGAAGGAGTACTGCAAGCAAGTTAGATTAAATGTCTGAAGTTTCCCAGGGTTGCATGATAGAGAGAGGTTTAATGTTTTTCTGAGAAGGAAGAGGTTGAATTATTAAAGTACAGAACATGTGATTAAGAGGAGTGTACTTAATTTTTTTTTTGTTTTTAATGGATTTGTCTGATGAAGTTCTATGTGTGTAGAATGAAAGTGCTTACCCATTTCCATTAAAGAGTTTAATTTTAGTCATTGCTGTTCATTATTTTATTATTATACAGCTTTTAGAGTTCATTGAGTCTTGTTGTGATTTTGTTTGTGAGATGGCGTGTTTGAACTCTTCTCATTCATCCCATCTGAATTCCAGTTTCCTAGTTTTTGCTCTTTCAGTTTACTTTACAAGAAACTCCATCTGCCTCCTTGTTGGATTATTGTGAAAGTGAAGGGCTGGTAAAGAAAGCAGTTAATTAGCCCAAATGTGGTGTTTTGACCGGAGGTCTGCTTGCTATGTCTCCTAGGGGAACAGTTCATTTTGAATGCATTGACAGTTCATTCTGGGAGTGTTTAACTAGTGTGGCAAACCCATTTAATGATAGTATTCAACTGCTAGAGCCAAACATTCCTAATTTAATGTCAGAGTTTTATTAGTCTTGAAAAAACCTGGTGAAACTTAGAGTTCAGTGGGATATTTTGTTTTTTGAAGCAAGTCTTAAAGCAAAAAGACATACAAGATGTGTAAGAGTTCAGTGGAGACTGGAAGGAGAAAAGTTTTCATCTGGTTTAAAGAAAGTGTGGAGCTTGTTAAATGAAAATATGGGACTTCAATATGTATAACTACTTTTTAAAGAAAACAGATGTTCGCTGGCTGCTTTGAATAGTGGAGTGGTGGCTCCTTATAATAGCTTAAAAGGGTTTACTTCTGCAGAACATTTTGAAATAAAGATAGAGAAAATAACAGCAAAAGTTTCAGCAGAAAATGAGACCCTAAAGAAGCAAAAGCTTAAAAAAGTTTATTGAGGATAAAAAGATTATGAGGCTGGGTCAAAATTTGAATTAAAAGATTCAAGCAAAACTAATAAAATAGAAGAAGAAGGTCCCGTAGGAAGATTGATGAGGTGTATTTCTCCCAGTGGGAAGCCAACACTTGAAAGTGGTGTTTAAAATGTCAATAGGATGAGGATGAGTTTAATTGAAGAACAAGGAGCTGGTGGGAAGAATGCCAACAGTTCTTACAAGGGATAATTTCAATAGGAGTTTCATAAAAGAAATGTTTTTCAAGATGGGGTATGGGACAGAAGTCTTGGCACAAATAGCACAATCCTCATATCTGGCGAATCAAAACTACAAAGGGAAGACTTATTGGAATAAGAATTACAACAATGACAGAAATTTCAGGAAATAAATTATTTTTCTACATCTATAGGTACAGTATCAACCTCATTTAAAGCAATTAACTGATTGAAATCATTTCTCAACAAAAAAAAATTAAGATTGTTAAGCAGAGGTTTGTCTTTTGGGCCAGCTGCCAAAGCTGATCTAATTGTGGTGATCAATGTCCTTAACCAATATGTAAGAAAAATAAATTTAAAATGTTGTTTTAATAATAATGCTGTTTATAAGAACAATGGGTTGAAGAAGACCAGAACATTTAATCTTCCATTAAAGCCTGAATTGGAGGCTTCTTTGTTAACAACAGAGGGTGATAGTAGAGAGCTGTTGGAAATGAAACCTACATTTCCATATTATAATTTAGAAATTAAAGAAAAAGAGGTTTATTTGGAATTGAAAAATAATACTGATTTTTATATTACAAAAGCAGATAAGGGTATTACAATAGTAATTATGGATAGAAGATGTTATGGTGAGTAAATAAACAAGTTTTGGATGATAAAGTGACATGGTTAGAAATTAAGGCATTTTATGGTTTGATAAATGTGTGTACTAAACATGTTTTTTAGAGGACCTTATTTCTTCTTAAACAGCTTGACTATTTAAGGATTTTTAAGCCTAAGTTACCAAGGTTTTTTTTGGCCTGCTCAAAATTCATAAGGATTTGGAAAAGCCTACTCTTAGACCAAGTGTGGCCACAAAGGAAGTAAAGCTGAGGGAATGGCTATTTTTGTGGCTACATTTTTGAAAAAAATGATGCGTAAAAGTAAGTCTTTTGTAAAAGATTATTTTGATTAATTAATGAAGTGGAAATAAATGATTCTATGTAATTGGTGGCAAAAGATGTTGCATCATTGTATATAGTAATTCCTAATGAAGAATGTCTTGAGGTAGCAAATAGAGAATGTTTTCTTCTGGTATTTGTACTGATAAACAAGTGAAGATGCAAATATTTTTATGACTGGCTAGGAGAAGCAATATGCTTATAATTCAGAATGTTTTAAGCACGTAGTTGCTTATAAGTGTTTTATTGATGATGTATTCATTTTATGGAATAATGGTAGGAAATATTTGATAAATTTTTCTTCATATTTAAATAATGTTACAGGTTAATTAAATTTTACTTTTAAGATAAAGATGGATACTCTTAATCTTTTGGATTTAGTAGTTTATAAATTTAAGAATAAGTTAAAAGTGAGAATTTTTAAGAAAGAACTCTGACGTAATGCTTATTTGAATTTCAACAGCATGCATCATTTTACTCTCAAAAAGAATATAGTGAAAAGTCAGTTTATCAGACTGAGTATATTAACTGAAGACCCTGAGTATTTTAAGGATAAGTATGATGTAGTAAGGTTTTAGTTTTATGACAGATGGTATCCAAAATTATTAGTTGATAATTTGTTGGAAGAAGTAGGGAGTAAAAGAAGTTTGGCCTATAAGCCTATCAAAGGAAGTTTAATGGGTGATAGTAGGAAAGAGATGAGTAAAGATTTTTCAATGGCTGTTCTTTGGGAAATTCAGTTGATGAAAAAAGTATTAAAGATGTGGTTAGGCAAAACTGGAGAATTCTTATGAATTTCAACATTTAAAAGATACAATAGGAAAAAATCGATTTTTGTCTCTAAAAGGGGTAAAAATGTAAAATATATTTTAATAGAAATACACGGTCTACTGGAGGGATGTTTAAGTGTTTAGCTTGCAATTATTGTAAATTTATGAAGGAAGGTAATAAGATTTAAGTAGAAGCTAGAAAGTTTGAGATAAAATTATTTTAAGGAAATTTACTTGTAAGTCAAAATTCATAGTTTGTATTGTTTTATGTGGGAATTGTCAAGCTTTTTATATAGGAAGAACAGTAAGAGAATTCTATTTGAGAGTATATGAGCATTTGCATGCTATTGAGAAAATAGATATAAGTAATGCTTTTGGTAAGCATGTTTTGCATTCTCATGGGAATGAAGTAAATAAAACTGATTTTATGTTTTCAGTGATAGATCAAATGTATAATTTTGAAGAGATATTTGATGTTGAGGAATATTTTGATTGAAAGGAATACTGCTGGCAAGTTAGATTAAATGCCTGCAGTTTCCCATGGTTGAATAACAGAGAGAATTTTTTTTTTTACTCAAAGAAATTTTTATTAAAAATGTTTCCATATCATCAAATAGATTGAATGATAAATAGTGAAATATAAAATAATATAGCATAATCAACTAGTCAAGTATTTACAAAAGAAACTATAGACAATTGCCTAAGTATGCAATCTATAACAATGTTTCCATACACAATATGCAGTTTGTATTAAGATGCTGTGCTGACTAATCAGATCAATTTGTTTTGATCAATATTTCATCAACTTTCTGCCAATAAGTGATGTATGATATTGTTTTATCAGTTCTTTTCTTTATGGTTGCTACTTCCATTCAAGACACAAAGACTGTGATTTTCTTGAAATCATGAAAAGTTGGTGGTGCTTTATTCTTCCAGTAAGTTGTTATGGCTTTACATGCAATGGCAAGCAATGTTCACTGTAAAGGGTATTGTACTTTTGGGACACATTGTGGTATGGGTACATTAAACAAAACTAATGACTTGATTAACTGAAAAGTATCAATAAAAATTGTTTGAAAGAACTAATTAATTTCAAACCAATATTTATTCAGTGAATGACAATTTAAGGTTGTTCTGAAAAGGAAGGGGTTACATTATTGAGGTGTTGAGTATGTGATTAAGGGAAATGAATTTAAATGTTTTTTGTTTTTAATGGATTTCTCTGATGAAGTTCTATGTGTAGAATGAAAGTTCTTACTCATTTTCATTTCTGTAATTTTAATCATTGTTATTCATTATTTCATTATTTATATGGTGTTCAGAGTTTGTTGGGTCTTGTTATGATTTTATTTTTTGTTTTATGGCAAACTGTTGAAGATTGAAGTCAGGAAGTAATGACAAACAAATGTGAGCTTTAGACTTCATATCTTCAGAAAAATACATGTTAATGTAAAACCTGTTATTCTAGGAACTTTCTTAAGTTTAAGTCCCTGATTCTGCACCTTTGCCATTCTATTATTTTTAACTTTGTCCTTAATTCTTGCACTAAAAGGTTGAGAGGTATACTGCAAAACTGGAAGTCATTGTCAAATCTACCTCTGACGTAAAAGCCCCATTCAGGAATTTGCACTTGTAAATGCATGGTATATTGAAAATGGGCTTACATTAAATGCTAAAAAATGCAGCACTGTCACATTTGACAAAAAAGCAATCTCCCAGCATATAATATTAACAATAATCCACTTCCAAATGAAAATGCTGTTAAAGACCTGGAAACTTGGCTGGATAACAATTTCTCCTTTTCTCACCATGTAGCAGCTGCTGTCAGAATAATTCTTCTACTTGGCACTGTTAACCTCGATGGGAATGTCATCAGATCTAATGAATGATGTTATTGTACTCCTCTGTTCACTGCTGATCAGACCATTTATTGAATACAATACCCCAATTTGGAATGTGTATCATCAGACATATCAAACAATTTGAACACAAAGAAAAGCTCCTAACAGAGAAGATCACAGGTTTAGAATCGTTAAGATACCAGAAATGACAAGACCTGTCCCTCTTTGTTGTTTGTTATAGGTTTCACAGAAGAGACCTCTGTGCCCTGCTGCCTAAGCTATTAAGGACACAGTAATCAAAGATCTCTTGTAACTTCACAGATCAAATAGTCTCACAAATACCAAAACAAGGATTCTAAACCTGCTTCAGCATATAATTAAAAGAAGGTAGAGAGACATTTAATTTCCTCTGCAGATAAAGCATTGTTTTGCACTATCTTCCTTCAAATAAGACAGGGAAGATTGGAAAGGTATTAATAAATTCATCCTACACTTCACTGACCTAGCCCACCTTGAGAAGGGAGGTGCAGTCTAGGGTAGGAAATAGTGTGGTGTAATGACTGCAAGAAATCAGTAGTTTTAACATTTTCATAATTCTTTTGAAAAAATGTGAATTATGATATATTATGATATATTATAGAAGGAAACAGCAGTTGAATTTGTTGGACTAATGATACTGCTATAAATGAGTAGGAGCAAAAATGCATTTATTCCTATAGTTGTCATATTTTACTTATCTCAGTTTGAAGTGAGCCTCAGAATAAAAAAAATAAATTCAGCATAACTTGTTAATTGCAAAAGTGCATGAAATGTCTTTGTCTGGTAATGCTCAAATATCTAACAAAGAATTTGATCTGTGTATCTACTGACCACATTAAATGATTTCTCATACATGTTTTATGCAGCGTTTAATGATGTTTAAACTAATGTACTATAGTCACATATCCTGATGCAGATCTGTTATTAGTCATATTAAAATAGTCAAGGTGAAAATGTTTCATTCAGTTGTATTTCAGGTCTAGTTTAGATAAACAGCTTGAAGACACACAAATAACCCTGCACTATTTCATCTTTGTTACTGACTCACCACCCATTGTAATGTATCGGCATGGACTATAGTGCTTTGTGTCATGAAAGTATTCTCTTTATTAGGGTTTCGTGATCTACAATTGGTCCTTTTCCAACAAAACAGGAGCGGTGAAACTAGTTTAAGTGACTCCTGTGTTTTGTTGACAAACATGGCTATTTTATCAGATAAGATCACAAAATAGTTGGGGGTAAACAAAATTACTCCTCTCCCAAGGTTGTGAGATCTTAAAGTCAGTGTTCAGAGATGCAGGGGTGTTGGAGTATAGAGTGTTTTTTCCCCTTCAAATATATTGTTTTTCTTATTCTTTGTTTTTGTCTTTGCATGTCTGATGTTGAGAATTGTTTGACAGCAGTAGTTTGCATTAACTGCTGTCTTGCTGTTTAACCATGCATCTGATACAGACTGTTGCTGTCAGTGTCAAAAAATCTTAAAATCTCCTTTAGATATCTACATTTATGGCTGGATTAGTCACTTAACTTTCATAACCACATTGAAACCACCAGGAAAAAGATCAACCCCCAGATTCACTATCCTTCTGTGCATGACTAAGTTAGTCATGTATGGAATCGGCTATTTAGAAGCCTGATGGCAGCGCACCATGCATATTAATGAAGGCACGCTGCCTGAGCTCCTAATCCTACACGGAGTATGGACAAGTTCAGGGGACATGTCTGAGAGCAGAGCTCTCACAATATACATGCCCCTGCAATGAAGGACTGCAGAATGATAGTAAACAATAAGTGAGACAGCTCATAGATGTATGTATATCCCCAGCGACATCCCCCCACGTGTATAAAAGCAATACTGAAGAACAAAAATAAAAAGGATTTTCTTTTAATAAAACGGACAAAGTTTAACCATAGGTGCGTGGGTTTGCCCATCACTTAGCTATGGTTAATGTGAGTTAAATAGCAGAAAGAGGATAAAAAGCAAGATATATGCAAATGAAGCAGTACAGCAATAGTGTAGTGGGCAGAGCATTCGCCTTACAAGCAGTCATTCCCGGTTCGAGTCACGCTGCAGTACATTCCATTTTCCCTTCCAAATCACTTTCTATGATAAATATTTTTATTGCATAACCAAATGTTGTTGTGTCTTTCGGCTTTTCCTGGTTAGGGGTCACCACAGCGGAACTCCGGTCCGCTAATGATTGGCAGTAGATTTTTATGTGCCAAGTTGCCAGCCTTCAATGAAGGTATGCCCATTCATACATGTCTCCACGCAGAAGACACTCTAGCTGAGAATCGAACCGGACAGCATCTTACTGTGAGGCGACAACGCTAATGCAGCACCACCACTGCAGTACTTATTGCGTAACCAAATAAATAACATATATTTCTGAACTGCAATACTGCATTTAATGTAGATGTGAGGAGTCAGTGTCATAATGTTGCAAAGTCCACAGATAATCACGTGACTCATACAGTATCACAGATACAAATGGAAGGCAAACTGTGTAATGAATACTCCATACATGTCTTCAAATTTCCTATCTCCCTAAGAACCATTACACTATTACTGTCTAAAATGTAGCACTAGTAAGCAGTAGTAAGCACTCTTAAGCACTAGTAAGTGGGTTTAAGGCCGTTTGTGCCAGAGTAAGCAATGCGCACACAGGTGAAGCAAAATTGAAGCTAACTCTCTGTAAGCATATGTAACCAGAGGTTAGCATTGCTTACCCTCACTCAAAGCCACGCAAATCTGCTTACAAGCGCTCAAAAGTGCCTTGATCAGTCAGTATGCATCAGCTGCCATTCTAGGCAGGAAAAAATAACCAGGCATTGCAGGTTGTGAACCTAGGACCCTGCACTCTTCAGTCCCAGTACTTAACCACTAAGCCAACACAACAGTACATAAGAGTGAGGTTTTAATAAACAAACCTCTCCATAGGAAAACAAGCTGAACATGTGAAAAGACTTTCTATACAGCCTTATGTCATATACCCAGCTACATCACATAAATATGTGAACTGGAGTACTGCAGTAAGCACAGATGTGGGGTGTTACTGTAATAAAGTGTAGAAGTTCCCATGACCCCATACAGTGTATGTACACATGAATCATGGCTACCAGACACATATATAACCTGTAACGAATAATAAATCACTGCCAAAAAGCAAATATAATAATAATTAACTGTTAAGCAATACTAACCACTGCACAGCTTAGCTTAGTAAGTGTAAGCAATGTGTAGGGCAGCCAATTCAGTCTGACTATTGGTATACCTCTTTAAGCACTGCCAACCTTTGGGAAGCAGGTGTGCCCATAGCTTAGCCTTTTCAAAACTGGCCAATCACAGAAAGTGCGGGAAATTGGCCGTATTTAAACCTCACAGGCGGGAATACTTCCCATAACTGGTTGCAGCTTCCTACTTCAGGCAGAATGGCTGGTGTGGGTGAAGGCACTGCATTTAGAGTGCAGCGCTGACACATCCAGGAGTCAAAAATCATGGTAGGGCTCCTGATAAAACACCATGAGCAGATACTACTGCAAGGCCAGTACCAGGGCTCACATTATAAAATGGAGGCCTGGGACAGTCTCGCCCATGACCTCACCAGTGCCACAGGTATCCTCCGGACTGGTGAGCAGGTCAGGCACCACCATGCTGACCTGAAGCGGTGGGGGGGTGTACTGGAACAGTGGATCCAGGAGTCTTGGCATGCCTATTGCCCCAGTACTAAGTACTCATTCTACTAAGTAGTTAATAATCGCCTAGCTTGTGTATACTATGGATAGGTATTGCTAAATATCACTGTATTTCTATGACAGCTGCAGATGAATAGGCTGTGAACTAGCAAGCCCATGATGCTAGGTTGCAAAGGCTGCATTACGAGGCAGGTTAGTAATTATTCTGCATGTACTGTCATAACAAATAAATATCCTTAGAAAGTGTTGTACCAGTATAAATAAAGGTGTAATATTCTGTGAATAAAGGTATAACCCCTGGAGTGCTTCTGTTTACTCTTCTTTCATATGTTATTGTACTGTTGCATTCTATAAATAGTAATGTTGTATTAAGTAGTGTTACCCACACTGTGGTATGCAGAAAAAATGTGTATGAAGTTCTGTATAACAATGTTGGAAGTGCCAAGAGTTCAGTCATATTGTACAACTGAGGGAGACTTACATAGAAAACATTAGAAAGCTTCACAACAATTCCCTGATAGCACAGTGTACTGTGCTGTTAACTGTAATGTTTTTTGTCACACACAGCAGGGGTTTGAATCCTGGGAGTGCTAGTAAGTTGTATGCATAATCATACACCACAACTGTACAGATTTTGTTAGAATGTTCAGATAGAAAGCTGTACGCATAATTACACCCAGCAACTGTACATAATTTGCTAGAATGTTCAAATAGAAGTTGTATGCATATTCATACCCCTCAACTGTCCCAGGTTGTCCAGCATGCCCAGATAAATGGCCCACATCACCAGCCTGGTACCCTGTTCCCCTGAAAAATCAGTGTGATGATCCAAGAAATGTAAGCTGCCATTAATGACATATAACTGATAGCTAGACCTGTACAAAGTCAGAGAATGTATCTGAAAACAAACCTGTCATTGTAGCACCTCACCCAAAGTGTATGAGAGCATTTCTCAATATATGTTGCATTAACACCTGCATTTTGTCATGCCTGTATGTAAGACACAGGTCACGTATATAATAATCTATAAACATACCATACAATATGAGGCCATTGGGTAGTGTAATAATACATGTAAGGGAAAGATCACTACAGTGACTAAGAATGTTGTGAAAACTACAAGGATATATTAGTTGCTAATTTAACTCTCTCTCTCACCCCTACCATATGTGCAACAATAACCCAACGACATACCTCAATCGGTATGTGTATACTCCAAACTTTTGTTGGGACATATGTCCTATTCGTTTATAAATATTCACATTTGTTTCTATTCATGTGCCATGTTAAAATACCCCCATAATAGTGGCCTATTGCCATCAATTAAACCTGAATGCTGTTGTAATAGCCATTGTTGTTCCATATATGCATGTGTTCTGCTTGCTCTGCTACTGTTTTAAATCTGGTATCTTGGTTTAATGGGAATACCTATGCATGCTGTTATAACTAATCTTGAATGCAGTTGACTATCTTTCTTAAACCTGCTACAACATAGCTCATATGGGAAGGCCATCCTAGCAGACCTACCTGTCCCACCTCAGCTTGCCATGGCACCTTGCACCAGCACATCTGAGGCCCAGCCTGGGACTTCCTCCTCTGTTGGCCCTACACCACCTTTGGGTTGAACTGCTGCAGGGGATGGGGCTTGCCCCCCCTGGGAGTCAGGATGGAGAGGAACCTGTCACCCGTCATCATGTCTGGGCCATAGTGCCTAGGGAGCTCGATAAGGAGTTTCAAGACTGGCTATGCCAACCTGAGTGCCAAGTGGCTCAATTAGAGGGTGAGCCTGCCCCTCCTACACAGCCCCCAGTACAGATACCTTTGGGGCCGTGAAGGTGCAGTTATTACTGCCCATGGGTGGGGACCTCAGTCCCACTGTTTCCATTTGGGGGCTTATGGGCTTGTGACTTCCAAACACCCCTCCCCATCCAAGGTGTTCCCCCCACGTGTGTCATATACTGCCCTGTATGCTGTCTTGTCTATCTTGTCTGTCATCCTACCCAACCTATCCATCCCGAGCATACCTACTGTCCTTCCCCGACATCCACTCTCAACTAAAAAAAAAGGGCATTCTGTTCCCAAAAAAAAAAATCACGCCCCATACATAGCTGTCCATTTTGCACACATGTCCACTGGACACATGTAATCTGTTCTAATTGGCATTGCAACATATTATTGCTGTCCTCACCCCTCTCCCAGGGGTTGGAGTGTTCAAATGTACCTCCAAATTCATTGCATATGCACAGCTGCTGCTGTAGAAGAAATGGGCAGCTATGGATCTTCCCTTCACCCTTCCTGCACATCCCTAGCTATCTTGCCTACTGTCTTTCCATCTTTGTGCCCCTTTTTCACCACTTTCCTATCACCCCTTTTTCTTTTCTTTTAAAGAGTTAGAGTGGGGGTAAGTGAGAATAGGCACTTTTAAGCAGCAGTAAGCGGGTTTCAGCCTGTTTGCATAGGTGTAAGCAATGCCTACATGGGTTAAGCAAATTAGAAGCTAACTGGGTGTAAGAAACTGTAACCAGAAGTTAGTGGTACTTACCGTCACGCAAACCCATGCAAACCCACTTAAAAGTGCCTTAATCACTCTGTATCCAACAGCCCTTGTCCTGCCCCGCAGTAAAATAAACAACCTCAGCAAGGCTCGAACCCAGGACCCTGCACACCATAGCCAAAGTGATTTACCACTAAGTCAAGTCAAATATACATAGCCCTGATGTTTTCACAAACATATCATCCAGCACAGTCATTCAACAGTACACAGAATGTATTTAAACATGTAGCTGTATGTGAGTGTGTAAATATATTCACAACTAAATAGATATATACCTCTCTCTCTATTATATTTATCTATCTATATATAAATAACTACATATATATATATATATATATATATATATATATATATATATATATATATATATATATATATATATATATATATATATATATATACACAGATATATATCTATAGATATAACAAAGCACATAACAAAGACATATATGACCACAGGCACTGTTAATGGGGGTGCTCAAACAACATACGTCTTACACATAACAATATTCTCCCCCCATACAAACAGGTCTGCCCTGCCATGCAATACCAACTTTTGTGACTCCAATAACCGGGACCTGACACGGCATGGCCACAAGATGCTTACAGTAAGCCATGCCACCTGTATGATGTGTGGCCGGTATTGATAACATATCATACATTACAGTCTGGCTACCATAGTGTAAGTACAATGTGGAAGCAATACAACATTCCTAAGATACATATACACAGGAATGGAGATACATATCTATATCTATGTCTATATATATATATATATATATATATATATATATATATATATATATATATATATATACACATACATATATAGACATATATGTAACTACACATACACACACAGACGTATGTCTAGGAAGATACATTATTAGAGGGTGCACACCACATTGAACAGCCAGTCTCCCTACACTTAAAACCTCATCAGATGGACAGTGTATGACTCACCCATACAAAAGACAATTGTTTCCTGAAACGTATACCAACAGAGAAGTCAAAGGATGTAACACCACACCCAGGTTTGCATGTTTTAAATCTTTATTTGTGTACAATTACAGTTTTATATGCCATTTCATACTGCAGTTTATACTTTGAAATACATACAAACAGATAAATGCCAACTGTCAAACAGATCATTTAAGAAAGTATTCTGAAAGCATAACACATGTTACTGTCCAGGCCAAGGCCTTCAAGTAGTACAACAGAAAATACTGACTGGGCCGCAGGATAATGATCAATCAACAGTAAGTAATGCAGATGTATAGCCCAGCAGCCTCTAACTACACTCTGTAACAATCCCTAGGGTGAAAAGACCTCAGTTAACACAATGGGATGTATCTGTTACATAACAATGCATAACGGAAATAATCACAATTGTACTGACAAACAGAACAGGCTGTATGGCAGTAATCAGTAGGCCAGCAATGTTCACAAGGTGAAGTGTATGGTAATGTACAGCCATATACCTTAAGCCAGCTTACTACTAATACACCTCACATGTTGTAACACCTTAGGTTAATGATGGTGCTTACCCCCCCACACCAGACTGAATTACAGGAGAATAAAAAACAGTGTTACATACACTGACCTCTGCACTGCAAAGGGTCATACATGTGTTGTGCACATGAAGCCTACATATATATGGACCCTTCCCCACAATATGTGTGGGTGCCCAACAGCTCTGGAATGATGGCAGGAATGGCAGCATGACATTATCATGGCAAGCACATAATAACCCCTTACTGCATGTCATATGGACAAACCCTGGTATATCGGTGGAGGACAGAGGCCAGTACACAGGCCCATATGTGAAATAGTGTTGTCATACACTGAGCATGTTGCTGTTGCTACAGGATGGTGTGCAACACATACTTAGACAAAAATATGACGTCAAAAACAGAAATGGATGTAGCCACCTACTGATAGCACTCAACACACACACTGCCAGTGATATAGCAGACACAAGACCTGTGTGGTGGACAGACAAAACATAGGCCCACATATGAGAACTACGCAGACAGACTGCAGTCCATATTAAACTAGTATGTGCATACAAACCCTGCAACACTGGTGCTATACAATGCATATACCAACACTACTCATACCCTATCTGTAGTTACTGAACCTGATACAAATATGTAGCTGCCTTGAGACTACAATTCCACTTCTGAGAGGTCTTGCTACCTGCTGTCTGTAACACTGCTGCCCACACACAGGAAGGATGTCCACCATACAGGAAAGGTAAAGGGACCATGCCCAAATGATGTAGGGCTTTATAGTAGTGGGTTGCTATGACAGTGTTAATTTGAAGTACCACACAGCATTCTGCATGCAGTTAACAAGTGGAAGACACTGATTGGTGCAGAGGCCATCATCTGATTATGGGCCTCCCTGCAAAAGCCATGCTACAATCTATTCAAAGCAGCTCAATCCAGTTACTGGAGAGAGAGAGAGAGAGAGAGAGAGAGACACTCAGACAGAGACCAAAAAGAAAAAAAAAAGAACACAAACAAATAGGCTAGGCCTATAAAAAGATCTTTGTGAAGAGACATGAGTCACACAACAGGTATGTGAAGATCATATGCATTTAATTGACGGTAGTACTTGGGTCATAATAATGGGATAGATGAAGTTGAAGTATTCATATGTGCCAGCAGGTGTTGTTGTTGTAATTATGTTCAGCTGAACAAATGCTATGGACACTAGAGTCCGTCCTTGTGGGTAGTGGCCCATAGGCATTAACTGTGCAGAGCAGCACTGACTGACAAGATATAAGCCATCATACTGTGTGTAGTGTAATGGAAAACATGTGTAGTAGTATGGGCAATAGCCGGTGGTGGAGGTAATGGCATAATGATGGATATGTGGGTTCCAGAGCCCACCACAAACAGGATACTCAGGGTAATGTGTAATGTAGCATGCTGAAATGCCATAGGTGTGTAATAGGTGTACCTGCAATCTGTCTGTATATATACCCCCCCCCTAATGTTAGCCAGTGTCCATATGTGGTACCTGTCTGTGTTGTAGCAAGGCAGAACACTCCAGCTGTGCAGAAAGGAGGTTTTATATATATATATATGTATATATATATATATATATATATATATATATATATATATATATATATATATATATATATATGTTTTTCCTTTGTTTTGCTGTGTGATATAAATATATATATATATATATATATATATATATATATATATATATATATATATATATACATACAACTTTTTAGTTGTACCACTTTAATGCACATTTAATGTTGAGATTCTCGTTGAGCCCTGGTGGGGTATCTGCTTCAAGGAGGATTTGCCATCTTAATTCCTTCAGCTCCAGTAGTGTGTTGCAATCTCCAAAAAAACTGCTGGACCTGTTCTAACACTAGAAATTTAAAACAGGTGAAGCCATTGCAGCTGGTGGCATGTCTGCTTAATGCATTGTAACTGTCATTATGCCTGATGGCTGCAAGGTGTTCCTTCACCCTGTCTGAGAGCTTTCTAATTGTTTTCCCAATGTAGAAGGAGAAACACTGGTTGCAGTAGGCTGCATAGACTACAAAAGTTGAGTGGCAGTCATGCTGGGCTTTGAACTGCACCGTGATGTTGCAGTGTTGAAAAGTGTAGGATGTGCCTGAGTGTATGAAAGGGCAGACTACACAATGCTTGCAAGGGCCCATACCTTTGGGGTTTCGTAGGTTAGCAGGCTCATGGGGGTCTGCGACATTCCTGAGTATGGGGGTCTCTTTCCTTTCAAAGGTTTGTTTAAGAGTTCTGGTCTTCTTGTATGAGAAGACAGGCTCATTACCCACTATCTGATGGGTGTTGTGGTCCGCTCTTATTATGTTCCAGTTTTTGCCAATGATATCCCTAATGGGTTGCATATCTCAGCTGATGGGGATGGGGAAACTACAGTTTCTGTTCTTGGGTTCAGTAATTCTGTTGGTCACCCGGGGGGTGAAGCCATGAGTAAGGATGGGTGGGCGTCTCTCTGATCTGTGGGAGGCCACTTCTTGAAAGACATCCTCTACTAGTTGTTCGGGGTAATGTCAGTGGATGAACATTTCTGAAAGGAACTGACTTTCCTTGAGGAAGGTATCATCATCAGAGATGATCCTGGAGAGGCGGATGTACTGCCCTTTGAGCACATTCTTCTTCATAAAGAAGGGGTGCTGACTATTGAAATCCAGGAAGTTGTTCCTGTAAGTGTTCTTCCGGTACACATTGGAGGTAAGGCTGCCAGTGCTGGGATCAATGGTTAACTGAGTATCAAGGAACGAGATGTGGGTCTCTCGTCCTGAGACTACAAAGTCTAGGTATGGGATGCTGTTTGTGAGAGTTGTAAGGAAGGTGTCCAGCTCGGTGTTGTCACCCTCCCACATGAAAAAAATATCGTCAATAAAACAACGGTATAAGTGGGCTTTGTGGAAGCCTTGTATATGGGTCAAGGTCTCCTTCTCCCATGTGCTGAGGACTAGGTTGGCAAAAGAGGGGGCCATTTTGGACCCCATCGCCACCCCCTTGGTCTGTAGGTAGATGGCTCCATTGAAGCAGAAAAAGTTGTTTTTCAGAACCACTGTGGTTAAAGCTATACGCATTTCAGTTTCAAAAACATTGTATTTAGCATGCTTGTTAAGAAACAGTTCTAACGCTTCCAAACCTTCCCTGTGGGGGATGTTGGAGTATAATGCTACTACGTCTAGCGTTACTAACATGCATTTTGAAAAATCAATATTACTCTCATGCAAAATGTTTAAAAAGTCCCAGGAGTCCTTGATGTAAAAATCCGTCGCCTGAACTAGCGGGTTGAAAATGAAGTCCAGGTATTCTGATATTGTCTCTGTCTTGGTTTTATAGTTAGAGACGATGAGCCTGAATGGGGGGTCGGTGGGGTCCTTGTGTACTTTGGGGATGCCGAATGCTCTTCCTAGGCTGGGGTTGTGCACAGACAGAAAAACAAATTCCTCAAGGGTGATATGCTGCTTGCATTCCAGGGTTTTGAGCAGCTTATCAATGGTAGTGAAGCTTTTGTTCACTTCATTCAAGGTCACAGTCTTGTAAAAGTCCTGGTTAAGTAGCAAATTGTTAAGTTTCTGTACATAGGTTTCCTGCTCCATAAGTACAAGGCCCGTTCCTTTATCCGCTTTCATGATACGCAGATTGTGATCCTGGCTGAAGTCCCGCATGGCGTCCAGTTCCGCTGGTGAGAGGTTGTACCATTTGTGGGAGTGGGGCTCATTAAGAAGCCCTCTGAGATCTTGCTCACACACTTTTTGGAAGGCTGAAAGAGTGTTGTTGAGGGCTGGGGTGAATTTTTGTTTTTAACAGTTCGGAAGTTTTCAGTAGTATAAGTTTATTTCTTCCTAGCCTTATTCGGTTTTGTTTTTCTTAATTATCTTCTTTCTTCTACAAATATATATATATATATATATATATATATATATATATATATATATATATATATATATATATATAGATATATGCAACATAATTATACACACATATATATATATATATATATATATATATATATATATATATATATTTATACACATATATAGAGATATATACATGTCTGTGTCTACATATATACAAACACACACATGTGTAGATATATACATGCTCCATATTTTTGCATCACAGTGCTGCATGCTATGTGGGAGGGGATATCACACACATCAATGCACACAAATTTACAGCAGTAACTATGTGCGACATGGACAGGTATGTCACTTGTGAGCCACTTGTTGGAACCTCATTGTCCTTGTCTGTGAAGGTGGGATTGGGAAATCAGGGAAAGACAGCAGGTATAGTTGTGGTGGTTGTTTGGGTTGGTAGATAGAGAAGAGAGCCTACAGGGGTGGTATGGGTGGTATATGACACATGTGGTGGGCAAACACCCTGGATGGTAAGAGTCATCTGTAATGTGGAAGCCACATCAGCCTTCATATGGGCACAATGGGAACAAGGCTCCCACACATTGACAGTCACAACAGCAGTTTCATGGACCTAAAAGTGCTGGGCTGGAGGTTGAGCTGGAGTAGCATGTGGACCCTGTGAGTGTGTCAAGAGGGCCTCATGGTGCTGTAGTATGTCCCCCTAGTTTGTGTGTAGCTCCCTATACACCAAACCCTGATCCTGACCACAGGTTACAGGAACATGTCTGTGTATGCCCCCCGGGGGGGCAACATTCCCTGAGGAGGTTCCACCTGAAGGTAGTGTGGAACAGTAGGCCCCAGAGGTGGGTCCCACATGTGATGTAGCCTGGTAACATGGCCAGATGATGATGGAGAGGTGGCTCTCCTGGCAAATAAACCCCTAAACATGCTGTTGTGTCACTGTTATAGAACATATGTGGGTAGTAATATTCTATACAATCCTTGAACATGTCCAAGAGTATGCATAGATATATCCAATAACACAGAATGTCAGATATGCAGCAATCACATAGCAAGCATACCACATGCATGTATGGAACCATAATGGCCTGACAATGCCATGCAGGTGAATAGTGTGTAGCATGCCAGCAAATATAGTGTCCACACAGGCAACATGTCCACAGACACATAGCACAAAGTGTGTTACAATACAATACAATACACATATATATATATATATATATATATATATATATATATATATATATATATATATATATATATAAATATATATATATACACCAATGTTAGTTAAGGTTGCCATACCTATTGGGTAATAATTTATTGTTGCAGATTGGGGGGGGGCAGAAATGTGTATTAAGAATTATGGTAACCTTGCAGTATGATTTGCTCAGACCTGTTTTCATCTTTATGTCTTTCAGGCAACATGAACATAGGGAGACTAACAACATACTCTCCCTGAGAAATGGAAGTCATACCTCACCAACCACTACCCCATACTGTTCAGAAGGGGAGAAGAGGACCATCAGGAGTGGACTGCCCTGTGGAATGACCTAATCCACAGGGTCAATTATGTTGGACACCATAACCGAACCTATGAGCAGGTCTGGCATTGTTGCTCAGACCTGTTTTGCAATGCCTGTCACTGTGCTGCTGCAGTCTGGTGTAATCACCTTGCAACAAGGGGGGGGGTCATGTAGACCATCCCCCCTGAAATGAGTGGAAGAATTACTCAGCAGCCTCGGTGCACCTGCCCATAGAAATCAACAGCAATTGCCAGACAGCATTATGGAGGTAGGTGCTACCTACGCACCAGCTGAAGAATGTGCAGGTAAAACAACAGGGAACATTAGTAGACCACTGTTGCATATGCATATACATCTGTATAGGTAGAGCATCTTCTTCTTCTTCTGCTTTTCCCAGTTAGGGGTTGCCACAGTGGAACACCTCTTCCCATTTCTACCTGCTGTCTGCATCTTGCTGTGTCACACCAACCACCTGCATGTCCTGTCTCACCAAATCCATAAACCTTAACTATGGCCTCCCTCTTCTCTCCTTACCTGGCAGCTTCATCCTTAGCATCCGTTTCCCACAAATATCCAGCACCCCTTCTCAGCACATGTGTAAAGCAATGCACTCTCGCCTGCCTGGCTTTGGCTCAGAATGGTCCAATTTGGGCTGACCCTCAAATATACTGATTCCTAATCCTGTCTACCCTCGTCGCAACCAGTGCAGATCTTTACTTTAACTCTGCCACATCAAGCTATGATTCCCATCAGAAATCAGTCCTGACACTCTTCACCACACACTCAACCCTGCCTTTACTCTCTTCTTCACTTCTCTTCCACACTTGCCATTACTCTGAACTATTGATCCCAAGTATTCAAACCCATCCACCTTTGCCAACTCTAGGCCCTGCATCCTCACCATTCCTCTATCCTCCCTCTCATTCACACATATATGCTGTCAAAGTCCAGCTGACCTTCCTTCCTCTCCTCTCTAGAGCATATCTCCTCCTCTCCAGGGTCTCCTCAACCTGTTCCCTACATATCACAATGTCATATGCAAACATCATAGTCCACGGGAACTACTGTCTGAATTTGGCTGTAAACATGTCCATCACCACCACAACTAAAAAAGGGCTCAGAGCTGATCCTTGATGTAATCCCACCTCCACCGGAAAGGCATCTGTCACTCCCACTGCAGACCTCAATGCTGTCATACTGCCCTTGTACATAAGCTGTACCACTCTAACATACTTCTCACCCACACCTGACTTCCCCACAGAATACTACAACCCCTCTATAGGCACCCTGTCTTATGCTGTCTGTAAGTCCACAAAGACACAATGCAACTCATTCTAACCTTCCCTGTACGTCTACATCAGCACTCTCAGAGGAAACATTGCATCTGTGGTGATCTTTCTTGGCTTGAAACCATACTGCTGATCACTAATAATCACCTCCCTTCTTAAACCAGCTACCACTACTCTGTCCCATACTTTCATGCTGTGAATGGTCAATATTACCCCTCTGTAGTTACTACAGCCCTGCACACCACACTTATTCTTAACATCCAGTACTAAAACACCTCCATCCACTCATCAGGCATCCTCTCACATTCCAAGATTCCATCAAACAACTTGGATAAACATGTCACTGACATGTCTCCTAAACACCTCCAAGCAACCACAGGTATGTCATGTGGACCAACAGCCTTTCCATTCCTCATCCTCTTCATAGCTATCTGTACTTCTGCCTTGTAGAGCATGCATATCTGACATGTCATAAATATTGTTTGCTGCATAGTAGTAATGAACAGATGTGCATAACTGCTAGTATTGTGGGCTTGTACCATTGATGTAGTATAATGCTGCACCCACCCTGTAGCAATGCCACAGCTGTGGCCACTAACATTGCATCTCTCACACTCTTATGCAGGTCCCTCCGGTATACCACCAAGGCAGCAGCCTGTGGCTACTGAGTATGGTTTCTATTGATGCTTGCAAATACACAGGGCATGTAATGGCTATGGTATATGCCATGCTCACATCTAACACACCTACCCTGAATGTATGCTGTACATGTTCACATATTGTTGCTAGAGAAATGCACTGCATCACAGTGGAGACCATGATGTAGTATTGGAAAGGTATGTCAGATGGCTGTGAGATAACTAACGTCCTGTCATTGGGATGTTTGTCCTTATGGATTAACATAATGGTGGCACACACAGCCTACAGTAGGGACACGTGTGAAACATCACCCTTGTACAATGCACCAACAGATTATATACCAATATTATGATGGCAGCTGTTACAGATGTACAGTATGGCATACTGTAGTAGTGTGGTCCACATTATTAGCTGGGACTTGGCTGTAATGTGTGGTGCAGTGTATGGTGCACTGCTAACTGACACACATGTGTAGCCCATACCTGTCAAGCATCTGTGAAAAGGCTGAAGGTGGGGAGGGGTTGTCAGCATGAAACATCAATGCACTGCAGCGGGGAGCCATAGGGATAGTAAGAATGGCTGTATCTGCACACAGACAGGGTCAGTAACTGTGGCAGACATAACGCTACACCCACAGAAACAGTGACGGCAGTGTGTGAACACCACGGGGTGTGCATAGGAGTAGACCTTGCAATCATGCACATTTGTGGAACATGTGTAGGCAGACTGACCATACACAAGCAAATGCAGATGGGCCATGCTAGTATACCCCTTGCAGGAATAGTGACTGCTGTAGTACACATACCAATGGGTGCAGCAACACGTCATGATAATCATGTGCATACATAGGCACACACAGGACTGTAAGCAATGTGGTCATCATTTGCACACCTAACACCTTTAGTAGGCACTGCATGTGGATGTACAGGACATATGGCACATATCAGGCTAATGTACTGTTAAAATATGTATTGATGCTGTCCCATGGCAGATCAAGGAATGGTACATCACATCAATAAGAGTATGTAGACTCCCCATAGCCATGGTATGACCTCGCAGTTGCCAGTGTAATACTATTGGATTATTCATACATGGTCTGCTAATGTAGAGAGCTGTAAAGCACACATCAAGCTTTCACAACTGACATCTGACCACACATCATCCCAGGTATGGTTTGCTGGAAAACATAGGGGCTGTGAGCATTACAGCTGACATAACTGACACAGTACTACACATGAAGCAATGGGATGTACACCTGTGAGTTTTGGTGCACAGTATATGGCAGGGTGCATAAAAAGTGCACAGCAATACTGTGTACATGGGTGCAGTGTTCCCCAGGGGAAGGGGTATCACCTACTAACACAGGCCATGCCTCACACATGTATACTGTTGCTAGCATGGATTGATTAAAGCTGCACTGCATGCTGTTGTGTACCATATGCTATGCATGTTGACAGTTGGGTAATGGGAGTACTGTGTGTACTATCATTGTGCAACCTCACGTGTGTGTGTGTGTGTGTGTGTGTGTGTGTGTTCATTTCATCTGTAGGTTCAATGTGGTGTAGTGGAGGGAGGGTGCTGCATGTAGGATGTCTGTTTGCATGTGTGTGTGGTTGTGTGGGTGGCCATGTATACACATGTGTGACTGCGGAGGTTTTCATACGGCAGTACTGCCCTTTGCAGTACATGGACATGGACTGACACAAGACAAAACAAGAACACTTGTCTGATATGTAATCACAGGACAGCTGATACTCTACTAAGGTCTGTAGCATGGATCATACATTGGGAGGGGAAGTTCATACCAGGTATACCCAAAATATCGCATACAGCAGTGAGGTGAATGACAACCCATGTAGGGAGCACTACACTCCAGCATTGTGGAATTATTAGACAACAGCAGGGAGTGTATACATATATCACAGTTGTCACATGACAGGTTGATTGTGCAGCATCTCAGGCATGTACTGAGCAATACATACACATTACAGTACAGTGTGTGACATTATGGTGGGAACATATCAGCACCTCACATATAGGGGCCAAGCTCACAAAATCCAAACATACACAGGGTGAACACTGAATGATAGCAGTGAGGCTATGTACAAAGTACTACACTCAGGGCATGGACTTAATGGAGTAACAGGTCTTGTGTTGTGGCCATTTAGAGGAATGATACATTAATGAGTGTCATTAATGAGTGTATGTCACCAGGTGTGATGTATGATGGGCAACGTTTGGGAATAAACATGGGACTGTCTGTAGCATCACAGACAGGTAGGTATAAAGATGGTGTGTGTGTGTGTGTGTATGTGTGTGTGTGTGTGTGTGTGTGTGTGTGTGTGTGTGTGTGTCTGTGTGTGTGTTGTTATGCAATGGTGGACAGGTCTTAAAGTGCATTTCTATCCCCCCCCCCACAGGTGGAAAGTTGGGCCAGGTTCCCTCTTGCAGGCTTCCTGATGGTGTGCATGCAGACACTGACAATGATGAGACTATGTTTGAGGCACAGGTGGGTTTGTCAGGGATTGACACAGTGCCAACAGTTGACATCCCACTCTTAGCCACCCCACCCCCGCACACAGTTCCTGTGCCTATACATACCCCATCACCTGTGGCCATAGCTGAGGGACAGTTGGTGGCTAGTGGCAATGCACAGGGTAGTGTGGTGACCATGCCAGCTGTGTCTGTCCACAGCAGGCATAGCCAGATGTCTGGCAGGCCACCACATAGGCAGATGTGCCAAGGTGGTCATGGTAGGGCCACTGTTCATCCTAACTCTGGCTGAGGCGCCACAACCGGTACCACCAGGCACATGTTTCAGGCTATCATGGAGGCTCAGGCATGTATGGAAATGTACACCAGACAAGGCCTGACGCTGCAGAGGGCTGCTTACTCATCTGTAAGTGACAACATCTGTGAACTTGCTGCTGCCCTCTGTGAACACAAGATCATGGATAGACGGTGGGGTGAGATGGTGGGCCTCCTCAACAGCGGTATGTCTGTGATCGAACACCTGGTGTGAGTGGTGCAACAGCCACGTGGACATAGACCAGATACATCAACATCTGCCAGTCGACGTGGACATGCTAGGATGCTAAGCCACTCCCATAGTGGAAGTAGTAGCCCCAGCATATCACTGGGGGTGCTGTCAACACCACACCAAAGCAGGCCTTGTGCATGTGGCCCTGGCCAGTCCCATGTGGGACATTGTTCCAGCGGACATCTGTCATCATCAGGGGAGAGCAGCACCTCATGGCCTGTACCTGCATGTGTCCATGGAACCCCTAGCAGGCACAGTCACCGTGTCCGTGGCTGGAGGTAGTGAACTGCACACGCTGCCAAGTATGGTCTGCAGCTGTCCAAAAACACCTGTAAAGGGCACCCACATGGCATGACGTGTGCATGCATACCCACACACTATGCACACACCTAGGCTGACACCATACCGATGCACACCACATCAGCATGCCCTGTTCCAATAATTCAACTGTATGGACCACCCTTGGCCTATGACAAACCAGCAACACACCCTGTGCATATGATGATACCTGTGCCACATCCCTGTCATCCATAACATCGATGCAGGGACAGGCTAATATGGTTCTGATGCACATGGTGACTGCAATACACTGCAGCAATGTACTGCAGTATAACATGTTGTTAGCAGTAATGTGTAATGCATACATATCAGGTAGTGTAGACATCCAGCTATGATGCATGTCAGCTGTTAGTAACAGTGGGTGATTGTGATCTCCATAATGTTATCCATATGTGTTGTAGGTGTACATGTGTCAGCAGGAGGGTGGTCTGCATTCAGATTCCACAAGGGTTATGGCACTGTGATGACACCATGGTTGTGACATATCTGGAGTAAAGTTGCGCACATGTCACAGGTTTCTATAACAGTTAGTGCTTGTGCCACATAGACAGATGGCCTGCTGGGACATGTATAATCTGCAACCTTATGTAAACCCATCCACATACATGCACACTCTTACTTGGCAACACTCTGACTAGACCCCTACCTAGGTATGTAGTGCTAATGAACTGTCTGGCTTTCATTGCACCCACCACAAAACCTGTAGGGTGAGGTGTGCACCAGCTTACATGTTACTTGCAGAACATACACAGACATGTGCAGTATGGTAATGGGTGATGTAATGGTTGTATGTGGATAATACATAGGTTCATAGGTTCATAGGTTAGTACTAAAGCTAACTGCCCTTGCAAGCCATTGTAAGCCTAGCCAATTATCCCTTGTGAGACTCAAACCCTGCACCTTGTGTTTATAAGGCAAACACCTTAACCATTATGTGACCCTCCCATCCATAGTGTGACATACCATCATACACACATTGACAGTCACATAGGCAGACACACATCCAGGAGACCTGGGCCTATTGGTGATAACTAACTAGTCCATGTGTCCAATGTGTTACAGGTAGGCTGCACACAGCACATGTGTAACTGGCCTGTATTTCAGTGTCACTTACCTGTATGGGTGATGGTGCCATTGTTCAACATAAATTGGTACATGGGACATATACTGGGTGTACCATGGTGTAATAGTGTACACATGACCCACATCCCTCATTGGTTATTGTACGCACTGCAACCCATGGTGACACTCTGATATACCCACTATCACACATTGGCCACAACTGCAATACAACCCATTGTATATCACAACAGTGGTACTACAGAGATATGCATGTAATGCACATGCCACAGGCATAGTAGGGTATTGCATTGCCATGCCTCACCCATGGGCAGCAACAACAGTATCTTTACTACTTTGTGGCAATGTATAGTGTAATAGGAATATGTGGTCTCAGAATAGTGTACCCTACAGAAATGCAGACATGCACACACTTGCCAGACCTCAATGGGTTTTCCATGGCTATCGACCCATTTGTACAACACTGTTATGCTGGTACTGCAAGGCCCATGTATCCATTAGGGAGAGGAGTGTAACAGGGTGCATGTCAAGTCCAATACAGCTGCAGCAACATCTGACTATTTCAATGTCTGTTGAGGTGGTTGTGAAGGCTGTCATGGAATTCCCAACTACAAGTGTACTAACGCTCAGACACTGCTATCATCAGTAATGCACATGTACACATGTCGGAATTGTGGTGCCTTGCTGCAGGTGGTCATACCTGTGTACCTGGCTATTGTCCATGGAGAGATGGGTTGTGTAGGGGGTGTGTTTACATCAGCATCATGCCATGTGCCAGCAGGCAATCTATCGATACACACCATGTTGGTGACTATCAGGGTGATAGTGACATGCATCATCCAGTCCTCTGGGTGCCCTCTGCACATGGTCACTGAGGTGATCCAGTTGACATGTATGCAACATGCATTACAACACATGATTACTGTCTGTGATGGAGACCTGTACCCAAGCATGTTCTGGTGACTGTGGTAATGTAGTGTAGTGTAGGTACCCATGGTTCATAGGTTCATAGATCAGTACTAAGCTAACTGCCTTTGCGAGCCATTTTAAGCTTAGTCAATTATCCCTTGTGAGACTCAAACCCTGCACCTTGTGTTTGTAAGGCAAACACCTTAACCATTAGGCCACCCTCCATGTGCCCATTAGTACACAGCTGGGCAGACATGTCAGTGTCAATCAAGCATAGGTTGTCTACATGTATTCCAGCAGGATACATGTCATCTGCACATCTATAGAGGGACTGACAGACATCAGTTTGGCAAGTAGCTATGCATATGGATGACTGTGTCGACAGATGGATGTTTGACAACAATATGTATGCCATCACTACATGTTGTAAGCCCTCACTAACATGTGCTTTACAGATGGTACTCCACAGCTACATTCTACATGTATGGTCATTTTCCAGTAGGGGATATATACGCTAACACAGCCCACACCCCAGAAACACCACAGTGAGGCCACAGAGTCCAGCTATGGCTGCAGGTGTGCTTATTGTCATTAGTACTTTTAGCAGCCTAACCTTGCCTGGGACAGCACTGTCAATGGTAGTACCGCCATGTTACACTGCATGCCAGTATGACAGCACACACCCTGGGTTACTACCCCTGCATGTAACACATTCACACAGATAACAGTGCTGTGCAGGTCTCATATACTAGTTCACCCCAGACATGACACTCACACCACTTGCTACTGTACTGACAGCACATAGACGGCTGTATTGGACATGTCATTACATGCACTTATGACAGATGTCATTGCACAGGGTTTGACATGGCCTTGTATGTTAAGCAGAAATAGCCTCTGAGTAGATGATATGCCATAGAGTATAGCTAGATGTTTTCTAGATGGTCAGCATAGGCATCGGCTTTATGCCTGTGATCTGTTTAGTGGGGTATTCCTGCGGCCTTCCATCTGTTACAGATGTCACATGAGGTGTATACGAAATGGTGCATAGTACTCTATAATGTGTGTAATGAGGGATGAGTACAGTGGGATATTTGCCTCCTTTACTGTGGATAAAATGCCCTTAGTGATGAGGTGTGACACATAGAAGGATTTCCTCACTGTTGTGGCAATGTTATTCAAGGTGAGAGCACTGTCCACCTGTGTCTGTAGGTCTGTCATCACACATTTGGTATTTAGTGTACTTGCACATATGTGATAAATCATGGCTACATGGTATTCCCAAAGGGGATAACTATAGATTCCTTGGCAGTAAGCTTGAGGGCATGGCTGTGGCAGCAACCATCTGTGTCTGCAAGGTCCTTTTGTAGAATATCCACATCATGTGGGGATTCAGTAATGGCTCCCAGGTCACAGTGATCCATGACATGAGGTAGCCAGTGTCCCACAGTGTTGGCCTGTACGTCAGCGAAGTAGATTCCGAACAACAGCAGTCCCAGGAATGAACCCTGAGGTACTCCACGTGTCACTCATCTGGAGCTGAAATTGTAGTCGGCTACTTCAACAGTCTGGGTTCTGTCAGTAAGTCATGTGGCAACCCAATGAGTGGAATAGGACTTTATTTCTGGCTTAGTAGATTAGTCTATGTTTCCAGAGTGGGGGGTGGTGTTGAAGGGCTTGACAAGGTCCAGATAGGCTGTGTGGACCACCTCACCCTCTTCCACAGCTCTGGAGACTGATCCAAAGAATTACATTAGGTTCGGGTGACAAGATCGGCCCTCCACCAGGCCAAACTGGGTGAGGGCCAGTGTTTGAGGTTGGCCAATGTCTTCATTTATAAGTTCCATGATAATGCATTCCATGCCCTTGCAGATCAGGCTTGTCAGACTGATGTGACAGTATTTCCCATGATCCAAGGTGTATTCCCCCCTTGTGTAGTGGGATAACTGCAGCTGTGTGCCACTCATTGGACACAAGCCTGAGGTGAGGCTATGATGAAACATGACAGTTAAGGGTGGTGCCGGTTCATGTTGTAGTTCATGTAGTACACAGCCCGGGATGTCATTGGGGGGACTGTTCAATTTAATGCCATTTTTGTGTACCTCAGAGCACTTCTGAGCATTGCCATGTCTAATTTGGACATAAGTATAGAATGGCTTGTGGTTGACTTTGGAATCTTTGACAATGTTAGTCACATAACTAGCTTTGAAGGATGTGATGAGGGATCTCAGGTCCTTACTGAGGCTGGTAAGGGAGCTGTATACATCCTGGGATTATCCTTTTGTCTTCAACATTTGCTTCCTTCTGTTGTATATTTTGTTTATGGCAGGGGATCACCAGACTGGTTTCATATGTGTGGACAGGAACATCTAGGTTGTAATTGGGATGGCACAATACATGCAGGAGTGATTGTGCTCATGCAGTGCCTTATAGTAGGATTCAACAGTTGATCTTTCAGCTCCTGTCTCTATGTGGGTGGCAAGAGGTTTAGGCGGTAACTTGAATTCCACGGGCAAAAGGTGCAGACCATCTCTAGCAAAGCATCTTGATTTGTCAATCATGTCATCCCAGGCACACAGATACTGGATACCCTTTGAATGACATCAGAAGCTTAGGCAATTGTTGCAGTCAATGTTGTGTATATGTATATATGTGAGTGTGTATGTGTATACATCTGTACATACATATCTCCATGTATGTATGTGGATATGTATATGTCCATATATGTATGTGGATATGTATATGTGTATGGTTCCCATTCAGAAGCCTGAAACATCATAAGCCTGAAAATCAAAATCCTGAAACCAAAAGCCTGAAAATTCAGAATCCCGAAAACTCAAAATCCTGAAAGCCCAAAATCCTGAAAGCCCAAAATCCTGAAACTCAAAATCCTGAAAACACAAAATAGACATACTGATGTCATTGTGGCTTTGCTATTGTTAGCCCTGTGGTGTTAGGTCATGCATTGGGGTCAGGTAAGTGTGCGGTTAGTTCTATGTTAGGGTTAGGGGTGGTTTAAGTGAGTTAGGGTTAGGGCGCAGGTTAGGCATGTATGCAATAGTGACAAATATTGGGGTTAGAGGCGGTTTAAGTGAGTTAGGTTTAGGGCACGGCTCAGGTGAGTGTGCAATAGTGACGGACCTTAGGGTTAGGGTTAGGGTCAGGGTCAGTTGGTAGATATTAGTGTCTTTATAGTGACATATTAGCATTATTTGTGTTTTCAGGATTTTGAGTTTCAGGATTTTGGGCTTTCAGGATTTTGGGCTTTCAGGATTTTGAGTTTTCGGGATTCTGAATTTTCAGGCTTTTGGTTTCAGGATTTTGATTTTCAGGCTTATGATGTTTCAGGCTTCTGAATGGGAACCATGTGTATATATCTCTGTAGATATGTAGATAAATATGTACACATATATGTTTACCATATGTCTAGGACATGGAGTGGAGCTGACCCTCAGCAGTATTAGTCCACACCTCTTAGTGCAAGGTGATGTCATGGATGTATTGCAGATATATTTATAGGCTGTTGCAACTGTAATAGGGGTTGTCTTAACAGACATAGTTGTTGTGCGAGGTCACATCTGCTGTAGACATGTGCACCATTGCCTACATACAGACATCCTAGGGAAGCAATGTACGGTACCACTTCAGCACAGCACTGCCACTGTGGACTACAGCAGGGATATGACCAATATATGTGGACAGTCTGGCACTCTGTGGTCAGTCCAGATGTGTACACATTTCCCCGTCATGCGAGACATGTGGACCATGCCTCCCAATGTGGATGCTACTAGCCGTGTGCATGGGTATATCACAATACTGGACTACATATGGCCACGCAGTGTATGCAAGCACACATGCCAGTCTGTCCTGACACAATATCTGGTGGTGCAGAGGTCACATGGCCACATACTACCCAGTAGATAGTGACATACATCTGTACAGCACACCACTGCTTTTTCAGAGATACACGACAGTTATGGTGGCCTGGCAGCAGTATGTCCTGCAAATAACTGGTCATCACAGCACACTGTGTAATTACACTAGGCTGCTAGGCATGTCACAAACCACTGTGCAAAATACAGGCAGACTGCCACAACAGTGGACTACATTTTCTGTGGGGGACAACACATGTACTTATGATTAGCGGCCTCAACATATGACACACAAGATTAATATGACACTAAAATGACCATCTGATAAACACCATCCTCATATGTACCACTCACACAGTAACCGTACATACACTGGTCATGGCACAGTGAGGTCCACTGGCTGTCAGTGGTATGGGACACATGTGCCTGGCTCTACAGATGTGTGAGCAAATAGGGTATCATACACTGGAGCAGCATGTAAGATCATATAGTACAGGACAAAGAACAATTGCATCTACCACAGTCTATGCACTGCCCAAGGTACATATGCACAATACACAAACTGTCATCAAATTCCTAACTCAGGGGTCAGCAACCTGTGGCTCTGAAGCCACATGTGGCTCTTACAACCTGCTGTAGTGGCTCCCTGTACCTTTGAGGATTAATGGCCACTGTACCACACCTCCTACTCACACCCACACACAAACACACACAGAGATCAACCAGGGCCAACACAGGAACACAATTATGGATGGATGTTAGGTATTGCTCTGATACACTTAGGTCTGTCATATTTAGTATAACAATAATATTTGAAACCTTATATGCAGTATTATCTTCATTTTAGGGGACAAATAGCTGTTGTGGCTCCCGATGACTTTACTTTGGTGGGAGAGGGGACAGACATGACTCCTGGGATACTGAAGGTTGCAGACACCTGCCCTTTGTACACAGACCACAGTACTGCACAAACAATCACAGACTGTCCAAGTCATGTCCTCAGTAAAAGCCAATACTATACACAACATGTCCAGCAGTCTGTTATATGACTGGCTTGTTATCAGGTATGATGTCAATGAATAATGGTGTACAGAAAATATGCACAATATATGTGTGGGCCTCAGCTGCACAACACATGTGTGCCCCTCTGCAGTGTACAGGTCAGTGTATGTAGTATTGTTATATGCTCCTGTACATCAGTCTAGGGGGGTGGGAGCACCATCATTAACCTGGGGTGTTACAACATTTGAGGTATAGCAGTAGTAAGCTGGCTTAAGGCATGTGGCTGTACAATAACATACATTTCAGCTTGTGAACATTGCTGCCCTACTGATTACTACCATACAGCCTGTTCTGTTTGTCAGTGCAATTGTGATGTTTCATTACAGATTGTTATGTAACAGATACATCCCATTGTGTCACCCTAGGTCATTTCCACCTAGGGATTGAGTGCAGAGTGTAGTTAGAGGCTGCTGGGCTGCATATCTGCATTACTTACTGTTGATTGATTGTTATCCTGTGGGCCAGTCTGTCTTTCTTGTTTTACGACTTGAAGGCCTTGGCATGGACACCAACATATGTTATGCTTTCAGATTACTGTAATAAATGATCTGTTTGAGGGTTTCATTCCTCTCATTGTATGTATTTCAAAGTCTACCAGCTATATGACATGGCATATGCAAATGTATTAGTACACAAATAAACCTTTAAAATGTATGCAAACATATATGTTGTGTCACATCCTTTGACTTCTCCGTGGGTATATGTTTCAGGCAACAATTGTCTTTGGTATGGTTGACTCCTACACTGTCCATCTGATGAGGTTGCAACTGTAGGGATACTGGCTGTTCAGTGTAGTGTTCACCCTCCAGTTATTTATCTTCCTAGATATATGTCTGTGTGTGTATGTGTAGTTGCATATATGTGTATATATATGTATATATATATATATATATATATATATATATATATATATATATATATATATATATATATATATATATATATATATATATATATATATATATATATGTATTATATATATATATTTAGATATATATATATATTTAGACATATATATATGTTTCTGCATTCCTGTGTCTGCGTACATGTATCTTAGGTATGTTTTATTGCTTCCACATTGTACATTCATTATGGCAGCCAGATTGTACTGTTTATGTTATCAATACCAGCCTCACATCATACAGGTGGCATGGCTTATTGTTAACATCTTGTGTCCCTGTAGTGTCAGGTCCTTGTCACTGGATTTGCACCAGTTGGTATTGTATTTCAGGGAAAACTGTTTGGTTGGGGGAGTAGAATACCGATACGTGTAAGATGTATGTTGCTTGAACCCCCTCACCCCCATTAACAGTGCCTGTGGTCATATATGTCTTTGTTATGTGCTCTATTACATCTATAGATATATATCTGTATATAACTAAGAATGAACGTCGTGACAGGAAAGCATTCAAATGGAATTAAAAGGACAACAACGGCAACTCATGTATTATGTAGCACTTTTGTCTTATTTAATATCAAGACGTATTCAGAAAGACATGTTTCAGTAATGCAAGCAATCATTTAAACAGTATTTACATATTTTGAGATGTTTATTCAAATTAGCTAAATAGTTCCTATTCAATGATGAAGCCAGAACTGTAGTCCTCTAAGGTGCTGTGTGCATCTTCATTATCATTACGAAGGTGAAACAGAGAGAAACCTGTAGTGTCATGTGTATACAGGGGATGTGTCCATCTCGTATACCTGGAACCTAACCTTGTAGGAGTCATGTGCCATCTGGGGTTGTGTGCACCTTGTATACCTGGAAGACAAAAGGGAAACAACAGATGAGTGTATGTTGAGGGGGCTTGCTACATGCTCAGAAGGTCAAGCCTGTACCGTTTGTTAAGTGGAACTGGAAAATGAGGCTGGGTAGGGGTGGGAATATATCACTGCTTCTCAGACTGGTGGCCAGATACTACCAGTGGGGTAAATACTGTTGACTCGTTAAGTGTAATCTTGAAACCAAGACAGGTCTGTTCCAAATGTGATGACTCACAAATACAAATGGATTATTTGGGTTAACTCATATCTCCAAAGGTAGAGATTGTATGTGTGTAAAGCGGACTAGGATGTAGGAAAGCCTGATTATGCTTGGGTCATGACAACATCCATGTTGGGATCCTAGCAGTGGAGAGAGGATAATGTGTAGATGTGTGAACAGGCTGGCCTAGCACCTGGAGGATGCATGGTTAATGTGGACGTGGGGGGGTTGCATGGAGCAATGGGTATGAAAGTATGGATCGAGGCGTGTCAGGGTTGGAAGGACCGGTTTTAATCAGACCGCCTTGTGGAGTTAAGTGGGGAAGGGGGGGGGTAATCGGGAGAGTAAAAATGTGGTTGCGTAACAGAGAGATGAACATATGGCCGGTGCTGGGAGGGTGCATCGGAGGTAATAGTAGAGTGGAGGCCGAGGAACAAACCTCAGGCTTAGTCGAATGACATAGGTAAAAATTTAAACACATTACTTTCCAACATTAATAGACCCAGTTGGGTCACATTTCAATACTTTAGGTGTTAATATGATACACTTCCGATCAGATCAAGTCCTAGTACATTTGAATGCATTCATTTTTTTGATTCTGTCATACGGGTTTATATTATAACATCAAATTTTATAAAGATCGAATGTTATAATATCGAACCAGTTTTGTCAAACGCTGAAAACAGCGAAGGTGCAGGACACCAAATTCTTTCTCAGGGAAAGAATTTGGTGAGCCATTGCTGTAGCTTCACTGTTTTCAGCGTTCGATATGTTGGAGCGTTATGGGTCGGGTTCAGGTAAGTGTGCGATTGTGTGTAGGTTAGGGTTAGGGGGCGGGTTAGGTGAGTTAGGGTTAGGGAGTGGGTCAGGTAATTGTGCAGTTGTGTGTAGGTTAGGGTGAGGGGCGGGTTAGGTGGGTTAGGGCGAGGGTGAGGTGAGTGTGCGATAGTGACGGACCTTAGGGTTAGGGTCGAGTTAAGGTAAGTGGATAGCTAGTAGTGTATGTAAAGTTTAGTTTAGGTTTAGGTGTAGGATTTTATGTGTATGTGTGTGATTGCCGTTTTTTGTGTGTGTTTGTGCTGTGTGTATGTTTCTCGGAATAGCGATTTTTCTCCCTGGGAAAAAAAATCGCTATTCTGACTGTTCGATGTTTGCGGATTTCGGTGTTTAGGGTTAGATATTATAACATTCGATCTTTGTAGATTTTGATGTTATAATATAGGCCCCTGTCATACACACGCACGCACACACACACACACACACACATATATATATATATATATATATATATATATATATATATATATATATATAGATACATACAATAGCGAGAGAGGAATATACCTATTACATCGACATGTATAAGTACATTCCTTGTCTTATTTTGCTGTATGCTTTGTTTGTGTAAACATCAGGGTTATGTGTACCTGCCATGGCTTAGTAGTAAATCGCAATGGCTGTGGTATGTAGGATCCTGAGTTTGAGCCTTGCAGAGGCCGTTTATTTTGTTGCTGGGCAGAACATGGCTCAGCGGATACAGAGTGACTAAGGCACTTTAAAGCAGTTGTAAGCAGTTTTGCATGTGTTTGCACTGAGGTAAGCACTGCTAACTGCCAGTTACAGTTTCTTATACTCTGCTTCTAAATTGCTTAACCACTGTAGGCATTGCTTACACCTGAGCAAACCCGCATACAACTGCTCAAAAGTGCCTTAATCACTCTGTATTCAATGGGCCATGTTCTGCCCAGCAACAAAATAAACAGATCCTGCAAGGCTTGAACAGAGGACCCTGCACAACATAGACAATGCGATTTAACACTAAGCCATGCCAGATAAAAATAAATGTGATGTTTACAGGAACATATCATCCAGTCCAGTCATGCAACAGTACAGAGAATGTATACCAACATACAGATGTATGTCTGTGTAAATATATTAATATCTAAACAGATACAACATATATATATGATGTATAGGAGAGGCCACAAAAGTTCCTCACTAAAAGGATAAAGGGTCTCAAACATCTGTCCTATGCTGCCTGACTGAAAGAACTCCAGCTCTATTCAGTCGCTTACCGCTTGTTCAGAGGTGACCTTTACCTAACATACAAGGCCATGTCAAACCCAGATTTGATGAATATGCTTCACCTCAAAAAATCTAGATCCATCAGAGCCACAAGGGCGGGAGACTTAAACCTCGACACGGCTATTAATAGGACATGCTGGAGGGATAGATTCATCACCCAAAAACTCCCTATGCTGTGGAATAAAATCCCGGTATATGTGAGGCAGAGCACCTCGCTGGCCTTATTCAAGAGAAATCTTGACCAATGGATGGGAGATCGCAGATATACCGCAGGGATTACCTCAGTGTCACTGCTCGACAGAGGCACAGCAAAATAATGGGTATAGTTCCCCATACTAAAGGGGTGGCGTAAGCCACAAAACTATGGGCTAGGCTTGTGAATGCCCTCGGGCAGATAGCCTAGTATGAACCTATGAACCTATGAACCTATATATATATATATATATATATATATATATATATATATATATATATATATGTAGATATATATATATCTAAAACAATTTACATATATATCAATATATATAAACATATATACATGCAAATGCCGACATTGACACATATATGTGTCTATACCTATGTGTCCATATATACACAGCAGGTTACATATGTGTACGCAGATATATAGCTATGTAGGTATATACGGACATAGTTCTATATATGTTAGCAGATATATATATATATATATATATATATATATATATATATATATATATATATATATACATATATATATATATATATATATATATATATATATATATATATATATATATATATGGGTCTACTTTAGTTGACCAAGACGCCAGTTCGCCGACATGCAGAAGACTGAGACCAAACGACTGAAAATGAAGGTGATCGACAAGGTGAAATCCTAACAGCCGAAAGACCGATATGGGGAACGTGTGAGCGCGACTCGGTAAGTGTGCGATACTGAGGGATTTAGGGTTACGGAGCGGGCAGGTAAGTGTGCAATAGTGTGGGATTTAGGGTTAGGGTGCGGGAAAGGTGAGTGTGCGGTAGTGTCGGACTTAGGGTTCGGGTAAGGTAAGTGTGTGATAGTGACGGACTGTAGTTTAGGGGCGGGTTAAGTGAGTTAGGGTTAGGGTGCGGGTAGGGTGAGTGTGCGATAGTGACGTGCTTTATGTTTTAGGGTGGGTTAAGTGAGTTAGGGTTAGGGTGCAGGTAGGGTCAGTGTGCGATAGTGACGGACTTTAGGTTTAGGGGTGGGTTAAGTGAGTTAGGGTTAGGGTGCGGGAAGGGTAAGTGTGCGGTAGTGTCGGACCTTAGGGTTAGGGTTTGGGTTAAGGTTAGTGGATATGTAGTTGTGTGTAATGTGTAGTTTATGTTTTGTGTGTCGGTGTTATGGTGTTCGGCTTTGTGAGTTGTCGGTATTGTGCGTTTTCGGTCGTTTGGTCTCGGTCTTCTGCATATCGGCGAACTGGCATCTCGGTCAACTAAAGTAGACCCATATATATATATATATATATATATATATATATATATATATATATACATACATATAGGTATATATGGCCATACATCTGTAGATAGCAATGGCAGATTAACACACACATATGTCTAACATCTAGAATCCCCCCCCCACAGCCAAACATGTCCGCCCAGCACTACACTACCAACTGTTGCAGATCCCATAAGCAGGACATGACATGACATGGGCATAAGATGTTACCAGTACTACATCCAACCTGTATGATGTCAGGCTGGTACTGGTAACATATGATGCAGTACAGTCTGCCTCCCATACGACATGTAATATGTGGAAGCCATCAACATCCCCAGGATACAGATACACAGACACAGATATGCAGATACAGATATACATATATATATATATATATATATATATATATATATATATATATATATATATATATATATATATATATATATATATATATATATATATATATATATATATACATATGTATATATACATATATACATACACATATACATAGATATACATGTGACTACACATACACACGCAGATATATGTACAGTAAGATACATATGTAGAAGGTGCACACAATATGGAACAGCCTCTATGCCTACATTTAACACCTGAACAACTGTATGGGCCACCCATACAAATGACAATCGTTGCCTACAACATGTTCCCACAGAGAGGTCATAGGAAAAACACCACACACAGGCTTGCAGAATTGGAACACCTTTGATCGAATACTATTTTAGCTCTATATGCCATGTCATATGGCTGTTCAGACACTGCCAACCATATAAACAAAGTAATGCGACTGTGAAACAGTTACACTACTACAGTAGTCTGGAAAGGTTCACAACTGTTGCTGTCCAGGCCAAGCTCTTCAACTTGTACAATAGTGAAGACAAACTGGGCCACAGGATACCAACCAATCAACAGTATGTTCTGCAGGTGTATAGTTCAGCAGCCTCTGTATACTCTGTACACACTCAGTAGGTGGTTAAGATGTCATGTGACCACATGGGTTATAACTGTTACATAACAGAGCAGAATGGGCACCATCACGAGCATACCGACAAATAGAGCAGTCTGTATGGCAGCAGGCAGTAGGCTTGCATTAACCCCATTCTTGTAAGTACTGTAAATATAGGTGAAGTATATGGTACTGTACATCCAGATACCTTAAGGCAGCTCACACCTGATACCCCCACATTTTTTAACAGCCTAGATCATTTATGGTGCTCCCCCTCAGATTCCATAATACAGGGCCATATACCACTGTTACATACACTGGCCTCTGGAGTGCATAAAGGCACGCATGTATTGTGTAGGTGATGCCCATGCATATATATGGCCCCAGCCCCACCGTATGTGTGGGGAATGCAACAGCAGTGGACTGATGGCAGCAATGGCAGTGTGATATACTCACAGCCCACTACAGAACAACCACCGACAGCATGATATATGTGCAAAGCTTGGTATGTAGGTGGAGGACAGAGGCTGGAACATAGGCACATATGTGGACAACTGTTGCCATATACTAAGCAAGCTGCTGGTGTGACAGGATAGTCTGCAACATACCCTTAGTCAGGGAACTGAGGTTAGAAACAGAAATGGATGTAACCATGTACCAATAGCGCTCAACACAAACACTGCAAGTGTACTATCTGACACAAGACCTGTATGGTGGACAGACAAAACATGATAGGCATACCTGTGTCCAGCAAGGGGATATGCCCACAGTTGTGAGCTATGCAGACAGACTGCATTCCAAGGTAAACTCGTGTGTACACACACACACCCTGTAACAACAGTACTATACATAGCATAACACATCTCTTCTCACAGTCTGTCTGTCGTTCCTGATCCTCCTACAAATATGTGGTTGCCCTGAGTGTGCCAGTTCTCCTGTAAGAGGTATTGCTACCTGCTGTCAGTAAAACTGATGCCCACACACAGAATGGATGTCCATCACACAGGAAATGTAAAAGGACCACACCCACATGATGTAGGGATTTATAGTAGGTGGTTGCCATGACAGTGGTAATTGGAAGTACTACTCGTGTAATCATACACACATTTATATATATATATATATATATATATATATATATATATATATATATATATATATATATATATACACACATATGGCTATCTGGATAAGTATATGTACATCTATTTCCACCATATGTCCTGGACATGGAGTGTAGCCCTACCCCAGCCCCTATAGTCCGAAAGTCATAGTGCAAGGGGATGTCAGGTATGTATAGCAGGTGTATATGTGATGGTGAGTGACATCTGCAACAGGGATACAGTAGCTATATGGTAGGTGATGTACACATGCCTGTCTGCATGAATAGGTGCCAGCATCAACACAGCCACACTCTCACAGGGACACACACATTGACACACTTGGCAAGGGCCAGGTGTACAACTCATCAGTAGTGGGATTGCCACAACACATCACTGTGCAGGTATCACATGCACCACATGGGTCATACGGAGGATGTATGGCTTTGCTACTGTCACTGGGATTGTCTTCACAGATATGGTGTGTGTGGGAGGTCATATCTGCTAATAACATGTGTGCCATTGGCTACTGACAGACATCTTAAGGACATCATTTTAAAGTACCGCTGCTAGCATGTAATGCCCCTGTGGACTGCAGCAGAGATAATGGCCAATAAATGTGGGAGGTCTGACACACTCTGTACAGTCCAGAAGTATACACATAAGCCCTTAGTGCAAAACATGTGTACCATGTCTGACAATATGGATGTAGACAACCATGTAGATGGGTATAACACATGACAACTGGTATACATTTGCCCCCATAAGTTATGCATTCACACAGCCCTGTCTGGCCTGGCACATAATGACCGCTGGTACAGGCATGCCATGGCCACATACTATCCACTAGATATTGACATACATCTGTACAGCATCCCACTGCTCTGTCTGACATACATGACTGTTAAGGGAGGCCCGGCAGCAGTACATCTGGCAAGTATCTGCACATGACATCTCACTGGGTAAGTACACTAAGCTGCTAGGCATGTAACAATGCACTGTTCAGGCTACAGACAGACTGGCTCAACACTGGCCTACATCTCCTAATGGGGATTGCACATGTACCTGGATATATAGCAGGCTCAACAGGCAAGTCACAGCACAGGGTAAGATACACCTGTGTGAAAGTGCATGACCACAACCAATGTGAACACAGCCACAGCCACATTTGGTAAGCTAGCATAATATTACAGGATATGGACTATCTGTTCCACACCATCTGCATATGTGCCAGTCACAGACTGACCCTACATATACTCGGCTGTTACACAGTTTGGTCTGATGGCTGTCTGTGGTATGGGACATGTGTGTGTATGGCCCTACAAACATGTACGTCAATATAGTACCATACAGTGGAGCAACATGTAACATCAGATAGGAGGGGAACTAGAAAAATGACATATACCACAGTCTGTACACAGGCTGAAGTACGTATTTACAATACGCACACAGTTGACATTCCCCATAACTACACAGATCTCAGTACTGTACAAACATCCTCATAATGTCCAGGTTATGCCATGAAATATCCCTACTGTACATAACATGTGTAGCAGTCAGATATATAATTGGCTTGTTATCAGATATGATAACACTAATTATGGTGTACAACACATATGCACCACTTCATGCACGACATATGTACAAAGCTTGACAGAGGTGGCTGGAAGCACATACACAGGGCCAATATTGACATGTTGCTGTGATAGCCTCATACATTTACTGTAGTAACAGGGTTTGTTGCAACATATGTCCTATGAGGTATATGATGTCAGAAACTATCACAGCTTTCACCTTCTACAGACTGAAATCCTCACACTACCTTCTGCAGTTCACAGATAGATTCTCCGTGGGTAACACATGAAACCAAAGTCACAACACTGCCCAATCTGCAGATGACCCTGCAGATGGGGATTCCTCATAAACATGGAACTGACATGGCAGGTATTGAGACATGTATGACAGCCATATCCACACAGTGTTAAACCAACATTACACCAAATGCAGTATAGCAGCACTTAAAGTTTGTAGTCAAGTCAGGCACATCCCCCTCCTGCTTGTTACCTTCTTTATACAGTGTATGTTGTTAGAGGTAAATCCCCAATCCATCTGAGATGCTGTTTGCCAAATGATAGATCTAGTTCCTGCTCACAGTGAATGATAAAGGCCAACACCACCAAGATGTTCCTAGATATTGGAGTGTGTTTCCATGCAATTGGCTATGGGAATGTTACCACAGCTGTTTCACATGCAATCAGCTAGGGGAGGGCTGCAATTCATGCGTAGTCCATCAGCTGATCATGAGCATCACTTAAAATACACATGCTGCTGCCTAAGCAAAGCAGGTGTAGGTCACCACATCCACCAGAGAGGGAGTGGGAGAGGCAGACAGAAGCAAAGACATGTCAGGGAGGGGTGGGAGACTAAAACTGAAGCATGTTAGTGTCACAAATCTACCAGCACAGGGTATCAAACCCCTGACAACTATGGAGTGGTATCACAGTTCTATGCAATTATTGGATGCACCACCTGGGTTACATGCTGTGGAGTTCTCAGAACATATATGTGATGATGAGTGAGATCTGTCACAGGGATACAGTAGCTATATGGTAGGTGACATACACGTGCCTGTTTGCATGAACAGGTGCCAGCGTCAACACAGCCACATCTCACAGGGACACACACACACACATTGACACACTTGGCAGGGCCAGGTGTACAACTCAACAGTAGTGGGATTGCCACAACACATCACTGTGCAGATATCACATGCACCACAGGTGTCATACGGAGGATGTATGGGCAAAGGGTATGAGGGGTGTCTGACATCAGACAGCATGCTTAATGATGTCCATGGGGGTTGTAGTGAGTGTGGATGCAAACATACACACCATACAGCACACACACAAACACACAGGGTGCCAGTACTGACATGCATTGGTGCATGGCTGCCCGGGTGTGTGCTGGTCTACTGTGCCAGCAGGTTATACAAGGGTAGGCGATGGCTATACCTTGGCATCAGGCAACATGACAATGGTCTGCATTGTGGCTCAGGGCTGTAGTTTCTGCATTTGCCTACACAGGTGGGTATTGTATCCCCCATCCAATCACTTGGGTGACTACTGTGTGTGGCCAATGCTGTGAATCACTTGCCATGTATATGTTCTTTAGCCCATGACATGGACGGTGTCTGGGATGTGCAATCCTCCCACATGCATGTACAGTGACATGTGGAACTGTACCTGGGGTGTTTGGCCCATGTTGTGGACACAGATTATCATCAGATGTGCCAGGTCTGCCCACCTGTGGCAGGAATTGGTAATGGCCAGCAGGTTTACCCTGCACCTACATTGATAGCATGCTAACAACATTCCCTCATGTTAGTGGCATCTGTCCATACAGGGCATGTTGTCAGGCATGGTATGTCCGTTGTGGGTCACCTGTGATGGCACCACAGGTGGTACTGGTGTCCACTGGGTACATGGGGAGGTGCACTGTCAGCATGTACGTGCATAGTGGACAGATGGACAAGGTGATATGCCCTCTGCAGCCCACTGCTATCACTCCATAGTTAGTATCAATGGCCAATATGCAGTGTACTACCAATATATAGGCTGTTGCCTAGGCATGTGTGTGTGTGTGTATGAGACATGGTTTAACAGTGTGCTTTGGGTAATACTGGGGTTACTAACTGTGATTGCCTGGCCTTGATGTCACATGTCTGGGTATGGTTTTGTACCTCAGCCTCTCAGCTATTTCACATCTGTTATCCCTGTACAGTGGACATTGTGATATATAGTAGGGCCACCATATGAGAAATATGCAAAACCCACTACACACACACACACACACACACACACACACACACACACACACACACACACACACACACACACACGCACACACATGCACACACACACACACGTACGTCTGGAAGTAGAACCCCTACCTAACTAGCTTATTACACTACGGCACTACGCGCCACGGACATTACGGGAGTACTCCTTCCCCAAAGGTGTATTTCAGAATGAATGACATCAGCAGGATTCCCAAAGTAGGGCATTTTATATTTACTGTGTGTGACTAGCCTAAAATGCATTGCTCCCTACACAGACTGTGACACACACAAAAAACACCCACAACCAACATGTGACGGTATAGAGCCCCTAACAGAGATTTATATTACACTACAGCATAGAGCTGTTATAGGATGTTCCACGAGGATTACTAGAGAACTCCTTCTCCAAAGGTGTATTTCACAATGAATGACATCAGCAGGATTACCAAAGTAGGCCATTTGAAATGTACTGAGTGTGACTAGCGTATAATGCAGTGCTCCAGACACAGACATTGAAAAACACAAAACATCCAGAACTGCCATGGGTGGGGATGTAACCCTACCACAGTTCTAAATCACACTACACCAGTACCCAGTAACAGGACGCGCTACAGAGATTACTGGGCTACTACCTTCCCAGAGGAGTATTTCTAGGTGGGTGACATCAGCAGCCTTGCCAAAGTTGGGTATATGAATTGTAAAGGGTGTGTGTACCCTAAAAAACATTGCTCTCTACAAAATCAGAGAAACAAAGACACCCACACAGTTGCCAAGTCTGGGGTCAGAACACCTACCTAGCTACTTTATCACACTACAGCAGTACACAGTTACAGGACACGCTACAGAGATTACTGGGCTATGACCTTACCAAAGGTGTATTTCTAGTTGGGTGACATCAGCAGCCTTGCCAAGTTGGGTATATGAATTGTAAGGGGTGTGTGTACCCTAAAAAGCATTGCTCTCTACACAGTCAGAGACACACAGACACCCACACAGTTGCCAAGTCTGGGGTCAGAACACCTACCTAGCTACTTTATCACACTACAGCATTACGCAGTTACAGGGCACGCTACAGAGATTACTGGGTTACGACCTTCACAGAGGTGTATTTATAGATGGGTGACATCAGCAACCTTGCCAGAGTTGAGTATGTGAATTGTAAGAAGTGTGAGTACCCTAAAATCATTGCTGTCTACACAGTCAGAGATAGACAAACACTGCACAAACACACACAGTTTGCCAAGTCTGCAGTTAGCACTCCTATCTAAGTACTTTACTACACTACAGCAAAACAAAATTACAGGACGTGCTACGGAGATTACTGGGCTACAACCTTCCCAGAGGTGTAATTGTAAGTGGGTGACATCAGCAGCCTTGCCAAAGTTGAGTATATGACTTGTAAGGAGTGTGAGTACCCTAAAAAACATTGCTCTCCTCACAGTCAGAAATGCACACAGACACACACACAGTTGCCAAGTCTGGGGTTAGAACTTCTATCTAAGTATGTTATCACACTACAGTAGTACATAGTTACAGGACATGCTACAGAGATTACTGGGCTACAGCCTTCCCAGAGGTGCAATTGTAAGTGGGTGACATCAGCAACTTTGCCAAAGTTGAGTATATGACTTGTAATGAGTGTGAGTACCCCAAAAAGCATTGCTCTCATTACAGTCAGACAGACATACACAGTTGCCAAGTTTGGGGTTAGAACTCCTATCTAAATACTTTAGCACACTACAGCAGTACGCAATTACAGGACGCACTACGGAGATCACTAGGCTACAGCCTTCCCAGAGGTGTAATTGTAAGTGGGTAACATCAGCAGCCTTGCCAAAATTGTGTATATGAATTGTAAGGGGTGTGAGTACCCTAAAAGACATTGCTCTCTACACAGTCAGAGACAGACACACACACACACACTCACACATTTGCCAGGTCGGGGGTTAGAACACCTATCTAACTAGTTTATCACACTACAGCATTATGCAGTTTTGGGATGCACCACAGAAAATACTGGGCTACAACCCTACCAAAGATGTATTTCACAGTGGATGACCTCAGCAGGCTCGTCATAGTAGGGCTATGGGGAGGGCAGTGTGTAAATGGGCCATGACCCATTCATCTCGGGGTTGGAACGCCACATGCGGGCACACATGGGGTCATATGTCACAGGTATGTGTACACAGCTGCTAAGATGACTACTTTCTTGTACAGTCATGTTGCACAGCTGGCACGTGCACCACATAGTCTGCAATGCTGACAGATACTGGTGGCTGGTATCTGCAATGAGTGACATCTGCACCTCATGTGTTTGGGGCCCTTTGGCTTTGTGCTGGGTGGGACAGGCCTGAGTGGCTCCTTGTCACAGTCACCCTCTTCCACACATCTATGTACATCTACCTTTGGATTATTATAGTGTGTTGTCCTGACATATATGTCTGTATTCCTGTCTATTGTGTGTGCAAGACATGAGTGGTGCATACTGACAGGTGTCTGCACTAACAACTGCAACTGCCAGATATGTCTGGTCCACTGCTGTTTGCAGTCATGGGGGTTCATGTGTTTACCCATGTGAGCATGTCCATTATGACCTTTCAGTATGTTGTTGACTGACATTGCCTTCATTTAAGTGTGTGTGCATGCCTAGTATGACCTTTCAGTATGTTGATGACTGATATTGCCTTCATTTTTCTGTGTGTGTGAGTATGCCCAGTATGGCCATCTGTACTGACTATGTGAATCATGCCCAGGTAGTTTGTGCTGCAGTGCTGACCTTTGTGTTGTACACCGGCAGGTAGCATGCTGTCTCTGCAGGGTATCTATCGATCAATTGGTATTGACTGTTACTACATTTCTGCATAGCATAGGGGGCACACCTGACTGTTCCTACATTTATACAGAGGTGTGGGGGGGGCACACCTGACTGTTATTACATTACTATGTGAGATGGGGGCGCACACCTGACTATTTATATATTTCTACACAGGATTGGGGGGCACACCTGACTGTTACTATATTACTATGTAGGCTGGGGGGAGGTCACACCTGACTTTTCCTATATTTCTACACTGGTTTGGCGGGGGCACACCTGACTGTTACTATATGTCTATGTAGGATGGGGGGAGCACACCTAACTATTTCTATATTTCTAAACAGGTGTGGGGGGGCATACATGACTGTTACTATAGTGCTATGTAGGATGGGGGGAGGGCACACCTGACTATTTCTATATTTCTACACAATTTTTTGGGGGGGCACCTGACTGTTACTATATTTCTATGTAGGATGGGGGGGCATACCTGACTATTTCTACATTTCTACACAGGATTGGGGGGCACACCTGACTGTTACTATCTGTCTACGTAGGATGGGGTGCACACCTGACACTTGTACACATTTGCTAGGACTGTACTGGTATGTCAGGTACTACATTTCAGTCTGTAGACTTACCTATCCTGCTCGCTAGGGGCATACCAGTGTACTACAGTTCTTAGCTTTTAATTACCTACATATTAGTTTCTGACTTCCTAGTCTTCACAACTGACATCCCACTGCCTGGCCTGCTGTAGTCTGTCTGTGTAGGCCAGGGTGGGGGGCTGTTACCCATAGGCCTCATTCAAAGGCCATAGTACAGCATTTGTTTGTTTTTGTCTACACCTGTCCTTCTGACTGTGACTATTATTGGATATGTGACCCCCCCCCCCCGACTGGCATGTGTGAGTCACATAACTTGTGGGTGTCCCAGTGCTGAGGGTGGTGCTGCAGGGCTGCCTATGTTGGATGCACGTACTACACTCCCTACACAAGGTTAGGCACAGGTAGTGTAATGTTTGGCATCCATTTTACTGTATGTGAGAGTCATAGAGAGGTGTTATTCCCTGGGTCCCTCCCATGTCAGAGTATGTGCTATGCGTTGCCTCTTTGCCAAAGTCAAGACATACTGGGCACGCCTCTTTCTGCCTACTGGGGCAGGCTCAGGTTGTTCCCCCTCCAAGTCACTCTGTGCCTGTGCACGCCTTGGCAATGGTAGGGGGCTGAGTGGCCCTCCCCTTGCTGTTCCTGCTGCAGCTGTTTCCGCAGGATCATATTGTGTAGCATGGCACATACAAGGACAATTTGGGTACATGTAGTTGGTGAGTACTGCAAGGTTCCACCGGATGTGTCCAGGCACCGGAACCATGACTTGAGCATCCCAAACACATGCTCTATTATGATTCTTGTTTGTGCGTGTGCCTCATTATGGAGTTCTTGTTCAGGTGTGTTTGCATTTCTGATGGGTGTCATCAGCCATGGCTCCAGTGCATATCTAGCATCCCCCACTAGGTGACCATGTGGGATGTCCCCACTGGCAAATCTCTGGTACAGCTGTGTCAGATGCCAGATGTGGGAACCATGATAGCTTCCAGGGCAGCCAGCACACACGTTCATTATTATGGCCCGGGCATCGCACACAACCTGGCAGTTGATGGATGGGAAGCCCTTGCAGTTGATGTAGACCCTACCCCGCTCACCGGGTGGTGCTTTGATGCATATGTGCATGCAGTCTATTGCACCCACTACCTCAGGGTTTTCTGCTATTTGGTGGAAGAGACACATATTGCTGACCAACGCCTCACGGGTGTTGGGGAAATATATGTGCTCACAGACATGTGCTGACCTGGCATCCAGGAACTGGTAGAGTACCCTGCGTGCTGATGCCTGTGAGATCCCCATCATGTCCCCAGTTGGCCTTTGGAAGGTACCTGTAGCTAGTATTATTAGGTCTACACATAACTTGGCATCCACTGGGATGGGTTCCCCTCTGTTAGTTCTGTGTGTCAGGTGTGGCTGGCACAGCTCAACAATTGGCTGTAGGAGGTCCCTGTCCACCCTATAGCACTCCACTATCTCCAGCTCATGTAGTCCTTGGTAGGTTACCCTGGGTCTGTACACTCTTCTTCGTCTCCTCACTGGGTTGCTCAGCAGCATTCACATCCTCACCACCCTCAGCCTCTTCCACAAGTTGTATGATAGCTATTGCAGCCCTTAACATTTTGCTGTTGTGAGTGTTAAAAGTTCCCCGCTTGTTTACACTGGTGGTGTAGAGTGTGGAAAAAAACAGAAGACAAGGTGTTTGCATAGTTTATAGTAGTGTTCTGGGTTAGGCTGCTCTGCTGTCTGTGTAATTGGTTGATTCTGATACATTTCACCTGGCAGCTATGATAATTCTCCTTGATTACCTTCCTACTGCTGTTTTCCCTACCCATTGCCTCCCTATTTAAGCCCCTGTGCACACCGCACAAACAGAGTGCTCAAATGTGCACACTGCTGCTATTTCCTGGTTTAACTTCTTTTTTCTTCCTTTAAAACCTGGTGCATGGCTCGCACACACGCTTAGGCAATGTAAAGAGCGCTAGGTAGGTTCGGACACACTCCCTAGCTTAGCTTTACTAAGCTGGGAGCAGACCCGAGCCACAGGCTCCAATTTGCTTACAGTATGTCTCACAAACCCACCCATGATGTCACCTCCTCTTAGGCTTGCACCCAGCTATTTATACTCTTACACTGTTGGGACCTGCCTCACATGCTGGGGAAAACTGGGATTCACTATCCTTCCCCTCATTTGCATAGGATTGCCTGCTAATGCATAGTTACATGTCTCACTCTGAGCCTCCCCCCTTAGCAACCACTATTCACTGGCCAGGCTATATTCTGCCTGCCATTGACTTGCATGGCAGAATACTGATTTTAGTTAGAATGCTTATTTTAGGTTTATTTTCTTATTTCCCCCCAATCCCATTTGCCCGCCGCTGCCCTATGCTTAAACAGCCAAGATCGGCAAAAAAAAAAAAAAGTTGATTTTTTAATTTTTTTTATTGTTTGCAATGCCAATGGCCTTAGACTTGGCCATTGGCATGCTTCCTCAATGATATGTCGGGGGGTGTAGAGGGCATAGCCCCCCCCACATATGTTAAATATTTTGAACTATATACATGGATACTTGCAATTTCAATATATTACTATTTTCCAAACATACTTACTTAAAATATGTGGGGGGGGGCTAAGCCTCCCACACCCCCCAATGAGGGGGGCGGTGCCCCCCACACCCCCCCTACTATATATACTAACTCCACGGTTGCACTACAGTGTGGACAAGGCCATCTCAAACTTTACATGAAATGTGTTTCGGTGAATTGTGTTTTAGGTGAATTGTGCTTTCGGTGATTTGTGTTTAGGTGAAATGTGCTTTTAGTGAAAAGTCCTAGACCCATCTATATATATATATATATATATATATATATATATATATATATATATATATATACACACACACACACACCAACTCCAAAGTTATATCGCACTGGAAAAATGGGGAAGAAACCCAAGTATAATGCCACCTTGCACAGTATAATACATGATTATGAAACTCACTGCAACAGAATAACACCTTGCACAATATAATATATGATTATGAAACTCACCACAACAGAACACGACTGAAGCATCTGTGATGATTCGCTGCTATACCCCTCAGAATGAAACACTTAAGGTTAGCAAGATATTATTAAATGGCAATTATACAATGACCTCCCATCAATATTCCAAAACGTGCATTGTAAATCAGATGTATACTAATGGAAAAAGGTCCGGTCACCAGGACTTTTTCCATTAGTATAAGTCTTTTAAGCAATGTAGATCTTCCTTTCTTTGTTGTTTTTTTTAAAGCTGTCTCGCTATGTTAAATGGGTTTAACATAGAGAGCCAGCTTTAAAGAGAGCAACGAAAAAAGGGAGATCTCTGTTGCTTTTTTTAAAGCTGTCTCGCTATGTTAAACTCTTTTAAAATAGCAAGACACTTTTAAAAAGCAATGGAGACCTTCCTGTCTCCATTGCTTCCACACACAGCTCTGATATACTGCATAAGCATATGCATGCGCAGTACATCAGAACTGCCGCAGAATACCAGACAGCTGCGGAAGGGCAGCACGGAGGCATTATACAATGCCATTATTTAAGAAAAGTAAGTATTTTTTTCTTAAATAATGTCATTGTATAATAGCAATAACCCACTTCTGGGTGTGGGTAATGCTGGATTTACCCACAGTTGCCTTTGTTTGGCCACTCGGGCTTCGCCCTCATGACCAAACCACACCAACCGTGGGTAAATCCAGCATTACCCACACCCAGGCGTGGGTTATTGCTTAAATATACCCCATGCATAATTGTTCTCATCCAAGAGTTTTCCTCCCAATGAAATGATAGCTATGATTTGCTTAGATTTAAGACATGGCTTAACAGTTTCATAACTTATCTTCATGTACAGATTTTGTTGGGTTTGTATGACGCTGCATAATTCTTTCATTAGAACTTGTTTCAGTTTTTCATTTTTTACATATTATAACATTTACAATATTTGACCCAGGAAAAACTTAAATAGCAAGAGTTTTGGTGATTCCCATCTTTTCCTCCCACTGGAACCATAAACTTATTGAATTACTTGCGTTGTAGAAATACTGTGAAAATACACACCATATTTGAATGCTGTCACAATAGACTTAATAGCTACTGAGAAAATCTTTTTGCCATGTAAAGTGATTTTATAAACTTTGACATACTTAATGGCCATTTCTTTAAATCCAGGCCATGTCATATTTTGAAGCTTGATCTAATTGAATTCCATTGATTATTGGCAAAAAATTGACGTCATATTTTAACCCTCTACATATTTATTTCTTCTTCTATTTCTTTTCCCTATTTGTGTATGAGCTATCGATTACAAATCCTAGTTTTCCTTTCAAATTTATTCATCTTCTTTGGTTATACACTTTATACTTGTTAGTCTTCTTACTGAAATGCTTATTGGTTGCATAATTAATTATTTACTAGTGTAAATAGTTATACCTAGTTGTTTAGTGTCTTGCAATTATACATATACAATGTGGTTGTTGTTTTCTTCTGTAGAAGTTTTTTAATGTGTTCAGCTTATTTCTTCCCACATTCATTTTTAACTTTAACACCTTAGTTCCTCTTCTATGCCCCTGAAAAACATTCTTCTCTTTCATCATATCAGTAACCACACTCTCTCCATCTTATTAACCCATACTCAATATCAATTAATACATTTTCCTGTGAATGTCCTACAGTAAATATCACTTCCTTTCTTATTACCCTTTCTCTCTACATGTTTTTTTTTTCTCTTGCCTTTCTTCTGTTACTCTCCTCAGTCTGAATTCCATCGTACCCTTTACATTATTCTTCCTGTTTTTAAACTCTAAGTTTCTGCTTCCTATTTTTCCACAACTCCTACCTTTAATCAGTTAGAATTCCTCAGAAATATTTACTGTTAATAATTATTTTTGTCTAATTAGTTCTTGCTGTATAATATACTTTCTATCAAAATTTTAGGATGCATCATCTCTAAATTGTACTGTCTCTGAAATACTCACTGTTAACTATGTCAATATCATTAATTCAAATGTCAAAAAAAAGTTGTCAAAAATTCTATGTGGAGCTTTTCTTGCTGGGTGTCTGCTGAAAAAGGTAACTCTTATACCTTGTTAGCAATCCCAGTAAACAAAGGCAGTAAACTAATAATTAAATAAATAAAATTCACTAGTACGTACAATGTATAAGATCATCTATGCTTAAAAAAGTTAGCACTAACTACTTCTGCTGCAGGAAGATATGCATTGCACAGGACATTGAGTTTAAATAAGAATATTTGTTTTTTTTTTAGTTTCTGCCTGTAGCAGCCTTTAAATAAAGAGTGGAATTTGTTTTGAAACAGTTGACATATAGTGATACAGTGATTCTGCTTGGTTTGCTTTTGGCATGTATGAAATGTCAAGTCTAAAATTAATATTTAAGTAATATGGTGCTGGAATATCAGTTAGTCTGTTATGCAGTATCTGATTCACTCTAGGTTCCCCAGATACCAGAAATGGAATACCCCTCCTTCTGGCAAACATTTTTGAATGGCTCTAAACTTCATACTGACATAGATTCTACCAAATTAACAAGCTTGCCCATATTTACATAGATCTACTATGACTGGAATACCTGATTTGAACATGCACATATAAATCACTTCTACTTGCCTTATGCATATGCTCTTCCTATTAATATTTTCTGGTTAAATTCTGGTTCATTCCTAGCTTTTGTGAGCAAAAAGTCTGCATAACCCTCATAATATACATTAGCAAATAAACAATTTTATTCAGTAAAATTACAAGCTTAAATGAAGACAACATATGCATAAAAAGAGAAACAGAGATTGCTGCACCATATCATGTTTTGCTTCATAAATGTGCATAAATTGGGCAAGTTTAGATCGCTTTAGTCTTTTATTCTGCTGAAAACTCTATGTCCCAGATAACTCATCAAATCTTTCTGAAATTATGAACCCCATGGATTTGTACAGTGCAGGTAATGACTCCCTTTACTGAGATGCAAGACCTATGATTTGTTTAGATTGTTCCTTAGGCATAATATGGCCTACATTTCATTATGCCAGAACAATATGGAATTACTCTTTAGGTTTTTGCACAAAAATCATATAATTGTCTACATACAATTTTTCCTTTTGCATATCCTTTCCACATACCTCGTCTTCTGCATTCATGTGGCCTTAAATTGCCATTCTAAGAGTTTCATTTAATATTAAAAATAGGACAATTTGATCACTTTTGCCTAGTAACAATGAGGAAAAATAAAACACTTGTAACACATTTATCTTGTTCCTCAGAATAAGTGAAAACTACTGAATGCTGGTCATTAACTTAATTTTATAGTACCTAAATTACCTTTATATTTTTTGGTAAATCCAACACATGCTGTGAACACCCAAAGAAATTGCCATAAATTGCCAGAGCACAATCACTGTTATGTGTAAATGACATTTTGCATCATATTGGCAGCTCCAAACTATTATAAAACTCCGACAACATTAAGCAATTTATTTCTCTTTTGTTAAAATTCTACTACATTTGTATAATTATAGGTATACATAATATAAATAAAGAGGAAGTGCAATAGCCTTGAAATAAACAATATCTAATTTCCAATATTCTATTTTGCTATAGTACAGTCAAGAAACAATTGTAAAGTGCATCCTACTGAATACATTTTCATAAAGCTCATTCCTACAGGTTTAGGGCAACATACAAATGCAGCTACTGATTTTTCACTGCATCTAAATAAAGACATCTTTTAGCCCGGAAATCACATGCATACTCGCTTTTACTCCTCACTAGTCTTTCAAAAAAATGCATTCTAAACAGTGTGCAACAAACAAATAAGTTCTACTTGTGGAGGCCTACAGTCTTTTTAATGTCTTGTTATATGTGTTAAGGCATATCTAATATTGCCCATAGCAGAAAATATTAGGACAGGGAAATATTGTGTGGCACTAAGGAGTTAAATTATAAAAATGATTTTGATCCCATTAACAGCCCAATCATCTTTTAAAAAATCTTTGCATTTCTGTCCAATATTCTGTTAATTGTTTGTAGCCATAGAGAAAATGTTTCCATGTACCATTATGTGGACTTGTACATTAGCAACATTTTCCAGACAAACAGTCATCAGTATGTTGATCAAATTAATAGCAATTTATTCTAATTACATTATAGAGTAATAAAAACCAAGTGAAAGCACTCAAATGCCACAAATAAGTCCAAAACGGAGTGCATTATTTACTACATTATAGAGTACTGATTCCCACTTGGAAAAAGGTTGTTTTAAAAAGATTATTAGTTTATTTGACAGGCACAAAAGATTATTGCCAAATCTTTGTATATCATAGAGAAATATGTATACAGGATTTGAAAAAAAAACTGGCTTGGATTTTCCTCTGTATACTAATGCACTATGAACTTGTGCTTTTATTTTGACCTGAAATAAACCACAACTTTGAGAATAATGATTATTAATTATGTATTTATTGACATTTGTTTACCGGGAAAGGCCAGCTGGGTTCAAATATTCATTTTTAGCAGAGGCCTAGGTAGAAAAGCTCTAAATTTATTTAGAAATGCAGTATGAAAATAAATTTATATAATACATTATTATAATCCATTTTATACTATAGATATTAGGAAAAAAAAACTTTTTAGAAGAAATTGATACAGAGTACAGTATTAGAACAAGCTTGGTACACAATTTAAACATACATAGATGATAGGATAATAGTAGAAGTAATATCTGATTGTCAAAGAAAGGGTTGAATTGTTTGTTAGAAGATAATATTTAGATAGGGTAGTATGGCCGAGTAAGATGCATAAGGAAAAAGTAATGATCTTGCTATAGGCTATGACATAGATAAGGACTGATGGCTAAGCAGGAACATGTAAAAGATGAAGTGGCTGAAATGTCTTAGAAATAGGGAGGAAGCTATGTGTTAGGATAAGTCATGAGAGGAGAAAAGAAACAAAAAATAAAAGCTTCCTAGGGACAGTGAGAAATGACAGTCAGTGGATTTAGTAGAGATAAACAAGGGAAATATGGAACTAGCTAAGTAGAGCTTTAACAGATAATTGATATCAAAGGGATCATGAAAAAAGGAAGACATATGTGAAACAGGTAGAGAAAACTAAAGGAAGAATAAGGTGTGGATTTATGGTGTTAGAGGGAAGTGGGATTTGGATAAAAAGATAGACAAAAAGATATAGTGATAGGGACTGAGTGTATGTATGTACAGACATGCTATCAGGCTGATTTGTAAATGTTAAGAAAGAGTTAAAATTAGTTTGGAGAGATACAAAGAGGAAAAAGCAATGGAATATGCGAAGTATTAAAGGAGTAAAGTTGGAAAAGGTGAAAAAGAAAAAAAAGGAGAGATGAAGTCTTAACCTGGTTTAGAGTAAGAGCAGATCCATGGTTTACTTAGGAATTCTTTTAAAGCACGTTTGAAGGTAAGATGATTAGAGTTAAGTCTAATGTTAGTAGAAGGGTTGGTCCAGGATTTTGCTAGTGGTGATAGCTAATATTTGCAACTTCCTAACATTTTTGTCCTCACCAGTTCTTAGGCCAACATGTTCCCATCTTGATAAGGCCGTTCACTCCTCTTAAATGTTTACACCAAGAGAGAGAGAGTGAGAGCCAAGTGTCATGTCTATTATCCAGAAGAGGACCAGAGATGTTTTATAGGAGCCTAATCTCTTATTTGACTGGAAACAGAGCCATAGCTAGGTCACCTGAGAACCTGTGTAGTCCCAAAACCTGGCACCCTCTCAATTCAAAGTTGCAGGCTAAAAAAATGTACTTCCTCTGTCTTATGAACTGCAGCAAAATGTAAAGCTGCCTACTACAGTTATTAAACAAAATAGAAACGTGTGGATTGGTAAGTTCATAACTATCACAGTAAACATATAGCATTTTGTTACAGCTACTAAATAGATTTGGTTAAGAAGGTAGCACCTATGGCTTTTTAAATAAATGCCAGTTCTCTATTTTTCACTCCATCAGCAAATGCTGATCATACCCCCCAACAACTTGCACGCTGTACAGCTGCCCCCTTACCCCAGTCTAGTCAAGGTTCTGCTGTGTGCTTGTACAGATCTATAATTTCCATCTATAGTGTTTGCACACTCCTTGGTATGCTTCTGCAACCTAAGTCTCAAATCACAAAAGCTGTAATATATTACCTTCTCCCAGGTATACAGGTGCAGCTGTTGTGACAGGTCCCTGCAAATACCCTCTCAATTGCGTACTGGAGCTGTATCAATTCTGAAAGTTAATGCAGACAATTAAAGATATGAGCTGCTAAAAATCCGCTTCATGATGTCCATGGTTTGAGTCCCTTCCCCTCCATTTGCCTACTGTGTGACTTAGCACAATGCAGTTGACCAGACAATGCTCAGGGACAATTAGGAAATATATTTTGGAGGAGCAAATGGCTTTGCATAGTGTGCAGTCTGACAAACAAGTTCTGTCTAACAATAGTATGATTCATGAAAATGACTTGCCCTAGAGTTAGTGGACATAATGTATGGACCTAAAGTGCAAGGGCTCCAGACATTGTTAGCACACTACACATTTTTATCTGCAAATCATTTAATTAGCACCTACTGACTGTAAACAAACAGCAACATCTTCAAATGTACTTAGAAATGTACCCTGTAAGTAGACATTCTTGGTTTTGAACAAGCTTTCAATGTGTATTAATACATCCTTATTGCATGTAGAATGTCCAGAGAGATTTGGTTTATTTTTAATCAATTTCTAAACTGCATCTACTTTATACATCATTAGACAACTTTTGCACTCAGAAAGTATATAAAAGCTTGCCCTTTGGTGTAATATTTTATTTTTATTTATTTTTATTTTACATTTGTTGACTGGGCTAGCCTAGCTGGATACATGTCCTTTTTCAGTAGAGGCCCGGGGAGATAAGCTCCAAGACTTGGTCTAAATACAATAGTACATGTTCAAACAACACAGAAAAAATATCAATATACTAATAAAAATAGCAACTTTAAAAAGGAAATAAAACTCATCAGCAATGGTATTAAGTAATTAATAGTACAGAGTTTGTAACAGAATATATTATTGAAGAAAAAAATCATAAAACAGTGAAGACATATCAGGTTAGGTCATAGTTAAACAAAGGAAGTTAGGTGAGTAGTAATGTAGCAAATGAGTTACTTAAGAAGAGAAAGTAAAAAGAGGATATAAAAAAAGAAAAGGGGTAGATAAGAAAAGTATGATAAGATGGAAAAAAAGTAGCAGAGGCTAGTAAGCACTGGATAGGTTAGTCACATTAGTAGAGGTAGATGACTAGTCTGGTTTTGAACAGGGGCATAGCCAGTGAGTTTTGAGAAGTTTAAGTCTATTTTTAAAGAGAGATAATGAGGTGAGTGAGGAGAGGTCACAAGGGAGAAGGTTCCAGGATTTACCTACAGAATTAGAGAAAAGGGAATCCCCAGCTCTGTTGTTAGGTTTAGTGGTGTGGACTAGAAGTTTGTGATAGGAGCACAAGGACTTCAGATTTGTATAGGGGGTGATTAGGGTAGATAAACTTGGAGTATTAGAAGATTTATAAAGAATGTTGTGGGCAAGGGTGAGTTGGTGAAATTTAATCAGGTGTTGTAGTTCTAACCATCCTAGCTGTTTTAAGTTAATGCAATGATGGGTACGGAATGGGTTGCCTGTAGCAAATCGTGCTATGTTATAATAAGCCATGTCCAATTTGTTGAGGTTATTCTTGGAGAGATTAGTAAAAATGGGAGAGGCATAAAGGAGTGTAGAGATCAAATGTGTGTGGGCAATAGTAGTTTTAGCAGTGGGGGAAAGGAAGGGTTTTATCCTGTAGAGGGTACTGATTTTTTTATTAACAGTCTTTATGATATTATTGATGTGGATGTCATAGTTTCTTACCTACCATTTATTGCATATTGCAAAGCTCTCAGGCATGTTTTGGAATATTTCCAGGTATTTAAGTAATAAACAAATATACAGCTAGTACACATTTTAAAGTTAATCAAAAATTAGGAACACAACAAACTAAGACTTGATATAAAAATGCTGTATTATATTTAGATACAGAATAAAAGCACAGGGCTTTATGAAGATATGCTGTACTTTTGACAGGATTATACACAGATATCAGAAATTCAGGCAATGTGCACAAATGGAAAAAACATTGACTGATCTGAGAAATTTGATTAACAAAAACTTGCAAAGCATTATTGCCTAATAAAACTGAAGAAAGTCATTTACTGTTTACAGTTCAAAGCAAAATGGAGATTTACACAAAACAGAAATTCTGAAAAGAATCATATATTTTTATGAGTTTGTTTTATGATTCTATAAGCCTCCTACCTGTGCATTTGACAAATAGACATAAATTCAACAAAACAATGAGTTAATACTAATACCTAGGCATCATTAGTTAGATGCTTTCCTACAGCACCTTTATTGCACTTTCTAAATAATGCACTGTCTGTAGAGTCATTGTACTTGGTCAGCACTCATGATCATAAAGCTCAGAAATGAAGAAATAAATCACAACATTGGTCAACATTTATATAGTTACTCAGTTGCTCTAAAATAAAATCTACAGAATTCTTGGATCTACCCCTGCCAAAATCCTACCTAACTCTCTTCGCTCCTTACTATTAAACCTCTTTCTCTTACCCTTACACTTCTTTTTATCTAAGTAGTTTGTCTCTACATTGGTATTCTATTGCAGACTGACCTATATTGTACCTTAATTTTATACTTTACAGTTTGTAGGTTATACTATTTCTGTATTTTACATGTATAACTGTACTGAAAGCTTTGTGTAGTACTTGTATAAACTTGACTTTTATTATTGTGCATCACTTCTTTTTGTGGAGTTTTTCTCCCTGGACCTCCACTGAAAAAGGTCTCTTGCTCATTCGGACATTCCCGGTAAACAAATATTAAATAAATTAAAAAGGCTTCACTATGGAGGTGAGGAGAAGCTTAGGTGGTGCAAAATTACAGTGATCATACAGTATGTGCAAACTTAATTTTATTCTGGGCAAAAAGATGTTTCCAGAAAAAGTGTCAGCCATTGTAAGACAAGTTTGTTTAGTCTGAAAAAATGTGTCAATGTCCGATCTGCAAATGTCATGCATACTTTTGAATAGTTTAACTATTGTAATGCATTTCACATACTACTTCTTTGAATGTGGCATTCTGATGCTGTAATTATCCCAAAACAGAGCTACAGACTTGTTCATGAGGTTCTTTCAGTCCCATCATACTCAATTTCTGATTTGGCTTCTGCAAGTAGAATCATCACAGCCAGGGTCAGAATAGCTGAGAGCAAATTGTTCTGCAAATAAAATTCATGCTTTTGCTGCTGAATAAGTAAAAAAGCTAGAAGTCTCCATGGTTAGGCCATAATCAAAGGTTGTGCATTTTTTTTCCTTTCCTTCTCTGATTACCAGTCTCTGCAAAATTTAAAGGCAATCTTAAGGCATTTAACTCTGAGCATTTATTTGTCAGTTTTTTAGCTATTTGTAATTTTCAATTTAATTTCATATTTAGTATGTATGCATGCATGTATTCATTTATTTTGCTTTGTTTTATTTTCTGAGCTATTTTTATTGGTTTAAGTTAACATTAATTTACATCTTGTTTTCAGACAATGGCCTCATTCCCTAGCAGGGATACCATAGTTGCCAGTTCTGCTAACAAATATTGCACTACATATTTGAAAAGCACAATGACATCTGTAGACAGGTTGAGTGACATAGGGGCACTAGGTCTGAGAGCATGATTGCATTCTAATTTTAATACAGTGTCCAAGGGGTGCTATGTTTGGTTTTGACACAGGGTCTGAGAAGGTTTTTTTTTTGTGTGTGTAGAAGCAGATCACGAGACTTATAGACAGTAAGAAATACTTAAATACGCACACAAACACAGTTTGTGCTTGTGTCTGTGAGCGTAATAATAGATACTGACATAGATTAGTATGACCGAGGATGCTATAACAAGGGCATTTCTCTACTTTTATGGCAGTGTGACACTATTTGCTCTGTTTGCTGCCACTCCACAGACATGTTCAGGAACAATGTGTCAAGATTTTACCTCACCTTCCTGTACCTGCAGAGCAGGATTATTTTGTATGTAATTGAAGGGATTGGGGTCCTTATTTTACATCAACTGGCAAGAAGCTGGTGTTGTCACTATATTGTGGGGACTATATATGGTTGTTCTAGTGCACCTGTGTGCAAGATTATGGGATGTGTCTTGCATCACTTAAGTTCTTTCATTTATAGCTGATGTTGTTGCTTGCCTGTGTTATGAAGAACAGCACATCATCTTTCAGGAACATTAGCTTATCTGCCAATATATTAGGTGCAGTAGATCAGAAATTGTGGTTACATAATTACATGCTTCACCAACACACCTTATTTACTCTGTGATCCATGTCTTTGTGAATCATAGGGAATTGTGCAGGGATTCATTTGCATACCTACTTCATAGCTGGATTTTTGATCTATGCAGTGGTCAGTGCAGAAGTACCCAGGGGGCAGGGATTTGTATGAATTGTATGGAGCTCTAGAATGTGTTATTTACAAAGTGCCATCCCCACACAAATATAGGATCTGGTTTTGAAATCTGCAATTTAAAATATTTTTGTCTCTCACAGTCACTTTGAGACATATTCCTTTTGAACACATTCTGTGCTTCTTGTCAGCAGTTTTCCATCAGCAGTTTGAACAGCAGGCAACCTTGACTTTTCCAATTTTTTTTCAAAGCAAGTGTTTTTGGTTGCTTTTACACTGAAGAACTGCTGAATTATTTCCATCCTTCAGTTCAGAAAAAAAGGTCTAGCATGTTTATTACTAGCATGTTTATTATAGTACATTCTTTGTCATGGTTAACTCTACTTTCTTGGATGAATTTAAAAAAATGTGCATGCAGATCAGAGTTCTCACCCTGACTAAATAAAAGAAAAGAAAATTACTTCAATATCTGTTAAGTGTGACTGAGCTTTTTTAGGAGTCAATAAAGAAGTGGGCATATAAATCTTTTCCTCATGCCTATGGCCTATACATAACAGAATAGACAACAGAACAATGCAAATTATGCACTGCAATATTTCTGACAAATAAGAAGCATCACAACAGTCAGTGTTAATGCCTGAGACTCCTTTAAAACGCTTGCAGTCTGTTCTGCTCTCTGAACTTAATCATTAGAATATGTGTAGTAGAGAATGGATGTGGCACACAGAAATTATCATTACTCTGAAAAGGTTTTGTCTTACTGTGGCAGCATATTGTGGGCTATTAACTGATGTGACTATATTTGGCATTAAATGTATGGGAATATAGTTTCCCCTGCATTTATCATTCCTTTTCACATAGTATCAGTTAATATGACCACCTCTAAAAACTGCATAAAATACTCTTCAAACATCATAAGCACATTATTCCGAATACTGAAAAAAATCTCTTCCATTCTTGCCCCATATTCTGTTTAAAATGATTATTATAGTGGGCAACAAATATAACACAGTTTTGAGCTTCTTTGCTCTATTTGTTTTGGCATTCCTAGCCAAAATTATGGACTAAAAGTGCTTTCCTTTCCTTGACTATGCTCAAGTGATACTCATGTATTCCTGGCCAAATTTCTTTCCTAAACCGATGAATTTCTGTCTGATTAACTGCTTTAAACAATACGCATTTTATGCAGTTAATCTCCTATTTGAATGAAAGTAGAGTTATAGTTCAGTCGTCACAACAACCTTTGTGTCTGGCAAAAAAACATTCATAACAACTTTTTAACCATTTGTAACATGGGATAATTCTTAATGTTTCAGAAATTCATTTTTCATTATTGTTATTTATTATCATTTATGATTGTGGCATATCTCACTTTACTTCCAGTTCATCTTCTGCCAGAGCTTATTACTGCTCTGGCAAGTATCAGCGACATAGCATACTGCTATATGTTTCACACTTCATGGTTTACAAATCACTCTCATGCCCTACTTTTTTAAATGTGCCAGCATTTTTTGAAACTTTGACAGCACCCTATGCAACAGCTTCTTGCATATGTTCTTTGGTGTCTTATGATTCATTTCTAGTAGCACTTTTTCCCTATAAGCCAACTCTACTACTATGAAGGGCTAAAGCCCTAAGTATGGCCCCGGTGACTTGAGTCTGACTAGAGGATTCAGGTGCCCATTGGAGCTGGCAGGGGTGAGGAGAAGAACACTGAGGTTAAGCCTCATCTCTTTTCAGAGCAAGAGAGAGAGAGGAGGGTTTTTTGCCTAGGCCATATTTTATGTAGTAGAATAGTGGGTCAAGACCAGGGATCACATGAGGCTCCTGTCTATATGGGGCAGGGCCAGTTGATCACATCATCTGGAAGCATGACTGTGCATCACAAAGGTCCATTGCCCATTAGTTCTGTGGATGCAAATGAACAGCAAAGTCTGGGCCATAAAAGTGGAAAAATGGGATCCTTCTAGTGGGTGACAACTCCACTCCCCGTCCACCCTTGTCTCACCCAAAGTGAATGAATGAACTCCCAGTCCACCCTACTCTCACCCAAAATGAATGAATTAACTCCCAGTCCACCCTACTTTCACCCAAAGTGAATGAATGAACTCCCAGTCCACCCTACTTTCACCCAAAGTGAATGAATGAACTCCCAGTCCACCCTACTCTCACCCAAAATGAATGAATTAACTCCCAGTCCACCCTACTTTCACCCAAAGTGAATGAATGAACTCCCAGTCCACCCTACTCTCACCCAAAGTGAATGAATGAACTCCCCGTCCACCCTACTCTCACCCAAAGTGAATGAATGAACTCCCAGTCCACCCTACTTTCACCCAAAGTGAATGAATGAACTCCCAGTCCACCCTACTCTCACCCAAAGTGAATGAATGAATGCATGTTATAGTTCTCACCCAGGAGGAACAAATGTGCCAATGAGGAGGGCAGGGGAGTGACTTAGTGGTCAGAGGAACACTGTTCACAATCATACACTGCAGCTGGTCAAGCTTTCTCTGTATGAGCATATGTTCTTTGACAATCAGTTGAAAATTCCTGACCCATGAGCAACTTTTCATCTTCATGCAAAATGACTAAACTAGCTGCATTCTGACTCATATCCCCTTGTAATGTTACTGGCACACTGACATCAAATATTTCAGTGTAAGTGATTTTGTCTCTAAACAGCTAAGTATTTCAAAATTATTTTCTTGCAAGTCACCTTGATATTGTGGCATATTGTATTCCATTGATTTCCTTAATGTCTTAAAACTGAATGGAATGATTGAAATAAACTTTGAAAGATTCTGCATCATACCTAGAGATATATCACTGCTGTTTTTATCCACTAGGAGAAGCATGTATAGCAAACCTTTGACTTTTTCTCATCTGATTTCAAGCCTTCTGAAGTCAAAACATGATTTATATAACTGTGGTTAGAACCATGCCTGGTACCCTGTGTAGTAACCTGATCAAATCCACCACTCAACTGTAAACTGAAGGCCAAAAGAAAAAAGGTCACAAGGACTAGCAAAATACATAAACATACTGTCATTTGAAAACTGCAGCAAATGGGTTGCATCCATGCAAACAACTCTAAAGTGCCTCAGTCCTGACTAAAAAATTACTACTGCCCAGTTATGCTAATTATTCCTTCTAATGCCCCACCCTAGGTAAACCTTTGACCCAGATAATAGATTTACTCTTGTTTCGCTTGAGGTTGCATGTGCATTTGGTAAACGTTGAGTCTCATGTCGTGCATTTCTCTGGTCACAAGTCCATACCAGTGTATAATCAGTATTAATAACAACTCTTGCTAGCCTTTCCATTATCTGTGCATCAGATCTCTGAAACAATCTAAGGAGGTGATGATGAGTCTGTATTGTATTATTTTAGAAAGAAATGCATAGCTGGGAACTTTCTTTGTCAAGTTTAATTTGCTTAAATCTCTGATTACTTAGCATTGAGTAAAGTGAAATACTTTGCATTTGGTATAGCAACATCGTCTCCTTTTCTTAATTTCTCCAAATCGTTTGGGTTTCTAATACCATGATGGGAATTGACCACATTCCTAAGTCCTAAGTCAAAGCACAATTAAAGTTCATGAAATTAGTATCATTTCTATCTTTGATGTCAAACAAAAGTGATCTTCACAGCTCTACATTCCCTCTTTGTGATATTAATTTTTTATTGTGAAATTGTCCATATCTGGATGCCTTTGCCTGTATTTCTCTTTGAATATCTTTGGGGCTGCCTTCTTTATGTTGATTAATTTGGCTTTTGCCTTTGCATAAATATTGCACTATATCAAATCTCTTTCTTTCCCATGTCCATATTTCTTTTTTTATACATTTCAAAAATATTTAGGTTTTGTTGTTTATATTTTCTCACTTCCTCAGATGCTTCTTTTTCCAAACAGATCAAAGTTTTTTATCTATATACTGTTTTCTTACAAATATGTTCTATTAATAACCACAATTCTTTTTATTTAAAGTTTCTGACAGTTTTTCTTGTGGAAGAGTTTTCTTTCATCTAATTTCACTCTTAATCTTTTTGCATATATCTTGTGTCTGGAAATTCTGGGCTTTTTGCATAACAGTAACAATACATAATTTCTTTATTATCCTTAATAGTCCACTTTATTGTCTTTATGGCTCTTCCTTGGCCTATCAGTGTTTGTGATTTTTGTGGACTTCTACTTCCTTCTACAACAGGGGGGTCATCTTCCCCCTGGGCCTGGCTTGGCCCCATTGTAGGAATGTTTCTGTATTTTGAGGATTCTACACTGTCATTTATTCTAGTCCTGGCACCAGTGTGCCTACCAGGATTGGGCACTTTTTTTATCCTGGGTCTTGTGCACCCATCTATCTTTTTAAATTTTTGACCTACTTCTGTCCGTGATATATGCTACATAAATACAGTTTATATATCACTGTTATCTTTATGAGATTTTGTGAAAAACAGGGTCCACCTCATGAAGGTACTCACCGAGACTTGAAGATTAATTCAGTTTCAGCAATACTACTCTCCTTTGCTTGCTGACGTATCATATCTCTATTCTGCCCCTTCTATACAAAGACAAGATGTATCTGAATATGAACACAGGCAAACAATGCACCCTTTACATGCACAATATTAATTATTTTTCACCATACCAAGCTTATGACAAGACAAATGATATGAGTCGCCATTTAGTCTGTTCAAAACTAATTTTTAAATTTCATATTCTCACATTCGCAAGTAAGTTCTTTCTGACCTTTGGCATCACATGTTGTCCTAAGTACATAAGCATCTTGCTCAGAGATGGAGTTATTTTTTTCTCATTCAAATTCAATACGTTGAACATTTGAGCAGACATTATGTTATACTCTGCACCAGTGGCGGCTGGTGACTTCAAATCAAAGGGGGGCTGCAGGAGACAGGTGAATGGGTGGGGTCAATGGGAAGGGGTGCAGCCAACTAGAAAGGGGAGGAGCTATGCTCAAAATCACAAAAACTGTAAATTTAATTAAATACGCTGCCCTGGGTGCCAAACCGTCATTATGAGAGTCCAATCAAGACAAAATGAAGTGTAGAAAAAAAATATTTCAATGCATTGGCTGCATGACAGCTTACGTAATATCTAGATGGAAACAAAAAAGTTGTGAGGCATGAAAAAATAAATTACTTTTTAAATGCATTACTGGAATGCCAGTCAAAATCAAGTATAAGAAAAACAAGCAGCACTCAACTCAAACCACTTCTCCTTGTACTGCAGTTCTAATTATAATTTATATTTAGCTTTATTAAAGTACCAAGTAACATGCTGAAAGTAGCAATCTCTGTGATACCCCAACTGTAAAAATGTTTCTTATCCAAAAATTCCTGCTGTTTCATGGGGAAAACATGATCAAAGTAAAAAATGAAAAGCAAACAAGAAACAAGCTCAATATACATTGCTTAAAGGATTACAGTACAGGTAATGGACCACACATGATAGATTGGCATTCTGTTTGGTTTACAGGTAAAGCCTGTGAAGATGATTGCAAGTCTCCAACAAATATAATGAGCTTATTAAAATAATGTAATCCTGTCCTTTATTACAAATACTGTCATATGCATTTCAATACCCAAGGCTTATACATTACCTAGTTATGTAAGTATTCCCTGTATGGCAACAACAGAAAGGCTTTCAATGTTGGCAATTCTTTAACAGTATGCTTATTAAAGCTTACTTGCATCTTACAATTTCAGACAAGCTTACCTGATGGTCACTAAAGCATTGCTACTTAAACACAAAGCAACAGGCACTTTCTGAGTAATAATAAGCATAAAATAGATAGTATAAAAATATGACAGAAACCAGAACATTCTGCAAAATCAAGGACAGAATAAAAGTAGCCCTTGTGTCTACCTTGGATGGGGGGATTCTCTGTACATTTAGACTGCATAACTGCTCCTTGCCTTGCTTGGACACATCTAGGGTCACTACATGGGGGAGTGGGGTGCAACAAGTATGTCACAATTTGAAATGTCTCTGTCTGACTGTGATGGCCCTGACACATTTGTCATACCTCTCAACCTCAGAACAAGAAATATGGACAGAGCCATACATAGAAGTGGGAAAAAGGCCCAAAAATATAGACAATTTTTAAATAGTACACTTATAAACTTAGAAGGATAATAGAATAGTAGGTCTTGCATTAGTATGAATTTTCTGAAAGGTACGAAATCTGAAACTCAAATGTATGTCATTATTTTCTAACTTCAGTCTAATGATTTGCCACTAATTTGCCAAAAAACACAATTTTATGAAAAATGGACCAAAAATGTGATGCAAAAATATAAAATAGCCAAACAATACAGCTGGGAACCTGTCAAAGAAGGGACACTTTTTAATATTAGTACTGCTAACTTGAGCAGCTGACAAAATAAAAGAATCTGCATGTATTTCTAAAATAAAAGTAATCTATAACTCTGATTATTACAGTTATTTCTTAATTGTAAGCCCTCCACGTTTTCTTCCAAAATTGCCATTTTGTGGCGAGATTATTAGGGGAAGAGCAACATTTTGAGCCAAAATTGGGGACAGTTGAGACATTGGATATGCCTAATTCTATAAAGCAATTTATTTGCACGTACCTCTCAACCTGTTAATGCAGGAAATCTGGACAAGGCCAAATATACTGGGGAAACATATAAACAGTACTATAAATTGCTGTATAAACTGAGACAATTGATAGAATAACAGGTCTTGCTTTAGCATGCATTTTTCTAAAGGTTATGAAGTCTGAAACTCAGTGTCTTTCATTATTTAGTGACTTAATTCCTAAATTAATTGCTAGAAAACCACACATTTTATGAGGAACAAACGAAAAATAAGAATCAAAAATCAATTCATTTTGTGAAAATCTGGACAGTTGAGAGGTATAGTTCAGTCTTTGAGTTTGCCGCCCTTCCCCCTCACAAAATCATGGTCAAATGGAACCTCCCCTCTGCAGCCATTCCAATGAACCATTACTTGGCTATTTCACCCCATTTGCCATAAACACTAATGTGCATACTGCTTTACTTCTACGATGATTTGGACTTCATTTGAAAGTTTTATTTTGCATTTTACAGCACAAACACTAAGATATCTGCTAAATAAAGCAATGAAATCTCACAATGAAAACAGACTTAGTATTAAAACTTCTCTGCCCTTGAAACTCACATTCATTGAAACAGCATTGAAACCCACATTCAAAGAAAATACATTTTGCCAGTGGCACATAAAGATTAACTTTGGGCTGTTTTCAAATCATAGGCCCCTTGCACACGAAACATACATGTGGTCTTTGATACACCTTCCTGATTGTATTAAATTATATTCCTTGTACAATATAGTACAGTTGCTAGAGGGTTTTAAATTTGTTTTGAACATTTTTCCAGTAAGCAATGAAACAAAATGCATGCACCAATAATGACAAAACTGCCCAATTCAGAACATTTCTATCAAAAAAGTCTACTCAAACTTCTACAGTCCACCAGTATCAGTAAATATGCACAATCTCTGAAGAAGTAAATGTCATCTAAATAATTCCACATTAAAGAAATCTGTAACTTATGAGGAGGTTGCTGCTAGCAACCAACTTTATATTTCATTGTTTCATCTCAAATAAAGTGCCTGCTTCCCTTGAGGAATAAATTGCCTAAGTTGCATTAAAAAATGATAAGCTAGTAATATTGCAATAGGGAATGGATGGCAAACTGATATCAGGTTCATAGTTACTGGGTATCTTCACCAAAAAGGACTGCAACATCCACCCCCTTTACAATACAGTACAGAATCAGCAATACATCTACCTACTGTGGGAATAGAACCCACAGCCTTCTGCATCAAAAGTAAGTTCACTACTACTATTGTGCTATTAACAATGCAAGCAGACTTGATATAAGCAGCACTAAACTTTTGTTCCCCTGCAGCTCTCAGTTTCTTGTAAAATCTACTTGACACTCAGCTGCATCTCTGAACTTTGCATCACAAGAAATCTGGAAAAATCCAAAATTTAGGGGGGAGGGGCAAAAGTCCAAAAAACAGCAACACATTTTAAACATTGCTTGTATAATGTTGGAAGGTTGTTAGAATAAAAGGCTGTGTTACCACCATACATTTCACTGGCAAGTATTGAACCCAGGACCCTGTGCAAAACAGTCAGAGCAACATACCACTGTGCCAAACCATCTGTTTTATGAAACAAAGGAAGACTGAAACTTAAATGGCTACCATTTAGTGAATTCAGTTCTCACCATAGCTGTCAACATCTTAGCACAAAACACCTGCACAAAGCCAATAATGGGGAATACAGCCCCAAAACATATTCAGTGAGTTCAGTTATCACCATAGCTCTCAAACCTGGCACAAAAAACCTGTACAAAGCCAATAATGGTGCAATACAGCCCAAAAATAGGGACAAATATCCATTGAGGGCACCAGAACAAACCCACAGAGAGGACATGCAGACTCCACACATAAGGCACCCCAGCCAAGAATCAAACCAGACAACCTGTAGCTGTCAGGCAACAATACTACCACTGCACCACTGTATTACTGGCTGTGTTAAGTAACAAAAATACAGAAACCATAGATTTTATGAGGAACAGAACAGAACAAATATGAGGCAAAAATCTGCAATGTTTTACAAATGGTGGTGGGTAGGGAATTCAGGCTATTGCCACTTGGTACCCAAGGTACAGGGTTCAAGCCTTATTCTCTACCCACCACCATGTAGCAACTGGGGCATTTCACACATGCACACACCCTACTTACCTCCAGCAGATCTGATCCTTGGCAGCTATTATGTCCTCTGTAGCAGTGGGAATCTGTCCCTACAAGCAGCCCAATTCTCCATGGCAGCTCCGTCCTCTGTAGCAGCCCGCACAGGCTGTCCTGGGTTTTGACGTGAGTAGGCTAGAGCCTCCAGCCTGTGGATGATGCAGTCCGGTTGTCTTCCGGTCTGTGCGGTCATCACTGCACAGACTTCTGGGCTGGCAGGGTGGAGTTCCCTTCCTTTTCTATCCGGACTGCCTAACAGAGCAGTCTGGAGCTTAGGAACTAAGCACGCATGCATGCATGGAGTTCAGACTGCCTAATACAGCAGTCAGGAACTAAGCACGCATGTGTGGAGTCCCGTTCTGGGACTCATGAATTTTGTTTTATTTTTAATTTTCTACAGTGGTACAATTTATTGACAGGACAGTGGTACAATATATTTTGACAGGTGGGGGGGCTGCAGTCCTATAGCATGAGCCGCCCCTGCTCTGCACTTATGCCCAGTTCAAATGTTGCATTTACCATCTACCTTGGATGGGTCTGGAGCTGCTGTGTAGGCACCGGCTTCTAAGGGTGTATTCAGGCCTACAGACTTGCATATTAAACAGATGCCATCTTCTTCTTCAAGGCCTAAAACTTGATCCATGCCTAGAAAACCAATGCTCAGACCACATGGTTAGGTCCCTATGCCTAAAAAACAAATGTTAAGAATGGCTGTAAGACCTTATTACTATAATCAGGGGAAGCCACCCTTCCCCCTCTAAGAGACCTAGGACTGATTTTCCTTCTGATTCTTCTGATCAGGATTCTGAAATTTCTGTTTTCTCTGATGACCAGGATTTGCTCTTATCTACCTATGAGGATTTTGATGCAGAGGACTCCATTCCCTCTGCTTCCACTCCAGAGGATTTCTCTTTTGGTGAAACCTTGCATACTCTTAGGGAGTATTTCTGCTGGGAATGCCAGGATTACTCTGACTCCAAAAAGAGGCTTAGGGAATTCTTACTCCTACCTCATCACAGGCCTTTAGCTATCCCTCCTGTACTGGACATTGTAGATGATGCCTTCTCGGAATCTAGCCTGGTCCCTGACTCTTTACCTCCTGGTCTCAGAAAACCTGATAGGTATTACAGGGTACCTGACTTTCACAAGTTCTTCTTTAAAAATCCTACTGTGGATCCTGAGACCATTTCACAGGGACCCAAGGGCATTAAGGCTACTACTGCCAAAAATCCTACCCCCCTCTGATAGAGATTCCAGGGCACTGGATAGATGGGGTAAGAAGGTATACACTTCTGCAACCTTGGCCATTAGGGCCTTAAACTGCCAGTTTCATATGTTAAAGTATTAGCAGCATATTACTGGATTGCTTAAACAGAAAATTATGTTGATTCCTGACTGTGCTGAAAATAAAGATTTACATGATTTAATGCATTCTGCTGAACAAGATGGAAAACATACTTTGCAGTGTGGTTTTCATTCATTAGAGGCATCTTGCAGGGCTGCTGTCACTGGGTCTGCACTTAGAAGGCATGCTTGGCTTAAGGAGCAATCTTTGCTAGATCATGTTAAAGCTAAATTACTGGATGCTCCCTTAAACCAAGACAGCCTGTTTGGCAACAAAGCAGAAGAAGTACTTAAAAAGATGGAGGAAAAAGCTAAATCTATGCAAACTGTTAAAGATTTCCTTCAAGTACAGCCTCCCAGATTTAGTAGGTATTGGTCCTCTAAGAATTGGCCCTTTCCTGCCTCTTCCAGGCCTTCTCAGTCCAAACCCAGAACCAGCAGAATACCCTGGTTTCAGTCCCAAGGTACTCACAAGCCTAAGCAGTGGGGGGCTTCCACTTCCAAAGCAGAGAGTAGTAAGACTCCCTCCTATGGTAAACTGTCTCAATAACTTAACTTTAAATCTTCCAAGCCCTGCTCAACTGATTGTTCCTTCAGGGGGAAAGATTGCCCTGCATGCAAATAATTGGGAATTGGGTTACTCAGGACAAATGGGTTTTAAATATAATTTCCCAAGGATACAGATTTCACTTCCACTCCTTACCAACCCCAAATGATTGGCCAGACCTACCTCCAAATCAGTGGGCAGAGGCTCAAAAACAAATTCTCTCTCTTTTAAGCATCAGGGCTATTCAACCTGTACCAGAAGAAGAATGGGGCAAGATTTCTACTCAAGACTTTTCCTTGTACCCAGAAAAGATAATTCCTGGTGTCCTATCCTGGACCTGTCTATCCTAAACACATTTTTGGTAATCCCAAAATTCAAGATGCTAACTCTTCATCAGCTGCTTCCCATGCTAGGCAAAGATGCCTGATTGGCAACACTGGATTTAAAGGAAGCCCACCTGTACATCCCAATAAGGGAATCTTGCAGGAGATACCTATGCTTCAGGGCAGGCTACATGCACTATCAGTTCTCTGTATTGCCCTTTGGCTTATCTACTGCGCCCAGGGTATTCTCCAAGTGCCTACCTCTAGTCATTACATTTTGCAGGCAAAGAAATATTCAGATATACCCATATCTGGACAATTGTCTAATTCAGGCAGAAAGCCAGGACATGCTATTTAATCATCTGGCATTTGTAAAGAAATTGCTACCGTCTCTGGGGTACACCATAAACAAAAATAAATCACATCTTGTACCCTGCCAACAAATTGTATTCCTGGGAGAAAGCTTGAATAGAACTTCCCAGATGGCCTACCTCATGCCAGAGAAACAAGTTCATTTGACAGTCTACTTTAAACTATTGGTCACAAAGACCCAGCTATCTGCAAGGAAAATACTGCAAGCCCTGGGGTTCATGGCCTCTTGCATTCTACTAATTCCATATGCAAGACTGCATATGAGGAAACTACAATGGTATCTAAAAAGCCTATGGTGTCAACATTCTCAGGATCTAGAATCTATGATTCCTATCATACCTTGTCTACAGATAGAGTTCCTTTGGTGAGCAGAGGCCTGCCACCAAAACAAGGGACTGCCATTCACTCGACCCCCTGCCACCCAAACCCTAACAACAGATGCATCAGATTATGCATGGGGGGCTCACTTGGCAGGGCAGTGCATTCAGGGCAAATGGAACCCAAATCAAATGCACCTGCATATCAATAAAAAAGAAATGTTAGCTGTACAGAATGCTCTGACAGCCTTCAGGGACCACATTCTTCCAGGACAATTATTGGTAAAGATGGACAACACCACTGTTATGTGGTACATAAACAAGCAAGGGGGAACCCACTCATACCCTCTCTGCAGACTAGCCATGGCTCTGTGGAACACAGCCTTGAAATACCAAATGCACCTACAGGCTCAATTCCTGCCAGGAAAGCTAAACACACTGGCAGATGACCTAAGCAAAAATCTCATTGACCCATACGAGTGGAAACTGGGACCGAAGATATTCAACATGTTGAGAAATAAATGGGGGAGCCCAGAGATAGACCTGTTTGCTTCCCCCCAGAACTACCAATTGGACAAGTTCTGCACAAGGACTCCCCACAAACAAGCTTGGAAAGTGGATGCCTTGTCCTTCACCTTGAAAAACCTATCAGTTTATGCCTTTCCCCCTCTGCCTCTCCTCTCCAAGGTACTACAAAAGATCAAACAGGACAAACCAAGGACAGTACTGATTGCACCAGACTGGCCACGGCAACACTGGTACCCCCTCTTGCGCAGTGTGTCACTGCTGCCACCATGGCACCTGCCTCAGACCCCTGCCCTGCTGTCCAAGCAGGAGGGCCAGATTCTGCACCCACAGCTTCAAACCCTGAACCTAGCAGCCTGGCTAATTACCTGATATCTCTGTTACCATCCATTACTAAGCAAGTGATGAATTTCATTCTGGAGGCAAGGAGGCCTAGTACTATAAAGTCCTATGCTGAAAATGGAAAAGATTCTGTTCCTGGAGTCAAACTGAGGGGATGGGCACAGCAGTGCCCAATTTACTCCATATTCTTCAATACTTAACTGGGATGCTTCACAAGGGCTGTTCCTTTTCCTCCATCAAAATTCATGCCTCAGCCATTTCATCTCATTACAATATAGAACCACTCCTCTTCTCTCATCCACTACTGAAGCAATTCCTCAGAGGGGCCAAAAACTTAAGACCACACAGGAGAGCCCCTACTCCAGCCTGAGACCTTAACTTTGTATTGGAAAAGCTCAATCTACCTCCATTTGAGCCAGCTGCAAATGCAGAGTTGAAATTCCTTTCTTGGAAAACAGCCTTCCTTCTAGCCATCACTTCAGCAAGAAGTGGAGCCTTTCATCATCTTTCATGCTGACAGGGTGTCCCTTAGGATCAATCCCTCCTACATGCCAAGGTGGTATCCAGTGTTGCCCTTAATCAAACCATTAATTTGCCAACCTTATTTTCTAAGCCACAGATCAAAGGGGAACGAATACTGCACTCCTTGGACGTGCACAGACGACTTAGATTTTACTTGGACAGGACTAAGCCTCTCAGGAAATCTGAACAGCTGCTGGGTGCATTTGCTGCAGGGGCAGAGGGGAAGGCCATTTCAAAGCAAACCATTTCAAAGTGGATAGGCCATTGCATTCATTTCTGCTATAACCACCATGGAAAAACTACCCCACAGGGGATAAGACCACATTCAACCAGGGCTGCATCTACCTCTACAGCCTTTCTCAGAGGTGTCCCTACCAGGGACATCCTAGAAGGTGCTACCTGGAGTTCTTTACATACCTTCACCAAGCATTACCACTTGCCATTTTTTTCTAAATCCAGAGCTGGCTTTGCGACTGCAGTCTTGCAGGGCAGAGTCTATCTGACATGGCTTAGTGGTAAGTCACTTTGGCTATGGTGTGCAGGGTCCTGGGTTCAAGACTTACAAAGGCTGTTTTCTAGCTGATACACTCTGGCTAGGGTTATAAATGCCCTTGGGCAAATAGCCTAGTACCTACATATGAACCTATACAGAGGCTCAGTTAATTAATCAATGGGAGGTGAAAGCTGACACACTCTGGCTAGGCTTATAAATGCCCTTGGGCAGATAGCCTAGTACCTACCTATGAACCTATTTGTACTTGAGCAATATAACTGAGCTGAGCGGAGGAGGGGCACTGACCACAACTCTGATTTGTGATATATAAAAATAGGTAGTTTTCCATTAAACCCCTACCACGTCTTCGCGCTGCTGTGTTTCAGCACTATTTTATCATTCATGCAGGACTGACAAATGCGATGTGAAAACAATCATTTTCATAAGGTAAGGTTACCTTTTTCTTTTTATTTCGTTTGGCAGGTAGGCAGTACTGCAGAGACGAATGCCTTGTGTGGTGCTACATGATTGCAGTTTTTACAATGTGGAGAATGACTCCTTTCATTTGCATGTGAGGGCTGACTGAATAAACTGGGGACTGTGAGCTTTAGCAATTCCTTTTTTTATGGGTATTGTACTGCAGTACAACTGTGAAGACTTTTTCAGATCACCTCGCATTGCTGAAAACATACAGCTGCAATGCGATTGTGTTCTTTATAAAGTTTGCAGTTGTTGATGTGACAGCAGTACACATTAATCCTGAGAATACAGAGTAAACATCACCAGATCCAGGCATATCCAGTAAGTAGTATGAATCTTTTCACCTTCTCTCCTAATGGTATTCCCCTACAATCACCTTTTTCTACAGTGAGATGGGATTCTCTCTTAAGTGTTATACTGAAAAGGTAACTAGCTTCTGGCTGAAATCATGTGTTAAAGGGGTTTAACAGTGGACTTCAGCTATTTCTGCAATGACCAAACAGTCCTGTACACCTAACATGACAATAAACACTTGTCAGTCAGTTGTCAGAAGTTGTTGTCACCCACAAACTTGCATCCAGTACTGAAATACCGGTGAAATACAGCAGCACAAACTGGTAGGGGTTTAACAGAAAAGTACCTAAAAATAAGTATCCTGTTTTTTTTTTTTTTTTTTTTTTTTTTTTTGCTTATTTTTACTAGTTATTGCTTATTCTAGCCATTTAAAGCAGTGTTTATTGTCTGCTGCATACTTTTTACTGTATTTTATAGCTATAAACTAATCTGCATGGTTGTACTAAAAAACGTCTGCCTTAGAGGGCCTAAAAAATAAGGTTTTTACTGTTACACTGTTTGTAAAGCTTTTTTAGCTAGTTTCACTGTGTGAAAGGTATTGAGTATCTATTTGCTTGTTCTGATTTGCTGCCAAGAAGTGTATCATATAACTGATTTGTTTGCAGTTAAAAGCATTCCTTAGAGTCTTCTTGCTCCTTTACCTGTTTAACACATTCTTTTAGTAGCTGTTGTTCTTATGCTTGGTGGCTTTGCAGTTGCCCGCCCCTACTGTAAACTTGATCTGGGACACTCCTCCCAGTCTAGTGTCATTAGTTCATTCTACCTAATACTGAGAGAACATTTGAGAAGGCCAACCCACTTAGTGTTATCTTCTGTTCACATTCTCCCTTTCAACTTTACAAAACAACCGTACTTTACTAGGATCTAGCATTGCTGGAGTCTCCATGTGTTCTGACTAGGTGTGCTTCTCAAACAATCTGGCAAAATAGACCTGATAAATATATTTTTCTGCACTTTTTAAATTCTTAATTTTTGCTTGACTGAATTATTTATATATTTGCTGGCATTGTTTTCTGATACTCTAAGTGCCTCAATCTTGATTTCTTCCTAATGTACTGCCTTCTGCACTTGTTTTTAGTCCTTTTTAATTTAATTGCATTTATTTAAAATGTATTTGCTTTAATATTGCTACACACTCAAGTGTGCTAGCTTGCACTACATTTGAATTTTTACTGCTGCTTTAGCTCCTTTTCTGTAAAAAAAAAAAAAAAAAAGTTCTAACCTTGTTTCCTGCCTTTCCTGTAACTAGTCTAGTCCAGATGCATATTTGCTGTATCCAGGACTGTTTGTAATCTTCTGAGCCCCCACCCCCAAGCCTTTCTGTGTTGGAAGGAAGCCTTCTAACTTGTCAGAGGGAGTGGTAAGCACTAGATAGCCTATCTACAACAAGAGTGGTTTCCGGCTCAGAAATTGTAGTTTATTGGCCATTTGGGCAGTTTTTCCATCCCTTTCAACTTTCTGGTTTAAAAGCCCATGTTTGTGCTTGCTTCTAGCCTTTCCTGTAACTAGTCTAGTCCAGATACGAATTTGTTGTATTCAAGACTGTTTGTAAGCTTCTGAGCCCCACACGCCTTTCTGTGTTGGAGGGAAGCCTTCTAGCTTATCAGTGGGAGTGGTAAGCAATAGGTAGCCTATCTACCATGAGATGAGTGGTTTCTGGCCCAGTAATTGTAGTAAATTGGCTGTTTGGGCAGTTTTTCCATCTCTTTCAATTTTCCGATTTAAAAGCCCAAGTTAGTTTCCCACCTTTCCTGTAACTAGTCTAGTCCAGATACATATTTGCTATATCCAGGACTGTTTGTAAGCTTCTGAGCACCCCAAGCCTTTTTGTGTTGGAGGGAAGCCTACCAGCTTATTAGTGGGAGTGGTAAACACTAGGTAGCCTATCTACCACAAGAGGACTGGTTTCTGGCCCAGAAATTGTAGGTTATTGGCTGTTTGGCCAGTTTTTTCATCCCTTTCAACTTTCTGGTTTAAAAGCTCACATATGCATGGAGTTGCACATGTTTAAGCTCTGCACTATGGTGCTGAGCTGAGGCAAACTATTACTGGTGCCAGAAAGTCTGCTCTTCAGTTTTTCCCTTAGATCTTGCTAGTCCTTTCTCTCTTGCACTTCAAATACCCTAATTGCTTTGCACTTCAACAGGTTTTTGTAGCAATTATAGTAGCACACCTAAGTGCCATCATGCAGAGCACTAGTCATTCTTCATGGAAATAGTTCCAGTACTTAGTAGTTATGACCAACCCTCCTGGCATGATTAAAGGGCAGTTCCCTGTGCTTTCCCCTATTAACCTGCTGAACTTGGGCATTCTGAAGCAGTGCAGCAACTTCCTCAAGTAAACAGACAATCATCTCTTCTTACCTCCCAACACTAAGACTTGTGAGAGATGCACTTATATCACCAAATTGGAAGCTGTGCACTCTCCAACCAAGACCGGACTAGCTGGTCAAAAGGAGTAGGTCAACACCTGCACCACACCACATGGAGCACATAGCCATCCAGAACACCCAATATCACAGCTCTCACATAAAAACACAAACCACGCACCCAAGTTTGCAGAGGTTCTCAATAGAAATTTACCCAATCAGCAGAGACCTCCAAGACAGAAATGCACTCAACCACCACAGCACAGCACAAACCACAAGACACATAGCTCACCTCCACAGTGTACCTCTCAACCTAAGCCCCTAAGGCTAAACACCTTACCCAATACACTAATTATAGGTGACTCAATAGTGAGGCACACAGATTTCCCATTCACTAGGTTGAATAAGGAGAAGGTAACAGTCAGCTGTCTATCAGGTGCCAGAATCTGACACACAACACATGCACTCAGGTCACTTCGCAACAAGTACAAGTATGACTCTGTCATTGTCCATGTGGGTATGAATGACCTGAGACGCACCTCCCTGGACTACATGAAAAGAGACATGGTGGAGCTCTTGGGTTATGTGGCCCAGGCAGCTATGTCACTAGCCCTGAGCAGTATCCTACCATCACTGAGAATGATACCACAGCACAAACAACAAATGATTGACTTCAACAATTGGCTAAGTTTCTGGTGTCATTCTAAGGGGATCCAGTATCTGTCTGCTCGGGATGACATGACTGACAGACCTTGATGCTTTGCCAGACATGGCCTGCATCTGTCACCCATGGGTTTCCGGGTACTGGCTAAGGCTCTTGCCACCCCTATAGTGCCTTTTTTATGTGGTGTTCCAAAGACCAAATTACCACCATAACAGCTTTAAATAAATGCAATCTGAGGGTCATGCTGCTCAACACTAGAAGTCTAAATCTTAAGATGCACTTGCTCGAAGCACTCCTCAAAATTGAGAACATTGACATTTGTGCTGTAACGTAGACCTGGTTTAAAGTGGCAGAAGGCACCCCTGAGCTACCAGGCTATAACTCATTCTACACCTTTCGGCACTGAAACATGGACAAAAGCTCCAAAGGTGATGGTGTCTCCATATTCATAAAGGATATGCACACCTCTAGACTAGTAGCCCAGCATAACACATTTGAGATACTTCAGGTACAACTAACATTGGGTAAGACGGTGATCCAGGTCATAGCCTGCTATAGGTCCCTAACCATGTCTGCAGACTCTCATTCCACATTCCTAAACACCCTGGAATTTATCAAGGTCCAACCCTACACAACACTCTCTTACTAAGAGACTTCAACTACTCCTCCATCAACTGGAAAAACTACTCAAGCACCAATACACTGGAACAACGCTTCCTGGAATTCATGAATTCCAATGCCCTGCACCAGCTCATTCTAACCTCCACTAGAGAAAGCAACATCCTTGACCTGGTTATTACTAACATGGGTGACCATTGCTCTATACCAAAAGTCAATCCCTCCCTGGTCACTTCCGACCATAAACTAATTACCATGGAAATCCACATCTCACCTACACCCCTCGCAAAGATAACCACCTTGAAAAACTTATCCAAAGCTGACTTTGGACTCCTAAAAACAGAGGTGGCTAACTTCACAGCACCCATACCAATGGGAAATAGCTGCATGACTGCTGAATCATACACCAATACACTGTACAAACATGTACACAAATGCATGAAACTAGCCATACCCAACAGAACCAAGACGCTCTCCTCCAAAAAAGGAAGGCAATCTGGTGGTCCCCTGCCATTAATAAACTCAGCAACAGAAGGAAGAAACTGTTGCAGAAAAAGATGAAGTCCCAAGACTGGAAAAACTCCCTTATTACCCTCATCAAAAAGTTGAGATTGCTCATTAAATCCTCTAAAGGCAGCTATGAAGGCAGAATTGCAGCAGACACTAAAAACAATCACAAAGCCTTCTATAGCTGTATCAAGAACCTCCACAGCAATACCCAGATTGGCTCTGAGATACTGCTCAATGGTACATCCTATACTCAGCCAACAGATATTGCCAACAAACTGGCTGATAGATTCAGCACCAACTTAACCTCTCCCTCCCCCCAAAGGACCAGTCACAATACCAGAAGAATGCTAGGCACCCAGCATTACTGCAGCACAGGTTAAAGCTCCATTGTCCAAAGCCAAGAATACATGGGACCTAATAATATCCCTGGCTGTGTTCTACATGAACTACAAAGTGAACTGGTACCATATCTGTGTGCCCTGTTTAGTCACGGCCTCACCTCAGGCTTTGTCCCTACCGAATGGCACACTGCTACAGTCATCCCTCTCCATAAAGAGGGAGCAGCTACAGACCCTGGGAATTATCACCCCTTTAGCCTGATGAGTCTGATATGTAAAGCTATGGAGCACACCATCATGGACCTGATTAACAATGATATAGGAAATCTCCAAACTCTAGACCCCACGCAATTTGGCTTTGTGAAAGGGAGATCATGCCTGGTCAACCTGGTTGACTTCTTTGAGTCAGTTACCAGGGCTGTGGATGAAGGTAAGGCAGTGCATACAGCCTACCTCAATCTGGCCAAGACCTTTGATACCATTCCTCACTCAATAATTATTGATAAACTCACCAAACTAGGCATCAACCCCCTATATCACTAGGTGAGTTGCAAATTGGCTCACAGATAGAACACACAGTGTGAAAATAGCAGACTCCAAGTCAGAATGCTGACCAGTCATGAGTGGAGTTCCACAGGGATCGGTCCTGGGCCCTCTCTTGTTTGGCATCTACTTCTCAGAAGTCCCATTCAACATAAAGACACTCTGGCTGACCAAGTTCACAGACAACTGCAATCTGGAAGCCATTATTAACTCCCCAAGTGATGCAGACATCCTACAGAAAAGCCTCACTGAGACCAATGACTGGTGTCAAAACCATGGCCTTAAGCTTAATGCCAAAAAATACATCGTCACCTTATGGTAAAAACTCAGTTCCCACTAATTACCACATTGATGGGAGCCCACTGAACCCTGAAGGCATTATAAGAGATATGGGGGCGCAGGTTAACAGCAGCCTCTGCTTTGACCACCACATTGCCACTGTGGTCAGAAAGCCCTTCTATGGTACATCTCATTACCAAGGGTTTTGCATCCAAGAAGAAAGAGGTCATCATCTCTCTCTCTCTACTCTTCCCTCATTAGACCAATTTTCGACTCTAATGCCCGATTTGGCATGTACCTCACTAGACACCTGCAACAGTTGGAGAGGCCACAGAAGTACTAATGAAGAGAATCATGGGCATTAAACACATGTCCTACACGGACAGACTCAGAAGACTCCAGCTATTCTCTGTCTCATATCACCTACTTAGAGGTAATCTCTGCTTGACTTACAAAGCCATATCTGACCCAGCTCTGTTAGAAATGCTGCAGCTAAAGAAATCCCAATCCCTTCACACCACACACTCCACAGATCTCATCCTCATTACCACAATCAACAGGACATGCTGGAGGGACAGGTTCATATCCCAGAGACTGCCCATGCTCTGGAATAGACTTCCCATACATGTCAAGCAGAGCACCTCGCTGACCCTTTTCAAGAGAAATCTTGATGAGTGGGTGGGTAATAGAAAGTTCACCCCAGGGATCACTCCAGTGGCTGTACTTAATAGAAGCACTGGGAACTAATGTTGAGTGGCACCATGCCAGGGCACTTCTATGGTCTAGGCTTGTAAAGGCTCCAAGGCCATTAGCCTAGTACATACCTATGAATGTATTACCCTTTGAACCTAAATAAGCATAAATATATTTATGCAAATATGCCAGGCACTGTCCACCACTGTTGAACAGCATGTCACAGGCCAAGACAGCACATGGGTCAGGAGTGGAAGTTGACACAAATGAGGTGGTAAATAAATGAAAATGTGTGACTTTATTCTCATGCTAAAATATGACAATATGCAATATTAATATATTGGTTAATAACTTTTTCAAGGAATTCACATGGTATTTCATTGTATCAACTGTACTTCAATGATAGCAGTTTTGTTTAACTGTCACCCCTTTCAGATATTCATATTATTTTAGCAATAAAGTATGCAATTATGTAAAAATATAATATATGTAAAAGTATGGCTAGCACTGTCCTCTTAGTAACATTGTGGAGCAGTATTTCACTGGCCAAGCCATTACATGGTTCGCAAATCATTGCTGATCCAAATGTCAGTAAGTGAAAAGTGTGAATTGCATTTCAATGTATGTATATATAACTTATTAGTATTTTTGTTAATAATATGACCAGGATGTACTTCTAGGGCATTTCAAGGTACCAAATGAAAGCTTACATGATGCTGGAAAACCTTTAAATGATATCTTAAGTGCAGCCACCACTGGTTTGCATGCATTTGTACTTTTTTATAATATGTAAATATGCTAAACATATTAATGCAAATGCATCAGGTATGATTTGTTATTTGTATTGTTGAACAGTATTTCAAAGGCAAAGTGAGCACACTGGTCATTAATGTCTACTGAGTCTGATGTGGTAGTCAGTGGTAGACTGTGATATTTTGTCATTCCAAATTATGCATATGTACTCTATTCATATTTCTGTTAATAACTTGATCAGGGAAGACTTTATATTATAATTTGTGGAATCATGTCAAAGCTTACATGATGATGACAAAATCCTAATCAGCACTTAGTTTATAGCTATCAATAGTTTGCAAATATGTTAGGCACTGTCCACTTAATAGCACCATGAAATAATATTTCACAAGGCAAGGTAGTACATGGGTTAAGAGTGCTTGCTAACTGAAAGTAAGTGAGAAAGTATAATGTATTACATGAAAATTTATGAATATATTCATATTTCTGTTTATACATTTGTATATGTAATTCATGGCATCATCTTGCAGAGTCCATAAAGACGGAAGATTCCTTAAACATCTGATGTCTATCTACCACCACTTTGAAGGTAATTATATGCATTTCCCATTTCAATATCTCAGGCATTGTCTAACTGAAAGCATTGTGGAACAGCCTTTACATGCCCCATGGTTGGGGAGGGTGGCCTAATGGTTAAGTTGTTTACCTTATAGACACAAGTTGCAGGGTTTGATTCTCACATGGGGTAATTGGCTAGGCTTAAAATGACCAACAAGGGCAGTTAGCCTAGTAGTAACCTATGAACCTAAGTTAGAATACACAGCAGGATTGGCTCTTGAGCCAAATGATGCCCATGGTAACTAAGGAAAATTTGAGTTTATTTCCAGAAAAAGTATAAAAATATGCTATATGTTAATAGTCACATTAATGACTTGAACTGCAAGGGGTTTAAATAGTACTCCATGGCATCAGATGAAAGTCTGCACAATGCTACAAAAACATTGCACTGAGAGTTGATGTCTAATTAGCACTTCTTTGAAACCATTTCTATGTTCAGTGTTAGTAGTTCAGCCAGTAACATGCTCACCTTTGCTGCTGGATAATCAGAAGGCTGTGGCCTCTATAACCACCACATGTTCTTAGATTAATTTTCTAGTACTGACCCTATAAATGAGGTGTTGCACTCCTTTTGGGTTTCTAATACCCTGTTGGAAACAACCCCATTCCTAAGTCAAAGTATAATTAAAGTTCATTAAATTACTATTATTTCAATCTTTGATGTTAGCTAGAAGTGCTCTTCGCAGCACCCACAATGTGCCCAGAAATGACTCCGTCTGCAATTCATATGGAGTTACATGTATTGGTAACATGTCTAAGTACGATTGTAAATTCTTTTTTATAAGTCTCATTGCTCCTACTACTATTGGAACTGTCTGGGTATCTTCTTCCACAATTACTTCATTTTCTGCCTACAAATCCTGGTATTTTATGACTTTGTGTCTCTCTGTATGTAAGACACTGTAGTCACTAAGTGTAGCAATTTCAAGGATCAGTACTATTTTTGTCTTCTTTTCATGGACCACTTTATCTGGTTTTCTCACATCGATTTTTTGAACTGTTGGTAATGGGTGATCCCATGTGTTATAGATTTCATCATTTTCTATAATGCTTTGTGGCTCATGTTTCCAGTGCTTTTCACTTAATTCAGTATTATAATGTTTGCACAATCCTCAGTGCAACAGTCTTGCCACATTATTATGTTTTTCAGTATAAAGTCCTTCTGCCATTAGTATATCCCAACCAGCAACAAGTTGTGCAACTGTTTCCAATTCTGTTTTACAAAACCTGCATTTGTCTGTTTCTCCCACATGTTCAATGGACATTGTAAACCAACATTTACCTAGTCCACTGTCTTGGGCCACCTTTGGTTTAAATTCACCTCTCCTTAACCATTCCTGTGTTTGATCCTGATCAATATGAGGTTGTTCCAATAATTTTTCCAATAATTTTCTATACTTACAGCTATATTTATGTATTTTTCACATTTTTTGCCTTTTCATATGATCATTCACCATATATTCTTTCTTTCGTTTTTTTCATGCATCCATTTGTTGCCTGATTGGTGCTGCAGTCCTCGCTGTACTATCCTTCAGATGATATATTAAACTGAAGTCCCATCAGCCTGAAATTTTATTTATTTAGTTATTTACTTATTTTATTTATTTAACATTTGTTAACCGGGAAATGATGCTAGAAAAAGATTCCCATAGTACTTATCAAAAATAGTATTGGATGTTTCCTGGTGTTGTGGCCAAATTTCCCCTAGTTAGTAGGAATGCCACCTTGGGTTCTCCCTGAAAAGAGACTACTGATCTAGTGCGACTAAGACAATAAATAAAAAAATAACATTTATCCACCCATTAATTACACAAATATGTTTATCAATTATAATTATGAAAATATCTCAAAAATTGGAGTGACAGCAACAAATTTACATTGCAGTAAACTGAAAATCACATTTGCACAAACAAAAATCACCCAGAGAAGTGTGAGTCTATCTACTATCATTAAAGAGATAGTAACAGTTGCTGGTATAATTACAATAACAAAATGTAAGCATTGTCTAATTACTTGTTCAATATCAATTCACCATTGTGTCTTAATGAATATTAATATCACCACTGTGATAAACTTTCTTGATATATTTTACAGTTTCCAAGATATATATATTTGTTTTTGGCAAATTTCAAAACAACATTTTCAGTAAAGGACTCACTTCAGGTGCCTGAGTCCAAAGGGTTTGGAAACCACTGTTTTAATGTCTGTGAACTGCACATCTTATAACTCGTCCAGGCTGCTGCTAATGCTCCAACTCAAGTACGAGTTTTGGCAAACAGCTGTGGGAAGGAGTTTGTGTGAGTTTATGATTAAGGAGTGTGGGGGGGGGGGATTTCATTGTCAAAAAGTAGGAAAGGAGTTTTAGGATTTGGGAGTGGGGGTGGAAGTTTTAGGTGAAGGGAGTGTTCAGGGAACTTAGCTTTAGGAAGGAGATTGTAGTTTTAGGTTTAAAGACTTGGAAGGGAGCTAATCAGGAAATGCAGGTTTGGGGATGGGGTGGAGTTTTATGTTTAGAGAGTGATTGAGGACTTTAGGGCTAGGGAAGATGAGTGGAGGTTTAGAGTAAAGGGAGTCATGTTGGGAACCAGGTGGGAGTTTTAGGTTTAGGATTAAGGTCTGGTAGAGCTATGTAGCCTAGGCCACTGGGTGTTGGGTGGAGTATGTAGAAATGGGAGACTGAGATAGTAGGACTTAGAGCACTTACTTTAGACGACTCATCCAAAAATCAGCTCAGGCCAAAGTTGTCCAGCCAGAAACTCTGCAGGTGTCAGGAGATACGGAATTGTACTGTGGCTAGGTCTTAATGAGATAATGCAATAAAGAAAGATGCTTTATTTTAAACCCATTGTCATTATTGAAGACTTAATGGCTGAAGGGAGCCCCTGTCTCATCATTTTTTTAGTCTCTCTTTTCTGTCTCACTCATACTTAGCAGTCACACCTTTTATAAAGGATTAGGGATTATTGTGTCGTGACATGCTGAACCATATCAAATTGCACATTTCAAGATTTTCAGATTCTCCATTGTAATCAGGAATAAATCAAATTTCTCTACTGACAGTCTTGCAATTCTTATATAAAATAACGTGATGTGAATGTATTCCTGGACACTGTAACTCCACCATTCCCAAATGAAAGAAGAAGAAACGACTACTTTGGTTTGATTGTAACTTTGTTTCTGCTACTTTTGATATCGTATAATATTTGTATCTGATTATATGACATAAGAAAGTGACACATGATATAGTCCTGCTAGCTACACTGGAACTACTTTCAGATTTTTCAGTAATGTACAGAAAATCAAATCACATGGCATAAATCCATAGGTTTATATGTTCATAGGTATAAACTTGGCTAACAATCCCATGGACCTTAAAGCCTAGCTATACAATCCAACCTAATTGTGCTTCCATGTATCATGGGCATTTATTAAGACAGGGTATGTTAGAAAGTTTCTAGATGTCAAATGGGGGGGTGTTACTTTGGGCATTACCTTCTGCCTCTGTCTGTTGGAGAGGGGGTGGAGCAAACCTGGGGTGAATTTGTAATTTCCTATCCATTGGTCAAAGTTGTGCTTAAATAGGATTAGGGATGGACTCTGCTTCACATGGATGATTTGCCTTTTCCAGAGCATCAGGATCTTCTGAGACATATATCTGTCTCGTCATCATGTTATTTATGTGACAAGCAAAATTTAAATCCATGTATCTAGTGGTTCTGATGATGTTTGTTTTGTGGATTTGCAAAAGGTCCATCAGAGCTGGATCCAAGGATGCCTTGTATGCCAGACATATATTACCTGTCAAGAACCTGTAGTAGATAGAGTATAGAGATAGGGCTATAAGGCAATCAGTATAAGACAATATGTTTATACCCTGGAATCTCCTGGTAAGTAACCTTTGTCAGCATTCTAACTGTTGCATATATCTGGTCAGATTCATGCTAAAGGGGGCTTTGCATTCAATGATGGATCTGATAAGGGCCAAATAAAGTTGCACTTTGACTTCCATGGACCTGGATGCCATGCCCTTACTTATAAGTTGGGCGACATAGAATGATTTTCTTACTACCTTGGCCTCATGTTGGTTAAAGGCCGGATTACTGTCTGCATACATTCCCAGATTACTGACTACAGTCAACTCTTAGGGTTGTCTTATCAATGGTGTAATTAGTCTGGGAGGCAGTTTTCCCAATAGGCAATATAATGTATTTCTTGACAAAGAGTTTTAGTCCATGACCTTGGCACCAGTCATTTGTCTTGTGTTAGACCCTGTTGTAAGATGTTCAAAGTCAAAGTCGAAGTAAACTTTATTGTCATTCAGATTAACAATGCAATGTATAACTGGATGGAATTTTGTTGCTTCAGGCTTGTGTGCACTGAAAAACAGTTTTCACAAGAATGTGAAGGAAGCACATGACAAAAGAAATTCTAGACAGTACAGATATAAATACATTCATAGATAACTTACCCACCACCAGACCTCTCAACCAATCAGGGACAAATCTGAACAAAATCAGGGAAAAGTTAGGAAAAAATCAGGGACAATCAGGGACACTTTTAAAATATTAGTGCTATTAAGTTGAAACATTAAGAGAATCAGAGCATATGACTTGATACTCCTTTTCCGAAGTAAAAGAAGTGTCTAACTCTTAATTATTGTCATTATTCATTAAGTGTAATTCACCAGCTTTCTGCCCAAAGTCAGTAGTTTTAGGAGGGATTCAGAGGGACAGAGCAAAAATTTTAGTCAAAATCATGGACGTCCCTGAAAATTAGGGACAGTTGAGAGGTACGCCCACCACCATTTTTAAGATAGGATAGCAGCATAGCATAATTGACAGTTCCCATACTTGTGCAAGAAATAATTTAGTTCAGATTGCATAACTTAGATAAATATACTAATTTAATGTTGGTGTCATGGGGGAATCTATCATATCTCACAATTTGCAGTCATCTGTGAAGATGGTCAGCCAAAGGCTCTTGACATTAGCCTTTACCCCTGAGAATTAGACACCAAATAGGAGTGGTCCCAGCACAGAGGTCTGAAGTACCCCCCAGTTGGGTGGCCTAATGGTTAAGGTGCTTGCCTTGCAAGCACAAGGTGCAGGGTTTGAGTCTCACAAGGGATAATTGGCTAGGCTTAAAATGGCTCGCAAGGGCAGTTAGCTTAGTACTAATCTATGAACCTATGAACCAATGACCAGTCTCTTACTAAAGGTAGTATCACCAGTCCTGACTTCCTGAGTCCTGTCTATGAGCTAGCTGGTAATCGAGTGAGTTATGTAGGGGTTTATACTCATGTTTGGTATTGTACTGAATGCCATAACCAGGTCCAGGTAGGTGATATGTATCATTTCCACTCGCTCATTGGCTTGGTGACCTTCTCAAAGAAGTCCACCAGGTTTAGAAGGCATGACCTTCCCTTGATAAAGCTAAAGTGGGTTGGGTCCAGTATCTGAATGTTACCTATATCTTTCTTGATCATTTCCATGATAATTGATTCCATGGCTTTGCCTATTAGACTAGTCAGACTAATAGATCTATAGTTTCTGGAGTTAGCTAATGGCCCCCCATAATGAAGTGGGATAATGATAACTGTTGAAGCCCACCATTCTCATGTTACATAGCCTGCACTGAGGCTATAGCTGAAAAGTGATTCAAGTGGCCCAGATGGGTCATGTTTCAAGCTATTTGAGAGGAACCCTGGGATACTGCTGAGACCCAGTATGGTTGTGTTTTGGGCCTTAGCAAGTGCTGTCCAGACCTACTCCCTGTTACTAGTTGAGGGTTTATGCAAGTAGGTTTTTACAGGGGAGGCAGGAAGGGAGCATCCATAAAGTTTTAGCTGAATTTGTCAGCCAGCAAATTCACCATAGTATTCTGCTCAGTGAAGGTGGTACCACTGAGCACCAGTTCAGCACACTGGTATATGCCGCCTTTGAGGTTTCTGACATAGCTGTAGAAGGCTTTTGTAGTTGCCTTTAGTCTGTGAGGCTATCTTGACCTCACAATTGGACTTGTTGGATGTAATTAGTCCTCTTAGTTTGCTGTTTGGTTTAATTAGAGAGATCCTACCCTTATGGCAGTTTGCCTCCCTGATTTTGCCATTATTTTTTTCCTTTAGATATATATCCTATTAAAGTTTGTTTTGTTTTCAGTTTGTTTTGGGCTTTCTTCAAGTTTGTACAATAACCACTATACTGCCATTTATATGATTTTACAGGGTCTGTGTGAACAATTCTGCAAAGGTTGTTGTGAACTCAGTTTGGGAATGTATTGAATGTTGACAAACTATGACTTAGTATGACATAGTTTGCTTTGGAATATTTCCTCACTATTACAGGGTTTTCTAGGGTTATAAAGTTGATTTTTATTTTGAAGGAGACAGCTTTCTGGTTTGACCTCACCAGTGAGGACATGACACTGGAAAGTGTAGGACTGTTCCATATTGGTGAGTACCACGTCCGTTATGCTTGAATCTCTGGTGAGTGTGCCACTATCTGATCCAGAATATTTATGTTAATAAAGTCCAAGGATTATTCTGCTTGTGCGTATGATATAGTTTATGCTTTCCTGGTATATAGAGGGATCGTTAAAGTCTCCCATTAATAAGGCATTTGATTTAATGATGAGAGTCTCCAGTAGATCTAGGTACAGGCTATATGATTCTAGGGACATGGAGGGTTACCAATAGCTTGTTAGGATATGGTATGAGACTTTGTTTATGGTGATTTGCCCTTGGATAAATTCCAGAGCATCATTCTGTTTAACCAACATAGAGTTATGGTTGTTGCTAATACAGATGGAGACTCCTCCACCTTTTGTCCTTGTCTGTGAAGCTGGTGGTCTAAATGTGTTGAAGGCACTGATGCCTTGCACTAGGAGACTACTTTCTGCAGATTTTAATCATGTCTCAGTAATGGCACAGATGTCTATATTCTCCAGAGTGAAGTGAGCTTGTAGGGTATGGAGTTACTTGGTTAGGCTCCTAGAGTAGAGCAGTAACACCTTTTATGTTAGTAGGTTTCTCAATTTAGCATTGCCTAAAATAGGCTGTAAGGGAGTGGATAACATTTTTGCTTATTTTCATAATATTACAGGGCCATCCTTTGCAAAGCAATGTGATTTGTTAACCATGTCCTCCCAATATTTAACCCCCATGGAAGGACACCAGAAATAAGCCAGTCACAGGTGTCAATCATCTTTTGTTCAGACTGTGGCATCATCCTTGGTGAAGCTAGGCTGCTGCTCAGTGCAAGGCACATATCTACCTAAGACACATATTGAGAGAGATCAAAAATGTCTCTCTTCATGTAATCCAAGGAAGTATGTCCAAGGTCATTAATGCCCACATGGACTATGACAGAATCATACTGGCACCTGTAGTGTAGTGACTGAGTGAGGCTTCTGTGCATCATACAACAGAGTCCCCTATGAAAAGAGTTCTGAGTAATGTGTTGGCTTGCCTTATCGGCTTTACTCATGGGACTCCACTTGGTGTAGGCATATATGTGGTGTTCAGTGTTGCTTTTGGTGAGTGCTTTAGAGATTGCTGAGGCTGGGCATTGATGTTTATAGGCTTAGTATGACTTTGAGGCTTGGGAAGATTTTTTTTTTAGTACATCAGTATAGGTTGGACTATGTGTGTGGTTGGCACTATGCACGGTGGATGTATTGTGTGCGTTCTTGACAGCCTTGTTTGTATGAGAGATTTTTATAGCCAGTAAAATTGAGTATGTGCATCTCTTGCATACTGTTTTTGTTTCATTAAGGACTAGATGGTTGCCTGTTAACATGAGACAATTGTTACATTGTCTCATGATGCCCATATCTACCAAGCTGGCTAAGGAGGCATTTGGATATTGCATATCCATGTTGTGTGGACCTTTATTTGGGTGGGGTGCTGTAGGTCATATACTGTGTTATACAAAGGTCTCCTTTGGTGGTTTGGCAGTAGGCTACTAGACTAGTTAGTTTGTGCTAAGATGTGATAGTAGTAGTACAGATTAATGAGTAAACTAGCTGCTCCAAGCTTGTCTCCACACAATAGCTTTGTTTTAGCTACACTAAGATACAGGTGTTAGTTCTAAATAAAGCTTTATAGATAAAATTTACTCTCTAGGCTGTTGTGTTTGTAACAGGGCACTGCTAACTTCTTGATGTAATAAAGCCAAGAAAGAATGCTTTTGAGTATGCTGCTGCAACAAGACAACTTAGACAAATGACCTTGACAAGGTAATTTTGAATATTAGGGGCCTTTAGAATGATTCAAAAACAAAATCATATTAAAGCAAAAGTAAGGCAGCACTCAAAACAGTTAATTGAAGTGCAAAACAATAAAATAAATGCGTTATCTGACAAGGATGGAGCAGGATTAACTCAGGACCCCACTCCAAGTTTGATGAGGATCCCAGGCAGATTGGAGCTCTGGGAAATTGAGCAGAAAACAATTTTTTGTAAAGGAGGTTTACTCAGCTATGATAATGGTTTGTTCTTGGGGCACTTGGTAGTATGGGTATATAGAAAACAATGGGGGGAATGTACTTAAATATGTTACACAACAGACAACAGCAATGAAGGGGTGTGGATTTGCATGTCAGATAATCATATGAGGCAAAAGTCAGAGACAGAGTCTTTTAAAACCACAACAATAGAAGAGCGGGAGGCTTGAAGAATTTTAAGTAGGTATATACAGCTATAAAAAGTACTGAAGCACAAATCCTTGAGCAGAATTCACAATGCTACCATTACTGCAGTCCTACCACAGACTTAAACATCAGACTACATGAATGCAACTTTAAACAGATATATAAAGCTATAAAAAGTACTGAAGCAGAAATCCTAGAGCGGAATCCACAATACTGCCACTACAGCAATGCTACCACAGACTAAAGCAATAGACTATAAGCAGGTATATACAGCTATAAAAAGTACTAAAGCACAACCCCAGGAGCAGAATTCACAATGCTTGTACTACTGCAATTCTACTATACACTAAGGCATCAGAGTATGCAGAAATTTACCAGTAATGTTGTAATAAATAACAAAATGAGGCTCACATCTGGCAGTAGATCACAGTCTTGCCACAATTGTGAAAGAAGCTACAAGACAGATGAGGCCCCATAATGGGTTCAAAATACAAAAAGCTACCTTTACATATAATTCTACTTTTGGAGTTAGAAGTACAGTATAATGTATAAGCAATGCTAAAACCTTGAAGTAATACACAATCTTTTCACAACTACAAATGAAGCTGCAAGACTAAGGTCTCAGAAATAAATAAATAAATAAATAAATAAGTGCAAACAAAAAGCAGAGAAGAACAAAAACTATCACCATAAGGCCACTATAAATGCAACTTGAATGTTTAAGCAGAATTTAAATAAAAACTGTTTTTCTCCACTTTTGATGAAAAGATTATATCTCATACCTCTCAGAGACTTGAATAAAAGACCCTGGGGATGTAACTCTGTGCAAAATATAGCAGACTTGCTAGACAGAAGACCAAACAAATACAATCAATACTGGATCTGAAGTCCTGTGGTTAGAATTTCAGAAATATTTAGTGTAATGTCTCAGTTAGGGAGTGGAAAAGACGCACAGAACAGGTGAAAAACAGTAGCAAGGTAAACAAAAAGGCATTGGAATGTAATGCAGCTTTAAGCAGGTATATACAGTTATAAAAATGTACTGAAGCACAGATTCTGGAACAGAATGCACAACACTGTTACTTCTTGTCAAAGGAAAAAAACTTCAAAGACCAGCATTAATGACAGCATATCTATTAAGCCCATCCTAGAAGCTAGGACATGTGTTTTATAGGGTTGGGAATTGTTTTAATTCATTTCTTGTTCATAATAGGTAAATATATTAACTTCAGTGGAGTAAAATATGAATTATTTGTATATTTTTAACAATGTTTATTACAACAATTTAATTTTCACAACATTTATAAGGGAATTCTGGTTTCATGTAGTGGAGGGTCTTTTTAATGTTTTTAAGGTATTTTCACCGTATTTTAATATGTAGTTTTTCATCCAGTTCCCATTTCAGAGGAAGTGATGACATAGGAAATGGGCTGGGATTAAATATGTGTATTTTATTGGATCTAGTATGTACTCATTACTATTTAAATGGTGTCATTTTATTTAATTGTTGTTCTGATGAAGTCTAGTCTTACTAGATGAAAGCGCTAAACCTTTTATTAAAAGTGTGGAATTATTTCACGTTTCCAGCGTCTTTGTGATTTCCTCTCAGTAGCCTTTTGGATTTATTTTGTTTTGGTTTGTAGTGGCTACTTGGACTTTTTATAATTGTTTTCCATGACACTTCAACACTGCAGTCAGTGGTGATGATGAGGATCCTTAATTACTGACCCAGGTTTTAGGTGGGGTATGTCACATATTGCTGGCAGTCCAGTGGGGTACTAACTGGACGTCACTTTATTGGTGGCAGTCCAATGGGATATTAACCAGACGTCACATAAGGCACCAGATTATGCAGCCATTTGCCAGTAACTTCATAATAAATTACTAAATGAGGCTCAAATATGGCAGTAGATTACAGTTCTGCCACAACTGTGAAAGGAGCTAAAAGAGTGATTGAAGATCCAGAATGGGTTCAAAATACAACTCTGAGTCAGACTTAAAGTTTCAGTTTTTTCAATTATATATACATGTTTGTTACAGCAATGACTATTTGGAATCTAAAGATATATGCACTTTCACTATTTGGTGTAAGAGCCAGGGGATAATTAAATATTTTATATACTGAAGTTATTAATGAGGAAAGTGACTATTTTTCTCATTTTCTCCCTGTCCTAGTAGACTTATATATTCAAAATGTGTTACTCCTGGCTTTATGTTATTGATCTTCCAACTTAACATAAAGCCTTTGGGTTTCCATATAAAGGGAAAACTGCTTAAATTTCAGTCTCCAGAATTCTAGTGTTAACTTTAGATTGTTATTGTAGAAGTGATTCTGTCCTTATACAACCATGGTTTCTTTCAGATTCACATCAAGAAATATAAGAACACTGGAAATTGTTTATTGTTGTGACTGTATAGCTATCATAAGAAAATTAAATTATGTCTCACTGATGTCATCCTTATTTCTCTTTTTTGTTAGAAGCCTCCCCTCCACTCTATATGGTTTTATAGACAGTTTCTCTATCAAATGTTCAATCTAGTTTTCTGAGATGAAAGTTAACATTTTTCTGTAAACTGAAAAATTTATTTGAGTGAACTTAAAATTATGATATTTAATCCAAAAATATATACAATAGCTAAGGAGCTTCAGTGAAGTTAAATTATCATCAGATGGCCTTGTCTCCACCCAGAGCCGGATCCACTAGGAGATCAAGGCAGTTGTGAAGTGCCTAATGGGTTTGAGGGGGGCCGTGCTGGCTGGGAGGGGGCCTGCTTGTTGATGGACTGTCAGACTTACATTTTCTAAATTACAAAACACATGAATTTTGATGGGTGTTCTTCTGGTGGTTAATTATTTAGGCTCAAACTTTTTACCTTAGATAAAGGAAGTAAGAACATGAATCCTTTAACCCAACCACTAAGCTGTTAAAAAACTTGAGTTTCAAGGTGTTTGGTGTCTAGCTCTCAACTGTCCAGATATTAGGTCTGTTCCTCATAAAACATGTGGTTTTTCTGGCAAATCACCGAGGACTGAATTCATTAAATAATGATAACCATTTAAGTTTCAGTCTTCATATCCTTCAGAAAATGCATGGTAAGACAAAACTTTTATTCTAGGAGCTTTCTCAAATTATGCTAGCAATATTTAAAATTTGTCCCTAGTTTTAGGCTTTTGTCCTGAGTATACCCTCCTGTTGTCAGATTGCCCTCCATTCCCTATTGCAATATTACCAGCTTACCATTTATTTAATGTAACATAAGCAATTTATTTTTCAAGGGGGGCTGGCACTGAATTTGTAGAATAAAAACTGAAATATAAAGTTGTTTGCAAGCAACAACCTTTTCATCAGTTACAGATCTGTTATGTGGAATTATTCAGATGACTTTTACTTCTGTAGATTACTTCAGTTGTTTACACTGACTGCTGTTGGAGTTTAAAGACAGAAGTTTGAGTAGACTTTTATTGATGAAATGTTCTGAATTTGGTAGCTTTATTATTTATTATTTATTTATTTTATTTTATATTTGTTGACCGGGCTAGACTAACTGGATATATGTCAATTTTCAGTAGAGACCCATGGAGAAAAGCTCCACATGAAACAGATAAAGAAACAGAACATTAAAACTTAAGTTACAGACATTAAAGTTACAGATAGCTTGTCAGACAAAAACAGATGGTACAAGGTAATTTAGCATACATGATGGAATACAGTAGAACAAACATGAGTTAAGATAACCCCCCCTTTTTTTTTTTTGCTAAACACTGTGTGAAGAAAGTATTCAGAAGGATATGGGAGATTCCCAGCTCAAGGTTAAGAGTAAGGAACATGAGAACAGACTAGTTAAAAACAGGACTGGGAGAGTTAGTGGAGGGGGAGAAACTCATGAAAGAGACAGAGAGATGTCCATTCTGTCTTTCTTGAGAAGGTAGAGGCCTTAAAGTGGCAATAAAGTGAGTAATAGTGAAGAAAAAAAACTGATAATGATGAAAATAGACAGAGAAAGTCTTAGTCAGGGTTAGTACAGGGACATAGCCAGTGGCTTGTAAGTTATGATTTGAGTTTTTTTTTGAAAAGTGTAGTAGAAGACAGAGATGCAAGTTCACTATGAAGTAGGTTCCAACTTTTCCCCACAGCATTAGAGAAAAGGGAATCTCCTGCTTTATTGTTGGGTTTATGTCCGGATACAAGAAGTTTATTAGCTGAGCATAGGTTTGAAAGGTTTTTATATGGGCTGATTAGACTTGTGAGAATTGATGTTTTATCTGGGTGCTAAAGGGTTTTATGGGCAATAATCAATTGATGAAATAAAATTTGATTATGCAATTCAAGCCATATCATTATTGGTTCAAACTTTTTGTTTCACTGCTTACTAGAAAAATGCTCAAACCTACAAATTTAAAACATGTACTAATAAGTGATGTACTATACAAGGAATATAATTTAATACAATGAGGAAGGTGAATCAAAGAACATTTATGCATTGTCCTAAAAATGTGTGCAAGCAGCCTATGATTTGAAAACTGCACAGAAGTAAACTTTATCCACAAATGGCCAGATGCATTTTCTTTGAATGTGGGTTCAATACTGTTTCACACTGAAAGGTTTGAACAGTGTTTATGGTTAGTGGGGAGAAATAGCCAAGTGGTGAGATTCTGGAATAGCTGTGGGGGTGTATATGGGGGTCCTGATCCTTTATCCTGCCTAGGGCCCCATTTGATGATGATCCAGCTCTGTCTCCACCTTCCACTTACTACATTTCCCACCAAGAACTATAGACATGCCTTCAGTTAGACTGTAAATCTTGTCTATGTAATGTAGAGCTTTACTTGACAATTTTAGTAAAGAAAATATATCTGTTGTCTTACAGAACAAATCTATTTAATGTCTCTGTTGTTATAGGTGATAGTTACCTAAGTTAAGTTTATTGACTTTATTCCTGATAAAGGGCAGGATTCCATAAACCCTACATAGCTTGCTGAAACTGTGTGAGCATTGCAGTGCAACATGCACATGACAGCATGCCAATTTGTATTTAATAAGCAGTTCTGCATGATGGCTAGAACCATGGAAACATGATAAACATCATGGCATGCTAATTACTTATAGGCATCTGAACTGTATGCTAATCAACAAATTCAAGATGGCAGAGTTATTCAACAAGCTATAAAGCAATTGTGTACACTTATAGCCTTCTGACTTGCATTACAAAACTTATCAAATATAGCCACAGAAACTACACTGGAGGGAAAGGATGTTAGGGGCTGCTGCTGTTCCTCTGTACATGTATGCACAACAGGCTCAAGTCTATGCTGCTCATGATGATGATAGACCTCAGGTAAGGAAGAGAAGGATATTTAGATCCTGTATAACTTTTCATGGTCCGTGTGAGGTGTAAATAGTACCGTGCTACAAGATGGACAGGCACATACTCCAGGAACTCTGCAATCTCTGCCATCCTCACCTGAGAAAGGGAACCAATCCCTCCGGGTACCAAGGTATGTGCAGCACTTAGATATTAGCCACAGGAGCCTTTAAATACCCTTCTGTCATAGGCATAAGCATCCATGACCCTACAACAATATCTGAACACTATGCTACAGCATGCCAGTGACTACATATATTTTCCCCTACCCTGAGGATACTCCTAGATCTATGCAGGAGTTCTACCCCACAGCACACTTTCCTGAAGTCCTGGGTGGCATAGACTGTACTCACACTGAGATCAAAGCACCATCCAAGGAAAATGTCTACATTGATAGAAAGGGGTTCCACTCTAACTGTCAGATCATGTGTGATGATATGAGAATCATCCTGAATGCATGTACTGCAGCCAAGTAAGTTACCATGAATCCCATATCTGACACTCCTCACAGATCTACAAAAGGTTTTCAAGGATTGATGTGCCACAAGGCCATTTACTGGGGGATGCAGGGATGCACTCAAACCCTGTCTGATAATCCTCATCAGAAATGCACACACACCCACAGAAGAACACTATAATTAGGCACATGCTCAAACAAGAAATATCAAAGAACATGTATTTGGGCTGTTGATGTCACAGTTTCAGTACCTAAATACATCAGGGAAGGCTCTATAATATGATCCCAGTACTTGTGCTAAAATTATCCCAGTTTGTGCTATCCTACACCATATCATCCTGTGAAATTAGCTGCAGAATGAACACCAAATGCTAGGAGCCAATGTTCCACCACCACTGAGAAGGTCACCACATCCGCATGTAGGTGAGCAGTCAGAGGGGGAACTTCCAGCTGCTGTAGGTGTAGTTATATATAGGCATGCCCAATATGCCCTCACCCTGGCCATGAGGCAATGGATAGCACACATGTTGACCACCTAAGGGTACATCTTTCATCCATTGCACATAGATAAAGTAAAACTGATGCCAAGCGATTCTCACAAACTTTACTTCCCTGTGTAATGGCTGTGTACTGCTAGCATCAGAGATGCCAGCCCAAATGACAGAAATTGTAACTGCAGGACTATCAGGGTAAGTGTTAAAACTGAAATAGAAAAATAAATGTGTAAGAACATCAATGAATGGTACATACCTGCCTAACAGGTACTTGTGAATGTAGTTAAGTAGAATGTGTGTACGTTGTCCTTCAATGCCATCAGTATCTAACATGGCTGGCAACTGTAACATATACTTTTTCAGCATACCAAATAAACTAGACCATGCAACTGAAAAACACACTACAGAAAAAGCATTGCAAAACTTCTATGTATCCCACAAGTGGAGCAATAAGCATGATTGAAAACAGTCTCCTCCCCTTCCAGTTACCTAGCTATTCAGTTACGTGTCAGTATAGATTCAGCCATCTGAGCACTCTGAATATGCAAATGAGGTGCAAACTCATCAGAATTGCTAAATACCAAACTTTTGACTTTGTGTAGCAGATGAAAATGTAGTACAGTCTCTACACCATTGTTAGGTGCTAATGGCTTGTATCTGTGAATGATTACTATAACTGAAGTAAAACACAGTAATGCAGAGACACCCTTCACTGAAGTGCGTGTCAGTGCGGATATGCTTACAAACTGTGGAACTAATTGCAGTGAGCTTTTAAACAAAACCAAATACCCCACATGCATATTTCCTTGGCATGATAGCACCGTTTCCTGCCTTTGCTGAAAATTGTTGTTGACTGCCATGTATTAGCATCACAGCTTGAAAGAAAAAGGAGAGAATACGCACCAGATAATGCATGCCTAATAGTAAAGCAGAGATAAGGGAATGATTTCTAGAATACAAAGAAAGGCAGAACTGCAGTTTTTACAAATATATTCATGAATAATGTGTGATTACTCATTACACTAAATGTGTCATGTGCACATTTACAATGAATTGATAATGTCCAACTGTATGAACTGTTTATTACTGGGTATGAAATGTTAATTGGTTGTATGCAGAATATTTGATTCCTATTGCCAAGCTGTGTCTGTGACAAAGAGAGATAACCCACTACAACTGTGCTGTGTAAGTGCTGTACTCTGATGGCCCAAATCCAGAGCTGTCTAATTGTTTTACTTTTTTTTTCTTTTGCCACCTGCATGGCATGTGGCATAGTGCAAACACAGTTAGCTGCTTAAAACAGAAAACTTAATTTCAGTTGCCTTTTAGATAACAAGCATGTTTAGTGAGGTCTAAATCAGTTGAGCAAAACCCCCTTTACGTGAATACGAATAAGTCGAACCGCATTGTGTGAAGTACGTAAACCATGAACGTCCAAAACCGCGAATCCCAAAAGGTCGATTTGTTTTGGTTGGCCCGTCTGCGGTATAGCTCCGTAAGGTAAGTGTGCGATAGATAAGACTTTAGGGTTAGGATTTGGGTTAAGGTAAGTGCATAGATAGGTAATGTATGTAAGATTTAGTGTAGTGTTAGATGTAGAGTTTTTTTAAGTGTATGTATGTGTGTTATTTATTTTGTTTGGGTGTATGTCTGTAGGGGAAGTGTGTGGTAGTTACGGACTTTAGGGTTAGAGAGGGTTTAAGGATAGTGCATAGATAGTTGGGTATGTGGGGTTTACTGTAGTGTTGGAAGTAGGGTTTTGTTAAATGTATGTATGTGGATTATTTATTTTGTTTGGGTGTATGTCTGTAGGGTTTGGTTAGTGTATGTATGTGGTTTATTTATTTTGTTTGGGTAGGTACTAAGTAGCAGGTGGTGGGGTTGGCCAACTATGATAGTTCGATATTTTATTTTTCGCAGTTTAGTGCATTCAGGATTTCCAGGGTTCGAGGTATAGGGTTCGATGTTTAGGTATTTGCGTAAAGGGGTTTTCGCTCAACTGATATAGACCCTGCTTAGTGGCATTGTGTGCGAGTCAGCAACATGGATGATAATGATTGCAGAAATTCAACCTGTCACTCAACTGTCTCTGTGGCACAAGATGTAAATACATTGAACTAAACAAAGAGAACATAGGTAAAGCAGAGTTAGAGTCCCACAGTTGTTATTTTTACTGAGCAAGGGTCATGAGTATTTACACAAGTAATATATGTTTGCTATAGCTTTTTACATTTATGGGTTGCCTACCTATGTGCAAACATGATTCACTACTTAAGGAAAAATTGAAAAGATTATATTTGGTTTGACTTCCTTTGTGCAAACCAGCTCAGCAGCGATGACTTAAAATCACAAGAATGGGGAAGGCACGGCCAACAGTTACTTATGTAATAAAACTTTAGCACCAGCATTCCAAAGATAGACTACAGTATGCATACCATAGTATCTGCCAGCAATTTCTTTGATAATATATCTTGCAATTCTGACACACAAAACATTTACAATAAACAGATGCATTTTGCAGTTAACCCTAATCAAGTCAGTCACTGAATATCCTTATTGGCATACAATTTGCAATGGACACCAGTGAACACTGCTACTGCCCAAGCCCAAGTTGAGTTTCTGAAATTAGAAGCACGCATGCACTAATACTTTCCCATCATCTGTGCAAATCAGTTTCTCTCCAATGAGTTATGTGAACAAATGTTTAGCGTGTCTAATACTGGTTGCTGGGCTGTAATCCTTCACTATATGGAAATACACTTATAAACACAAGAGAAGGCCAGTGGCATGTGTGTTTCACTGAACACTTACTTTCTGATATTTATGTGTGCCCTGCAGCAATGCACTGCCAAGTGATATATCAAGACTTGGGCCATTATCAAGCAGACTCCAGCATTACAAAGCATAACTACTTTGTTACATTTAGTATGGGTATATAATGACAGTATGTACAATCACATTTAAATGTTTCTTATATAGAGGGTAGTTTAGAAAGCACATGATCAGAACCAGCCTATAAAATTACACATACATTATTTAAATATAAATTCTACATAAAAATCTCTATAAAAATCTCTATAAAACCTACATATCCTATTAAAATTCTACTAAACAACTTACATATATATATATATATACATATTATTTTATTTCAAGTTGTTTTCTAACTAAAACAGGTTTTATGCTCACTGCACTATTAAGACCAGGAGTTGAATCTGCCTGTAACCTGATTATCCAATCTAGTTCTTTTAACTCTATGGCATTATTTACATCACCCCCTCTTAAACATTCTTCAACAATATATACAATATATTACAATACAAAATATTGAAGAATGTTTAAGAGGGGGTGATGTAAATAATGCCATAGAGTTAAAAGAACTAGATTGGATAATCAGGTTACAGGCAGATTCAACTCCTGGTCTTAATAGTGCAGTGAGCATAAAACATGTTTTAGTTAGAAAACAACTTGAAATAAAATAATATGTATATATATATATATGTAAGTTGTTTAGTAGAATTTTAATAGGATATGCAGGTTTTATAGAGATTTTTATAGAGATTTTTATGTAGAATTTATATTTAAATAATGTATGTGTAATTTTATAGGCTGGTTCTGATCATGTGCTTTCTAAACTACCCTCTATATAAGAAACATTTAAATGTGATTGTATGTGCTGATGAAGGGATGTGTGCCCGAAAGCTTCATTAAAACTACGTTCTTGGTGATTATCTTGGTTGTTTTATTTGAACATTGAATAGTGAACTGTTTCCTGGATATATAATGACAGTAGACATGGGTCACCTATGATCATACCCCATTGATATTGTCAGTAACTTGTATTAATGTTGACATACCTTCATCTGAATATGAAGACACACAACTCAGTCATTGCACTACTGCTGTTTCCAGTGTGTGTGCATGTGTGTGTAGTTGCCATCTATACAACATCCTGAGAAACAGGTACATATTTGTCTCACTTCTGCAATATGTGTTCCTAATACCTTATTTCACTTAGGGTGCCTGGATGTATTTATATGTACTTTTGCAAATTACGCTCACATAGTTATATCACAAGTCTTGTCATTGCGAACAAGTCTTGTAACATTATATGTTACCTGTGACACTATGTTGATATCATCCTTTATAAATTGCTGTCTGACATTGTTAAAATCAGACTTTTGTAGTGTTGCACACATTTAGTAATGTGTTAATGTGTCCTCTATCTTGTGTAATTAGATAGGTAGGGTCTCAAATCTCACAGCAGTCAACTCCTGTGTGTGTGTGTGTGTGTGTGTGTGTGTGTGTGTGTGTGTGTGTGTGTGTGTGTGTGTGTGTGTGTGTGTGTGTGTAGTTAGAAGAGCATGAGTCCAAGTCCTGCTGACCTCACTCAAGTAGCATTCAGAAGATACTTTTACACTGCCACATGACTCCACAGCAATTCCATACAGCCCTCCCAACATCCTCTTCTCAGCATACACTGATGATGTTATCCTCTATAATGTATACTCTGATACTGTTTACATCAGACTTAAAGGCCTTACCATGTCTAGGCAATTCCAAAAAAAAAGAACCAGAAGACAGAATATCATACTTCTGTTGTGGTACAATTTTACACCAGCATGTGAGCCCACAGCTATGTCAGACACTTCTGCCCATATCTTCTTCTCAGCATACATTCATGATGTCATTCTCTATAAAGTGCACTCTGCACTGTTAAAGACAGACATATGCAGTGACTTTAGTGTTGAGTACTGTGTTCTGCAGCTTGTGTAACTAGATAGGAAGGGGTTCTAATCTTACATCAGTCAAGCTGAGTGTGCGCACGTGAGTTCATTAAACCATCAGTCTGGTGACAATTTTACACCAGGATGTGAGTCATCAGCTAAGTCAAACACTCCTGCCCAAACATCTTCATCTCAGCATACACTGATGATGTCATCCCCTATAAAGTGCAATAGTCTTATGTTATATGTAATATAGCTTCCATACTTGGTGTTCAGATCTGATCTCAGTCAGCTGGTTTGTGTGTGGTTGGTGACAAGTTATGGTCATTGTATGATATTTTGAATCTTTTTTCATTTGACTCCCACCCAGGAGAACCTTTTGCATAGCCCCCTGAATCCAACATCTCCTTCTTACCTCTGTCCATGTAATACCCATTCTGCAGAACACTGAGGATGTCATCATCTCAAGCATGCATAGACACATTGTGAAGCAGAGCTCCATGATCCTCTTCAAGACATCTCCAGACCACTGGATGCATAACTGCTAAGTTTGCCATGGGATTGCACACGTCACATATGGACAGAGGCAGTCTGTATTAAATCAAACACATACACACTTGGCTCTACTATCTTTCATCTCATAGCTATAATGATCTGAGTGTAAATGATATAATCATGGGTAGGATTTTATGTGCTCCTAGCCGGTAGCCTAGTTATGTTCTATGACCTTCTGAACATTGCACTTGTCAGTGGTGTTCCCTAGTAATGTTCTATGACCCTCTGAACATTGCACTTGTCAGTGGTGTTCTCTAGTAATGTTCTATGACCCTCTGAACATTGCACTTCTCAATGGTGTTCTCATCCACATGTGCTATACTGAGGTGTGGATGTACTGTATACCTACAAATGCATATTACAATCTGTGATTTGAGCTACTGTATTGATGGCCACTGCTGACATTTGTTTACATATCCTTTCCATAACAGCTGTAGTAATATAACTCCTGAAGACTGATGGCATCAGATGATGCTATGTATATTGTTGCTTTACAAAGGCATGTATTCTTGTACTGCAATATATCAACATTCGACATAGCTGTCATGAAACCATCACAGTTACAGATGCAATATAGCACAAGTATGAATGTGTATACCTAGCATCTCAAACTTTTATCTGACACAACAATATTGCGTCATACTGATTACATGGGCACATACACCTAGGTTCATGCACATGCTGTAATACTGTTATACAGACAATATGTGACATATTGGGATACACTTGTAACCTTGGGGAATTCATTGTATGCATTATCGTGTTGGTATTCACAGGGATTTTACAGGTGTTCCCCAGCAGCATTGTGTGACTGCCAGCATTTGTGTTATTAACTATTCTGCATGAAATGCATCTACCTCAGTTGTCATGTGTCGGCCCTCACCCACACATTTTCAATGCAAACATATGGGCATATGATGTAGAACTGATGCAATAACGTTGAACAGGTAGAGTTGTATGACCATGTTAACAGTTCTACTGTGTCACATGTGATTCAGACCAAATGTCTTATCTGGAGGTGATGTACAGCCTGATGTCCAGTTGTAGCACAATTACAGCTGTAGTATGACTGCACTGCATCACAGATGTACCAGTGCATCATATTTATTTATTTATAATTTATTGGCATTGGCATGGAAGTCAATGCTAATGTCAGTGGTCTCTGGCTGACTAAATTTGCAGATGATTGCAAATTAGGAGCTGTCATTGAATCTCACACTGACAAAAATATTCTTCAGGAAGGGCTGACACACACAAACAACTAGTGTCAGAGCCATGGATAAAAACTAAATGCTAAGAAATGCATAATAATATCCTTTGTGAAGTCATCCATCCCTGCTAACTGTCATACTGACAACACATCCCTTAGAACTGACCCAGTAGTCAGAGACTTAGGGACTCACATAGATAGTAATGTAGCCTTTGACCATCACATGTATACAGTGGTGAGGAAATCATTCTATGTTGCACAACTTATAAACAAAGGTATGGCATCTAAGTCCATGGAAGTAATTGTTCCACTGTATTTGGCATTCATCAGACCTGTCATTGAGTACAATGCCCCCTTTGCTATGAACCTAATCAGGCATATTCAACAATTGGAATGTCCACGAGCTTCCTCACTAAAAGGCTACAGGGCATAAGTAATATATCCTATGCAGACTGCCTCAAGGCCCTATCCCTGTATTCTCTCTCCTACATGCTTTTAAGGGGAGAGCTATGCCTGGCATAGAGGGCATTGTCAGACCCCACGCTGATGGACCTCCTGCATATTCACAAAACAAACAGCGCCAGAGTTATCCATTCTAAAGACTTAAACCTTACCTGTGATAAAAATAGGACCTGCAGGAGAGATAGGTATGTATCCCAGAGACAATCCCATCTGTGGAACATGCTCCCCATCTATGTGAAGCAAAGTTCCTCCCTAACCCAATTCAAGTGCAACTTGGACAATTGGATGGGAAACTGGAAATTCATCCCTGGTTTGGCACCTATGTTTCTAATAGATGGAGGTAACCTGTAAATGGTTCATCTCCCAGGCCCATGATTACACTTGTCAAGGGTATAAGAATTTGTCAGAGATTTGGGATGCATGGCTAGGCTTAAAAAGGTCCTTGTGGTCATTAGCCTAGTAAAACACCTATGAACCTATTTTTTACCGGGAAAGTCCACTGGGCCAAAAGAACCAATTTTCAGTGGAGGCCCAGGGAGAAAAGCACCACAAGCCAGTTAGTATACAAGTACATAGAAGTCAAAACAGTTAGTAAAATGCAGGCAGTAATATACAGAATCAGACAATGTTACACATGACAGAAAAGGAAAAATCAGTCATACAATTATTACAGATTGAGTTTAAAGATACACACCTTCTAAGTAATCATACGTTTGTTGCTGTCTTATTCAGTTAAAGAATAAAATAGAGATGAAAGTTATCATATAGAAGTATCTATAAGGTTGTGAAGGAGTATCAGCTAGTGCAACAGTGCAAGGAAGTGTGAAGTTGTTATTTTACATGATAAAAACTCATATGGATGTAATAGGTCATAGACAGATTGTTATGCATGAGCAGGTAACATATTGTAGTTTAAAATGTGTATAGGGAGGATCTGAGAGGTTGGGATGTAAGTGAGGGTGAGTATGATTGTAGGTGTAGGTAGTGAGGTTATAGAAGGATGTGAATTAAGGCATGTGCAAAGCCAAAGAGTAGAGAGATGTAGCTGCAGAAATTTTTTGAAGACGGAGATGTTACTGATGGTCCTGATATCTGTAGGGAGACAGTTCCTTATCTTGGCAACTGTGAAGGAATAGAGCATGTCACCAGCTGGGAGCTTAGGTTTGTCTACTTGCAAAATAATTTATTTTTCAGATCTGAGAGTCGTCTTAGGCTGGTAGAAGGATAAAACAGAAGAAAGGGCTGGGCAGTCTGAGGGTATGTAAATGATTTTATGTGCTGTGATTAGTTGTAGGTAGGTTAGATAATGTGGGAGTTCGAGCCAGTTAAGTGATTGCAGGGAGATACAGTGATGGGCAGAGTATTTTGCATTGGTAGCAAACTTAGTGACCTTGTTATAGAAAGACTCAAGCTTGGTTTTTAGGGAGAACTCAGTATTGGTGAGGAGAAGAATGCCATACAGGAGAGATGGTAAGAGAAAGGTTAAGGCAAGAGTCCATTTTGTAGAGCAGTTAAAAAAGTGTCTGTGTTAATAAAGGGTGCCATGTTTTTGATGTGTTTTTTTGATGTTATTGTGGATATGGAGGTGAAATGTCAGTTTGTCATCTAGAATAACTCCTAATAATTTATTGTGGGAGACAACTTCTAGAGTGGTGTTATTTTGAGACTGAAAAACTATGTGGTATTCTTGTAGGCAGATAAAACAAAGTGCACTAAAAGTAAAAAATAAGTTTAATGGTAAGTGCTTTCACTGTCAACAACAGCTGCATCAGACATCTCCATCAAATAAAATCATCAATTTATATTCAAAATAACTAATCAACATCAAAAGACAATCAACTAATTAAAACATAAAACTCATTCTTAAAGTGCCAGTACAAAAACACATTTCAACCATAATTTCAATTTATAAATACATATATAAAATTATATACATATAAAAACATATTCAAAAAATCAAAAACTGTAATGTTTCAAGGGTTTCTGTTTTAAAAAAGGTTTTAATGAAACCATACGATTAATACCAGGGGGGGGGGGTAATCTGCTCAAAAGTACAGAATCCATTTCTGTTCATGGGCCTGTATCTTATTCTTAATGCCACCTCCCCTTACACTCTCAGCAACAATCTCTAGTACAAAAAACTTAAAATGATGTTGATCACTATTAGACCACACATGCTTAGCCAGAGCATTTGTTTCTTTGTTGTTCCTGATGTCTCTTAATTGCTCAAGCACCCGTCCTGTAAAGGAATGGTTAGTCTTCCCAACATAGTATGCACCACAGCATGTACAAAAGGCGTAGTACACTATGTTGTTAGTAGTGCATTCAGCATAAAACGAAAAATCTACAACACACCTCAGTGTAAGATGTACAAAACTACTACAGACAAGCACATGTTTACACATATTACATTTCCTACAAGGAAATTTCCCTTTCCTTTGGGAAGCTACCATATATGGGGTCTCATCTCTCCTCTAGCAAAGCTGTCTTTTAATAGATAAATAATTTTTGAAAGCAAAACTCGGTCTTTCAGTAACAATCTCCCTTAACTTATCGTTCACATATAAAATGTTCCAATTTCTTTTCACAATATCACAAAACAAATTGACATCATTGGAATATGTTAAGGGGAACCTAACCTTTCTATCGTTAGTGCACAATTGTGCAGAACACTGTCTATTAGGGTTGTCTGGGAAAAATGGTCTAACTCTAAGATCTCTGTCTCTAAGTACTGAATTTATACATTCATCAATTTCTTTCTGTTTATAACCTCTATCAATGAAATCTTGTGTGAGTTGGTCAAAGGCTTCTTTCACTGTGTATCATCACACTATGTAACCTCATCATCCTAATAAACTGGCCGGTAAGAATATTCTTACCAGTATGGTGTGGGTGCATACTATTTCTATGCAATAACATATTTTTCCCAGTTTCCTTCCTATAGAGCCCCATCTTAAAAGTACCTATTCCTGACCTTTGTACCTTCATATTAAGGAAGTTAATATGTTCAGTGGACTACGTATGTGTAAATCTCATAAAAGAAGTGGTACTTCCTTGGAACTCAATGATGGATAGTAGTTGTATCTCACCCCCCATAACACAAAAACGTCATCAACAAATCTTTTGTACCATATTATATTATGGCTATGCACATTATTCATAATCACATCATTTTCCCAGTTAGCCAAAACAAGGCTGGCGTAGCTATTGGCACAAGCTGTGCCCATCGCTACACCAACCTTCTGTAGATAGTAAACTCACTCAAAAATGAACACATTATTTTCCAATATGATCTCAACTAAACTACAAATAAGATTGACCTTCTCATTAGAGTAAGAACCATTTTTGCTCAAGAGTTCTCTCATGTTCTCAAGCCCCCACTCATTTGGAATGACGGTAAACAATGAATTGATGTCTAAGGTTACCAAAAAAAGTCTTTATGTGATTCAGTACTAGTCATACCTTTGTAAAGATCTTCTAAGAATTGTTTAGTGTCTCTCAAAACTGTTCACTGTTTATTCACAATAGGGTGTAACATCTTCTCTACAAAAATGCTCAAAGGTTCAGTCACCCATCCTCTGCCCGACACAATCGGGTGCATAGGTGGGTCAACCAGACTCTTATATACCTTTGACAATCCATATATTATAGGGATGGTAGGGGTCTCCACAAAAATATCTAAACAGATCTTCCGTTATAACCCTAGTGATCAATAAATCAAACACTTGGAATAACACTTTTTCTATCAAAGCTTATATATGTATTTATACATTGAAATTATGGTTGAAATGTGTTTTTGTACTGGCACTTTAAGAATGAGTTTTATGTTTTAATTAGTTGATTGTCTTTTGATGTTGATTGGTTATTTTGAATATAAATGGACGGCTTTCTTTGATGGAGATGTCTGATGAAGCTGTTGTTAACAGTGAAAGCGTTTACCATTAAACTTGTTTTTTACTTTTAGTGCTCTTTGATTTTTCGAACCTATAGGAATACCACATTTTTTAGTCTCTGCATTTGTTTTACTTCGTTTCATGACCCTTGCATTTTTCAATTTTTCCTTGTTTTGAGACTGAATGATGAAATTGGTCTTGTTAACAGAGAGGCTTTTCTTGGGAGTAAATAGTAGCAATTTGGTTTTGTTGGGGTTTAGTATTAAGTATTGCCATTTTATAGTTTGCATGAATACATGAATGCATGTCAAGATTTAATGGCAGTATAGCAATTTCAATGGCAATGTTAGGGGGACAGTGATCATATAGTACATGCGCTGAGTGTTGACATGCACTTATGCAGGGTGCGCCATGTATGTTTGGTATGTATACATTATCAGAGTGACAGCTTCCACCCGCATTGACAATAGACTTTGCACTGCTGCTGCTGTTATAGCATTCATTATAACAGATCACTTCTTATAGATTTATAGGTGTTTACTAGGCTAACAACCACAAGGGCCTTTTTAAGCCTAGCGTTGCATCCCAAAACTCTTATAAGTTCTGATACTCTTGGTAAGTGTAAGCATGGGCCTGGGAGATGAACAATTTACAGGTTACCTGTGTTCTTTAGAGCCATAGGTGCCAAACCAGGGATGAATTTCAAATTTCCAATCCAATTGTCTAAGTTGCACTTGAATTGGGTTGAGGAGGAACTTTGCGGGGTAGTCTCTGGGACACATTTCTATCTCTCCAGCAGGTCCTATTTATATCACAGGCAAGCTTTAAGTCTTTAGAATGGGTAATTCTGGTGCTGTTTGTTTTGTGGATATGCAGGAGGACTATCAGAGTGGATCTGACAATGCCCTGTATGCCAGGAATAGATTTCCCTCAAAAGCCTGTAGGAGACAGAATACAGGGATAGGGAATGAGGAAGTCTGCATAGGACATATTACTTATGCCCTGTATTCTTAATTCACACATCAACTGTGTGTGCTTCATACAATATTCATTGCTATTACAGCTTTGTGTAGGGAATTCACTCATAATAATGTGTTGTTTGTAAGTGTTGTTATCTATATGGCTGATACCTATGTCAGCCAGAGATTCTTTAATCAAGTGCATCATATTTGGCAGAGTGAGCTCCCAAACACCTTATCAGCTATACAGAACTATTCTTTGGGGTGGATACCCATTAGGATTCAACAGTGCAGATTTCCCTTCAAGGTGTTCTACTAGATGTCTGTGTGATACATCTTTCTATGTTGCACCCAGTAAATACACAGTTCAGTGACATCATTGATGGCATGAGTTTGATTGTAGCAGGTGTGGATTTTGACTTAGGTGTCATCCAGACCTCCCAACTGGCCCAAATTGCCCCCGATTTCAACTCCTGGTTTAACACTGTCCCTATTATCCCTCTAAAAAATGGTCATTTTTGGGGATGGGGGTGGTGAATTCCCCTTACAGCATACTGACAATCATTACAGTCGTATATATCTGTTCCTGCAGAACATGTAGAGTAAGTTACACTCACATATTTTGTCAATGCCGCAAATTAATGGTCGTAATATTTTAAATTGTCCCTGATCATGCCTGTTTCTGTCAACATTTGTCCAGGACTCTGTTGCTAAGTGTCCACGATTAGTTGAGAGGTATGCTGACATGTCAGTCATTTTCTGCCAAGTCATTTTGAACATATTCACACTATGCTCATATCCCGTATGGGATATGCCGTTCTTGCTAAATATTTTTTCCAGTGAACATGTCTATGGTGTTTATATCACAACCATTCATCTCCATTGACATGTAACCTTGTGTGACTGTCACATATATGCTATCATGAATGATGATATAATATACTCACACAGGAGGTGTAGACAACAGGACATCCTGTGCTATCCACATATGTGCTTAATGTCATGCTACTGACTTATCTGACATGCATTAACATGTCCTATCTTGAGGACATTGCCATATCTACCTTGCAAACTTTCTCTTTCTTCATTCCTGTCGTTCCTGTCTGTGCCCATTTTCATCAGCACACTTTCACTGCCTACTGTATGTTTCATTATATTTGCCCTTGCTGCCCCCTCCATTATTTCATTCTGCAAATAATTATTGTAGTGTACATTGCACTCAGTACATTTTTCTTTACTGTGTTAATACTGCTGTTATTGCAGTATTTTCACCCCTGGTAGTCACCGATTCTGCACAATATCGCCTAATAGGATTGCTCATGAACAAACCTGAGTGCTTTTTGTTTCTGTGCCATGTTACTGCACACAGTTTCCTAGTGGCAGCACTGTTGCTGACCATGAAACAGTGCTTGTAAACGTGTAAGTGTTGTGAGCAGCAATAATATGCGATTAGCAGTGCTGCTCATCTCGCTAACATGTAAAAGCATTCTAGACGGAGTTTGTTGAATTATCAGGAAATTTTTTCAGGTAATACACATCCACTGCTATTCAATTAAAACTTGTAAACACATTTGAAGAGCATCAGATAAACCTAACACCTGATACTAGATTAAGACCTGTACTGCTTAACACCTGATGCTACATGAAGACCTGTACCATTCATTCTTCTTCCTTACAAACTATGATCGCCATAATTTTACTAGCCCCTCCAGGAATCTTTCAAACATGAAACATTGTGGAAGAAAAAATGTCATCAGATTTACCACTGATTTGCTACACAAGACTCACCAATGACTGATCATTTTTTTTAACACAAATTATTATCTCTTGCTAAAAATCTCATCTTTTCTCAGTTATATGTTTTACATAAGCCCATGCAGTAGCAGCAGCAGTGAGACCATTAATCCATCTTCTGGCCTGCAGCACTCCTGTTATTAATCAGATCTTCCCTATCATTTTTACTGTACAGCTACAGTGCTTCCTTCAGACTATTACATTCCCTCCTCCCACCAAAGCTTCTTTTAAATCGCTTAGTATTTGAAATCCACAGAATACTGCATATAACTTCACCAAAACCTGATAGTTTCCCGCATGCAGACTTCTTCCAGTCCTCAGTATTTCCTACCTTTTTTCACAAGCTTCCTGAATAACAGACTAGGCACTGGACATATTACACATCATCCCATGTGCATAACTCCCTTTTATGAAAATCTGAGCTAGATAGTATGTATACTTCTACTGCCCTATGACTCCTGCCCATCCAAAAGCATTGTCTTCTTTTACACTCTTTTTTGTTTGAATTATGCACGTTAAAAGTCAAATTATAAGATAAATGTTGTTATATATTGTGTATTATGGCAGATGATAATTTCTGAAATATATATATATATATATATATATATATATATATATATAGGTCTACTTTCTTTGATCAAAATACCATTATTTCGAACAAAGACAGTACGACTGTACTTTCATGATTTCATGAAAGTGCATTTTTGCGAATTCCGTTTCAATGAACCAGAAATTAAAATAAAAAATAACAATTTAAACTCTGTTTTGCAAGGGAGCAAGCCCCCCTGCACCCCCCACAACCCCGCTACATGAAATATACTAACACTGAGATTGCACTACAGTGGGGAAACAGGTATATTCCCTTATTCCCACTGTAGTGATCTGTTTTATTTAGATTGCCGGTTCACTGAATCGGAATTCACAAAAGTAGACTTTTGTTGAAGTGCACTTTTGCAAAAGTAAGGCTGTACTTTCTTTGTTTGAAATAATGGTATTTCGATCAAAGAAAGCATATATATATATATATATATATATATATATATATATATATATATATATATAATTAAAGCATTTAAAGCAAAGGTAACTCCTAAAACATTGCAAATATACATTTTGTATTTTATATATATATATATATATATATATATATATATATATATATATATATATGTGTGTGTGTGTGTATGTATATATATATATATATATATATATATATATATATATATATATATACACACACACACACACACACACACACACATATATATATATATATATATATACATACACACACATACATATATATATATATATATATATATATATATATATATATAAAATCAAAAATGTATATTTGCAATGTTTTAGGAGTTACCTTTGCTTTAAATGCTAGAATTTTACACAGTCTCATTCCATATTTTCCTAGTATTCATTTAGCTTTGTTAAATAAGTCATGGACGGTTTTGTGTCTTGCTATCCATTGTGAAAATGCTTTGTCCAGCTTGACTGCCCTTCCAAAAAAGATACAAATGAATGCAAAAACACATATATGGATCATGCCATAGTTTTATAAAACCATCCATAGCAAAATTATATCTGCTCAACCATTCATGAGAAAGTAGGAGACAGTGGGCAATGTTATAAAAATGGTGATCATTTTACTATATACAGGAATACATTTTCAACATATCAAGGTGGAAATGTAGGCCAAGATTATGGTGCAAATAAAACGTGCGGAGATAATGATATTAAGAACAAGTCTCCTCTGTGATCTGGAGAAAAAGCAATGATAAAATGTCTTATATGACAGGAAGACAACATGATTAATTAAGGGACAGGCAATCAGTTACAGTGCATCACAACTTGTGTTGATACCATGCCCCCATAAATAGCTTCTCAATTTGTTTCCTCTTTAAACAAATGCGTATCTTAAAATAGTTTGAATGATAATTGCTAATGGTCTGAAAACCTATTTACCTTGTATCATTTCTTATGAGCCAAAAAATAGCTTTGAAAGACAGTACAACATAACTAATTTAGAAAATGGCAGGTTGCCTTTCCACCAATGATTCTAATGCACATATTTGTGACACTGAGCATGTAAGAGATGAAGCTGTAACATTAGGAATGGGACCTACACTTTCATACTTAAGGAAGGATTTCAGACTATAAGACATTACTAAGAAGTAGTGAAATTTTGTCTTGCAGAGGACAGGATTTTGTAATTACCAATCGTATAGTAAGTACATAGTCATATTTATTTATCTGATTGTTAATGGGGTGAGTATGCTGGTCCACAGACCATCTATAGTGATAGCCAAGCTCTATATAAAATCATAACAAGCAAAGAAAATTGATTTCAAAACAGATGACATTTTTTTTCACTTTTGTTATAGTTAGAAATTAATATTAATCCATCAGACTGCCAGTTCCACAAGTATATATGAAATGTAAGAATGATATATTTTTCATCATAGTTATTTACACATGCATAGTTAGTGAGATACAAGAATCCTTCAACAGCATCCATGACTGAGAATTACATGTATATTTTTGCCTGTTTTAAACAAACATTTAAGAGTAGATATCTATTAACCATTACTTCTGAGATATTTACATGTATTTGTTTATCATGTTTTACAAAAAGATAGATTATATATATATTTTTTTTTTCCCACTATAGTCTGAGTCCTTGTCATTGTTATCCCCATCTTCCCTCTGTTAGAGTGAATGGGCAGTCTGTTTTAAATGAAATTCTTTCTCAAAGACAACAAATCTTTAGGAACTTAAAAAAAAAAAAACTCTTAAATATGGATGAAATGCCTGCTTTACAATCACTGTAGCCCGCAGACGATTTGGTTATTGCCTGGGCTGATAAAGGTGTGTGCTGCTTTAATGGAGAAAACAAGATTATTTGTTGGAGGCCTACAAATAACTTAAGAGCTAAGTCTTTCATTTGCCATTAGATTTTAACCCTTCTTATCATTTAACCAGAGACTGACACATTTCTATTTATAGTCCCTGAACATGGATTAATCAACCAATATATCAAAAAACAACTCACTATGGCTGCACTAAGTACCCAACACTTCTATGTGTTATCTAAAATCATAAGTTGATTAAACATACAATTTGGAGAGCAATATCATACCTACTGATTATTTACTAAGTATTAGTCAGTTCTATGCTGGGGAATTTATTGTCTTTTTATAAAACAGGTTGAAACTTATGTCAGAAATTAACATACTTCATTTTGATTATAAATGTTTTTACAGTTAAGCAGTACAGCTTTGAGGGCAACTTTTGACCCTATTTATGCTTACCTAAAATGGGATATGTAGAGATTATGTCAATTTATAGCTGTACATCTAACCAATTTTTGATACACACTGAAATGCATGGAAGGTTCTTCGATGACTGTTGGATTTTGTGAAAGAGCGACATTGAGAAACATAAAAAATGTGTGGGTATCTGTGCGATAAAAACATTGGGATTGAAGCTGTTGTTTCATAGTCTTTTTACCATTGATTTTTCTAGATGTACACGTTACCCAATTATTTTATTATTCTAGACAAACTTTCCACTAAAATATATATATTTTTTAAAAACTCATATATGTTTGCCAACAATTATCAGCATAGACATGTGATTGCCCAGATTCCTTTCCTTATCCTCAATTTCTATGGTTGCTTAGGATCTGTAGTGATAATGCTGATTTATAGTTATGTGTGTTTGATTTGCAGACATAGTTTGAAACACGGTGGTACAGTATATCTCTTATGACTAAAGCCAAAGACACAGCCTTGAGACATATATTGCAATGTGCTGCTCCATCATTCTAGTTATAAGGCTCGGTGAGTCTCTGGTTGTGATGACATATGTTTTTGTCACTTTTGAAAACCATAGATTTCAGATCAGATTATTTGTTCAGAATTTCTGGACAATGTTAAAATAAGATGGTGCTTTCATAGATTTGGTATCTGACAGATGTCATTATTCATATAGAAAAAAAATCATAATTTAGGACATTTTTGTGGTTTTAAAAATCGATCTGTCTGTCTACCTATCTATCTATAGGGCAACACAACCAAATTCTTAGAGTAGAATACACATGGTGCATGTCAAACAGATTCTCAATGTTTCTTAGGTGAGAAACTGTTGGCACACAAGTGGCACATGAACTGTTTATACATATTTCTTGAAGGATAAAATTTTCACTTCAAGAAATGCAGGTAAAGCATTTAATAAATTATTTTTTGCAACTTGAAAAATTAATTGGTTATTTATTTGACTACATGTCTATGTGACACTTTTTGGGTAACGCAAGCTACCTCTTATTTGTGTCAGAGGGTTATCACTACATTTAAGTGACATAGATCAAGCTAGACACAGATGTGTGATATGTAAGCTTTCAAGGATTCATACTTATGCTATTTTCACAATTTGTGTTATTGATATAGTACAAAGATATATTGGAAACAAATCTGATCAACTGAAAATTATAAACAGAAAATAATGCATATTGATTCTTTATTTAGGTGCTCTATATAAGCCAAGTTTAAATGAAATTTTGTAGAAATTAATTTTTTGGGGGTGGGGTATACATTCTTGTCTTTTTTATAGTTGGAATTGTTTAAATTAACTTTTACATGCAGTCAGGTGATTTTTCACCTAATTTACATTGCTATTTATTCTTGATATGCACTGAAGATATGATTTTTAAGGGGGAAAACAAGCATCCCCTGAAATAAAATCCTTTTTCACTGGATTATTTTTGATGTGCACCACATGTTTTTTACTCCATGCACTAGGTTGTGTTGAATGATAGATAGATAGATAGATAGATAGAGAGATAGATAGATAGATAGATAGACAGACAGATAGCTAGACAGGTAGATATATAAGCATATCATCAGGGGTCGACAACACAAGTCAGCAACACACAAATGAGTCACAAAAATTAAGTAGCAACACAAATGTGTGGTAACAAAATAAGTAAACCACAAAATATTGACTACGTTTCTCCAAGTATCAATAAACCATAGTTGCAGAACCCAGATCAAGCACTGGCTGAATAGTGGTACTACTGTTAGGTAAAGGGTTGTAGAAACATAATGTGTAGAGTTATGATTAGGGCAAGGATAGGGCTAGTATTAGTGTTTGGGTCACCCCCTGTTAATGTGTTCTAACCCTAACCCTATACATTACATCACTGAAAACACTTTCCGTCACAACACTACTGTTAGGAAAATGTATAACTGCAATGCAATATGTAGGCTTAATGTATTGAAATATATAACTGCAATATGCATGTTTAATGCATTAAGGGTTAAAAGGAGTTAATACATTTATTCTGCTTATTCTGTGTGAAAATATGCAGCTGCTAGAAGCTCTGAAAAAAGAACAATGGATGTCTGTAAATCCACTATGGTCAGCAAAATGTGTATTTAGGCCAGGACTGTACCTTGAATGTATTATATCAGAACTAGAGAAATAATTGTGAGAAACTAAGGAAAGCTGAAACAAGCCCAAGGCCAGGTTGTTTTTCTCAAATATGTTTTTGCAAGACAGCAATTATCTGACCATGTCAGCAGCAAATCTAATAATAGCAACTTTCTGTGAACTTGCAGAAAACTGTATAAAAACTGTAGGCTAAACTATGGAAAATCAGACAAACCTTGTACCTACATGCTTTGTCTCCTTGCTGCAAGTAATAAAGGGTGCCTTGCTTGAACCTAACGTGCATTGATCTTTGTGTTTTCTTTTACAGATTGGTCCCTCTAGCCGGAAACCCTCTCTTCATCTCGGATCAGACGGCCAGGTGGCTGAAACCGTACGGGGAAGAAACCAAATCGGTTCTTCTTATATGTAAAGTCCTCCAACTAAATTGTCGTCAAAAGAGGCCAGCCACTTTCTGATCTGTGACTGAAGGATGGGTTTTCCACAAATCGGCAATCAATCACGTGGACTCAGGTAAGGTGAATCTATTTTTTTCTGTTTCAGGATCAGGGACTAGATGTGCATTGTTTTTTGTCAGATTGTATTTTTCTTACAGTCAGGGATAGAAAAGGTACTGTCTTGTCATAGGTCAGGAAAAACAGAATAAGTAGACGTTAGGCATTCATTCTGAAGAGACTATAACAAAATCCGTGGTACACGTTAAAACTAGAGAATCAAGGTGAAGTTACGTAACAATCAAAGGTAAAGGAAAATGGGAAATAACTGTACAAAAACACCCTGAGACCCACCGTTAACGAAAGATGCAAAATATATGCAGTCACAGCACGCAGAAGTTAGATACTTTTCAAAATGGGTTATTAAATATGAATTTGATAAAAAATTAGAAAAATCCTTACTCATCAAACTTATGAAACAACTTAAAACTGATTCTAAAGGTCAGGTAAAAAAGCAATGACACACAGATGGCTGGAGGAAGTAAATCGTAGAGACCAAAAGAACAAGGATTCAAAGACAATGTTTTTAGATAGGGAGGATAACAACCTAGTAATAGTATCAGCACCTCCGCCTCCCCCTCCCTTACCAAAATATGGAGCGAGTGAACAGGTTGATCCACCCCCACTATATCCTGCGGTCACTGAGGATAAGGACGCTATAAAACTAAAACTAGCTAAAATAAGGAATCCCATTGAAACTAGGTCCCAAACAAAAGCAGGTAATCGAGAGTCATGGCAGAAATCTAAAGATACAAAACCTGCAGGAGAAGAAGAAGAGGAAATATGTCCACTCATAGAAGTACCAAACCCTCAGGCAGGGCAGGATAATCAGAATCCAACCATCTTAGTATATAGACCCTGGACTCTGGAAAATATCCGGAAAGCTACAAAAGGAATTCCCCATCCAAAAATTAATTTAAAAAAATTTTCAGACGATTTACAATGAATGAGGCAGAAAGGGTAGTTCCACAAATTGTAGGGCCAGATTGGTACATGATTTGTGGCAAATGGAATCCTCGTAATGCTGAACAAAAACCCCTTCCTCATAGCGGTGCAGATTTAGATGCTAGAGTAAAAGGACTTACAGACCGCATCTGTGAAAAATGGAAACCTAGAGCAGACTGGACGTGCATTAATCAATGCATCCAACAGGAGGGTGAGACAGTTGACCGATATTTCGCTAGGCTGCTGAAATGTTTTAACAACCACTGTGGGATGCAGGTCCCCGAAGACCAAAAACAAGATTCCCTATATGAACAGCAGTTGAAAATGCATTTTTAAAAGGTAGTAGTGCACCTATAAGCAGTTTTATTACAAAACATATGGTTAATCATCGAACTAGCAAGCTACAATCACTACTCGAATATGCTAGGCATGCTAAAAGGCATTTCAATAGCAAAAAGAAAAAGAAGGCTCAAGTATATTCTGTAGAGGACAGAGCAAAGGTTTATGTAGTATATCCCGGGAAGAAGGGCAGAAAAAATGCACAGGGAGGTAGGCAGTCTGATTAACGATCAGAAGACTTTGAAGGACGTAAAAAAAGGGGTGAATGTTTCAAATGTGGTAAAAAGGGACATTTGGCAAGGGATTGCAGGAAAATAAGAAAGCAACAACGGAAGACGAGGAAGGTGAAGACTGACTATATAATAGTCAGAAATCATTAGAAGGGGCTAGTGCAGAAAGGACAAATGAGATGTAAAAAGGGAAATAGAGGAAGTACAGGAAATTGATGACGGTGAAGTAAAAAATGAAGTACTAGACTTGGCTTTATTGAGCTTGGAGCTCTACTTAGCAGATACTAAACCAGAAGTTATACTTTCAGTGAAAGGCAGGGAAGTCAATTTTTTGTGCGACTCAGGGGCATCACAAACCCTAATACACTCCTCCAAATTGCCAGAAAACTCAGAATCATCCGACTACATATTAGTCAAAGCAGCTAATGGGCAGCTATATCAGGAGCTCCTCTCCCTCAATATTACAATAATTGATTCTGTTTTGGGATTGACACAGAAAAGTAAGATTGTAGTTTCTGCAAAGTGCCCAGTGAATCTCTTGGGTAAAAATCTCATGCAGTTATTTGGCATAGCAGTAGTCCCAACTATGCAGGGAATGGAAGCACAGTGACAAACTGACACCTTTACGGTGCAATCGGGAGGGTGAAATATTTTATTAGTATAGTCAGGACTTGGTCACAACTGGTCCAGGGACTGTGACCAAGGAGCTAATGAACGTAGCCATCAGTAAGTTTCCCTCCCTCGACATTAATAAACAACACCTGTTACATTGTACCCTATATTTTTGTTATACACCAGGACCCGATAAGAAATATGAAGAAAGATTATTAAAAATCATACAAATTGATTGGTGCTGCGTAACCTGTATTGGGACACAAAAGGGAATAGTGTAGTCAGCTGTTCACTGCCCCAAAAATTTTTAACACTTTATAAATCTAATCGATTACCACATGTTAGCTTGACCAAAAATAAACATATACAGTGGGCAGACCTAGGGGAGAAAGCCACAAGATGGAAGAAACAAACAAAACTGAAACTGTCAGGACAGGAAATACAAGTACAGAAATTAAATTAGGTAACACAGACCAACCCAGCTGTGCACCTGCATTCTCTCGTAGACAGCTGATGGACGCTCCTACTGAAGGAGGAAAAAAACGCCTTGCGAAATATACCAAAGACTCTCTAGTCAACAGGAAAATCAAATGTAGGACTTATCCGTACAGCAGGGCCAGTTAATATCACACCGAAATCAGCATTTAAACCACAGAAAAGACAATACCCCTTAAGGAAAGATGCAGAGGCAGGGATAAAACCTATTATAGCAGCATTACTTAAGGGAGGGGTGCTAGTGAAATCTCCCGATTCTCCGTGTAATACACCTCTATTTCCAGTTAAAAAAGCCAATGGAAAATGGTGTATGGTCCAGGATTTGCAAGCTGTGAATGACGCAATAGTACCAAGGGCGCCTATAGTGCCAGATCCACACACCCTGTTAAATAACTTAAAACCTCAACAAAAATATTTTTCTGTGGTGGATATTAGTAACACATTCTTTTCAATAACGATACACCCAGATAGCCAGTATTGGTTTGCATTTACATTTCAGGGAAAAAAATACACATATACGCGACTACCTCAGGAATATTGTGAGAGCCCTATGATATTCTCGCAAAAAATGTCAAGTAACTTGGCAAGGTTTAATCCACCAAAGGGTAGTCAGGTCTTACTTTATGTTAATGACATTTTGTTGGCGGCCGCCACCCTGCAGGATTGTAGGGAAAATACCATAGCACTTCTACGATTTTTAGCCGCTGAGGGACATAAAGTAAACAAAGATAAGCTGCAGCTCTGGAGAAAACAGGTTAAGTACCTAGGATATGTGATATCCAAGGAAGGTAAAACTCTGGATGAAGACAAAAAAGTGGCAGTCTTGCAGGCACCAAAACCTACCACCAAGAAGGAAATAATGTCCTTCTTGGAAATGACTAATTTCTGTCAAAGCTGAATTCCAAACTATGCCTTGGAAACTGCACCCCTAACTAATCTTATATATAAAAAGCCTATGACAGCGCAGGAGTTGTGACAATGAACATCAGAGGCAAAATCTGCCTTTTGTAAACTGAAACAATTAATAGCGTCCTCTCTAGTTCTGAAATTACTAAATTATCATAAACGATTTTTCCAGACTGTAAATTGCAAGCAGGGTTATATGACATCAGTACTAACACAACAACATGGGAATAAGCAATGCCCCATTGCTTACTATTCATCACAATTAGACCCAGTGGCACGGTCCTTACCCCACTGTGTGCAGGCAGTAGCTGCAGCAGTGATGGCAGTGCAAGCTTCGGCCTCAGTAGTCTTGTTCCACCCTCTCACTCTGAGGGTACCCCACGCAGTCGCAATTATTTTGCTGCAAAAAAAGGTGGCATATCTTTCCCCTGCTAGGCATCTCTCCTGCATGATTATATTGTTGAGCCAACCTCATATGACAATTGAACGATGCACGACTTTGAACCCTTCTACTCTGCTCCCAACCCCTGCAAACAGCACACCGCATCACTGCCTGCAGGTAATCAAGCAAAAAACATTACCTAAAAAAAATCTCACAAATGTCTCCTTGAAAAATGCCAAGGTGACATACTACGTGGATGGCTCATGCAAAAGGGGTCCTACAGAACATAACCTAGTAGAATATGCAGTAGTCTCTAATACTGAGGTTGTAAAAGCAAAATCCTTACCACACAATTTATCTGCACAGGCAGCAAAATTGATTGCCCTGACACGGGCATGTACCTTAGCAAGGGGTAAATGTGTAAACATTTTTATTGATACCTAGTAAACTTTTTCCACTGTACATGTGTTTGCACAACAGTGGAAAAACCGGGAAATGATAACATCTACTGGCAAAGCTATAAATCATGCGCAGTTTATTTTAGATCTTTTAGAATCTATTTAGTTACCTCAGAAGGTGGCCATTTGCAAATGTGCAGCTCACACCAAGCAACAAAATAGAATTTCAAAATGTAATACAAGAGCTGATACAGCTGCAAAACAAGTAGCTACAAAAGTATTTCTTTTAAACAAGAAATTACAACCCTCTGAAATTCTAAATCTGGATATGTTAAAAACAATGCAGACACTCACTACGCAAGCTGAAAAACAGCAATAAATAAAACGAGGAGCAATCCTCAAAAAAGGATTGTACATCTATAAGAAAGAAAAAAACAATACTACCCTGTAATTTCTTCTGCTATGCCACATTGTTGAGCCATGGGCAGTGCCATGTCTCAACAGGGGGGATGATACAGTTGGTAAACCAGGTGTTCACAATGTACAGATTTACAAACTATTCTAAAAAATGTTGTTTAATGTGTCAGATTTGTAACAAACACCATGCACAGGGGGTGATAAAGCCCAAGCAAGGGAGTTTTCCCTCACCACCATATCCGTTTCACACTATCTGTATGGATTTCATAGAATTGAACAAATATGAGAATAAGAAGTATTGCCTTGTCATTAGAGATATGTTTTCCAGATGGATGGAAGCCTTTCCAACCAAAAATCCAGATGCAGCTACAGTGGCAAAAGTACTTGTTAAGGAAATTATTCCTAGGTTCGGCATTCCGGAGAGAATCTATAGTGACAATGGTACACACTTTTGTAAATCAAACCATACAACAGCTGAGTAAGTTTTTTGGTATTTCTTTGAAAAATCATTGTACATATCATCCGCAGTCTGCAGGGCTGGTTGAAAGACATAATGGTATACTGAAAGGCAAGCTGAGAAAATTGATAGCTGAGACAGGGAAAACCTGGCTGAACTGTTTACCCCTGGCACTGTTGAACATGAGAACCATCCCTACAGCAAAAGGACTGACTCCTTTTGAGAAGCTGTATGGGAGGGCTTATTATACACCCCAGTGGAAACCAGGAAGCTGATTTTACATTAGCTGAATATATGAAAAAGTTGTTGAGTTCTAAACATCTGTTACAGTTTAATTCTGTTTCAGGTCAAAAATAAACCAAAACATCGGAAGTGGCAGTGACTCCAGGAGACTGGGTGTTGATTAAAATTGTGAAGCGAAAAAAATGGGCATTGCCTAAGGTCCCTACCAGGTGCTTCTTTCAACACCTACTGCAGTCAAAATAGCAGAGCGAGCTTCGTGGATACATCTGACGCACTGCAAGTTGGTGTAGAACTTCGAGCTGGACAAAGACCTTATCTCTCCATCTGGACCCTAAGCACATACGGGGGTCAGATCAATAGGAACGGATCCATCTCAAACCCAGTGAAGCACTCACCGGTGCTAAGGTCCTATAGAGCAGAGAGTAAGATCACGTGTCCTAGGCGAAGATGATGGAAGCAAGAAAGATCCAAATACATCTGTTTGGAGGAACCAGAGAAAACAGTAATGCAGAGCAATCATTCCCACAGAAATATTGCATGACCATCCTGTTAACTGTACTGGTAGCAATAATCTTTTTATTGTGGCCATTTCTCTTCTCTGCCACACAAGCAGAATGAAGTAAACGTGCAAAGTGGCACCCAAATTTCAATACTTATCAGGTTATTAAGCACGCTTATGCAGACACCCTCAATATCTCCAATTGCTGGGTATGTGCAGCTATTCCTACTGCACATGGAGAAATACCCTTAATACAGATTCCCTTAAATATGACCCAAACCTGGCAAGCACTGCTAAAAGATGCAGTGAATGTGACATCAATTAAAAGAGTGCCCCTATTCTTACCCAAGGCAAAAAGAGGAACAGTGTGCTTTCAAAACTATGGAAAAACAGAGGTTGGAAATAGCACCTGTAACATGACAGTGATACATTACTGTACTGGAAATTCCTGCACCACAACAAATGAGGGCCAACAATTGCAAGTTGGCAATAGCAATGACTCCACTGAAAGAAAGAAAATGGTTGATGAAAATCAAATTGTGTATAGTAAAATGTTCTGGGCTTTGACCCAACAAAAGCCCGGCAACTATAAATTCAGCAACATCTCAGTCGCAATTCCTGACTGCTACTTCATGTGTGGTGATAGAGCATATAAATGGCTATCAGGCAATTTGTCTGGAAGCTGTTTTCTGGCATATCTGATTCCAGCAATACGACATGTATCGACACTACCCCAGGGGAAAATTCAAAATGTTTGAGAAATCAAGAAACCCGCTTGTCCGGTGAGACAAGTTGATGCATCCTGGATATATTACCATGAATTAGCCCATGTGAATGACAAAGGACTGTCACACATGGATCTGGGTGATGACGTCATATCTTGGGCGGGCATAATACCAGCATACGGAGCAGTGAAATCAATCTGGGAGCTGAGAAACCTATCCAAACTTCTTGAAACAATGAGTAATGTGACTTTTTCCACCCTAGAATTGGTGACTGATGAACTCACAGCCATGAGGAGTGTGGTGCTTCAAAATCGCATGGCTCTCGACTTCACCCTAGCAGCAAAAGGAGGTTTGTGCGCTTTAATCCAGGAGGAGTGCTATTCATTTATTCCTGACAACAAACATGAAATAGACAGCCATCTCAAAATAATTCCGCAAGTGTTGGCTATGACCAAACCAGGACCGAATCCATTGACAGACTTTTTCCAAAAATGGTTCGGGGGTTGGGGCAGCATCTTAATGAACATTCTGATTGCCATCTGTGTAGGGGCAGCCTTACCGATGGTGTGTGGATGCTGCTGCATCCCCTGTATAAAAGGGCTAGTTGAAAATTTCATAGACATTTCAATTTCAAAGACTTTATATCAGAATGTTGAGTTAGAGGTACTGATTAAAAGCTGAAGAAATACTTTCACAAGCTTGAACTGAATGACTCTCTAACTGCAAATCCTGAGTGGGAAATGGTTAAGGAAAAAAACTGTTTATGCTTATTTTGAAAGTAGAATAAAGTATTAAAATGGGGGAAATGTTAGGAAAATGTATAACTGCAATGCAATATGTAGGCTTAATGTATTGAAATATATAACTGCAATATGCAGGTTTAGTGCATTAAGGGTTAAAAGGAGTTAATACATTTATTCTGCTTATTCTGTGTGAAAATATGCAGCTGCTAGAAGCTCTGAAAAAAGAATAATGGATGTCTGTAAATCCACTATGGTCAGCAAAATGTGTATTGAGGCCATGATTGTATTTTGAATGTATCATATCAGAACTAGAGAAAGAATTGTGAGAAACTAAGGAAAGCTGAAACAAGCCCAAGGCCAGGTTGTTTTTCTCAAATATGTTTTTGCAAGACAGCAATTATCTGACCATGTCAGCAACAAATCTAATAATAGCATCTTTCTGTGAACTTGCAGAAAACTGTATAAAAACTGTAGGCTAAACTATGGAAAATCAGACAAACCTTGTACCTACTTGCTTTGTTTCCTTGCTGCAAGTAATAAAGGGTGCCTTGCTTGAACCTAATGTGCACTGATCTTTGTGTTTTCTTTTACAACTACTAATAATGACAAAGAGACAAAGAACATGCACAACAGCTAATAAAAATAAATAAATCTATCCCCTTACCTAATCTTAACTCTGACACACATAAGTACTACCCACTGTAAGAGAAAGTTGCATACATTCACACATGCACACACGCGTGCACAAACACATGAATGAACATTCTAAAATAACTTTAAATGCCTACATTTTTAATGTCAGTGGTCAGCAAAATGTTATAGCTGAAGGGTTTTGCTTTTAGATTTAAATATTCCATTTTTGTAATATGCTGTGACAACTATCCATTTCTGGTTTCCTTATACTTACCTAATTTGGGACTTAGCTGTCCTGATCACATACAAAACATACATTACTATGTTTCCTATAAATGTCAAAAAGCAGTGGGTAACAACCTTTATCAAAACCCACAAAGTAAATATATGGACTCTGAAGAGGTTGCCAATTTATTTCCCAATTAAAATGCTGACTAAAAAAATTGCCTTAGAGGACTCTCATGGAAAATACTTTATTAAAGTACACATTGAAGGAGACAATTTAATTTGCACTGATGAAATTTTTATTAGTTTTGAGTTAGTCATCAAGTACATCTGACATTTCTACTGCAATTGATAAAGAACTGTTAGCTGCTCATGGACTATGTGATCTAATTGTATCTGCATAAGAAAATAAATTGCTCCTTTCTATACAACAATTTGAGGCCTTCAAAATAATATTAAGCTATTAGGACTAGGATGATTGCATTGGAAAAGTGATTTATTGAATTCAAATTTAACTGTCTGCTGTAGAAGATAACTATAATAATGTACAGCTGAAATTAAAACTTTTATGTAAATTCTACTAAAATACTTTAAGTTGCACATATTGTGACCAGTGTGTTGATACTTTTTTGTATATTTCTTCTTTTTTCCATGATTTAGTCCAAAATGTTATCCGTTTGCATTTTTTTTTTAAATTTGTTCTAGGACCTTAGTCTTGTAGCTTCATTTGCAGTTGCGGGGAGATTGTGAATTATTGCAAGGTCCTAACATCATTTATATATTAAACTGCACTTATATCACCATAAAAATAATTACTTTGAAAAGCTAGCTGTTTGTATTTTGAACCCAGTCTGGGACCTTAGTTTTGTGGATTCATTTGTAGTTGGGGTAGAACTGTGAACTACTGCCAGATTTGAGCCTCATTTAATCATTTATTGATACATTTTCCATAACTAGAGTTACTGATAAATTTCTGCATAGTCTGGTGCTATGCACTGTGATAGAATTGCAATAGTGGCAGTATTGTAAACTCTGCTCCAGGACTGATGCTTCAGTGCTTTCACAGCTGTTTATATTCCAGTTTTGCTGCCAGAGTCTTATATTCTTCTTACCATATACCTGCCTAAAGTTGCATTCCAGTGCCTGTTCATTTGCTTCTGCTTTTCCTCTGCTCTTTGTGTATACCCCAGCCCCAACTGAGATGTTAAGTTAAATTTTCTGAAGTTCTAACCTACCTTGGGTCATTCACCTGTAGCTCAGAGTTATAGGACTAGACCTCCAGTACTGGTTTTATTTGACTGGATCCCTCTCTAGCTAGTCTGCTTCATGCAGCTTAAACTTTTTCCCAATCCTCCCACCCTTTTTTTTGTTTTCGCTTTTTTTGTTTTTTTTAAGGCTGTGAATCTCTGGCTTATACCCCTTATGATAATCTGGCTTCCAAAGTCATTCCCTCCCCTCTTTCATTGCTGTTGTGTGTTGTGTAAATTAGTTAAGTACTTTTCCTACCAATTGTTTTCCATAGATAAATAATACTGAGTGCCTAGCCAGCAAACCAGTATTGCTCTTGACTAAACCTGCTTTACTATAAATTGTCTCCTAAACTTTTCCCCAGAGCTCCCTCCTATTTGGTACCATCACCACACACTGAGACGATTCTGTATTAATCCTGCTCCATCCTTGTTATTCATAAGATTTATTGTTTTGTTTTGTGCTTCGTTTAACTGTTTTAGAGTATTTTTTGCTTTATGTTTGCTTCATTTACTGATTTTGAGTGTTACATCATTTTATAGTTCTCTAATACTTAAAAATCACCTTGTACAGGTATATGGTTTAAGTTGCTTTGGGGTAGCATTATCCTCTCAAGTAATCTTTTTTGTGTTTTTACATTAAGTGGAGTGTGATAGTCCATCTAGCAACATTAGGTAGCGACCTGGTCTATCTGAGTTGGAAAACACATATGAAAGCTGTAATGTAGTTTTTTTTAATTAACCCGAGGGCTTAGAAGCCAGATTTGGTGTTATTACATATGACTGCACATTAGGCAGTGATGGCTAGTATAACCCTGTACAGACTAGATGCCTAGAAACCAAATGTTCCCTATAAAACCACATCTAAAACTACATCAGTAACTCAGTGTGTGTATAGAGCAAATACTTTGCATGTTGAGTAGCACAGTGTAGTACTGCCCCTTGAATTTAATATTATATAGCCTAGTCTTGTATCTAACCCCAGAAGCACCCTTAGTCAGCCCACTATTAGTCCTTCATGCACTGTACCCTTATATCACACCCAATAAAGGACCTGACATCATGGATATGTACTTTCCAAATTTCTCCGCAGCCAATTTGGTGGATATGGATATACTGAGACAGTGTAAAAATTGTCTAATGTTCACTGACAATCATTTAATCCTCAAAGAAACAAATACAGTATGCAAGAAATATATATATATGCAATATCTCTGAAGGCACAATTTGCATAATAACAGTCTGGTTCTCAGAAATACATACCCTACACTCACCACATATAGTACTCACCCCAAACATAGACCTAGTCTTCTGAGGTACTTAAATGTAATCTTCCCAAAAACCCAATGACCTCCCAGACATTCTATCTGCAAAAATTATCCTTAAAAACCTGAAAGCACTCAACAGCAACAGTACTTAACACTACACATACAACCATTTCCAGTGGTGTAACACCTAACACTGCATATACAACCAAACCCAGTGGTGTAACACCTAACATTGCACATACAACCATACCCAGTGGTGTAAAACCTAACACTGCATATACAACCATACCCAGTGGACCTTCAACAACCAAGCCCATAAGGTAAGCCAGTACACTACCCATAACTCTATTCATAGGAGATTCCATTATAGAACATTCAGATGACGTCCCACTCATCAGGCTGAACAAGGAGAAAATAATGCTCATTTACCTATCAAGGGTCATGATCCACCAATTCACACATGCACTCAAGTCATTGCAAAATAGGTACAAGCATGATACAGTCATAGTGCATGGTGGTGTAAATAACCTGAGGTGTATATCCCTAGACAATATAAACAGAAAAATGATGAAACTGTCAGACTATGTGTCACAGGCTGTTATGTTCATAACACTGAGCAGCATTCTACCTTCACCAGACATGATACCACAATATGAACAGAAGATGGCTGACTTTAATAATTGGCTTAGTTTTTGTTGTGATTCTATGGGAATACAATATTTGTCAGCATGGAAGGACATGGTAACAAACTACATTACTTTGCCAATGATGGTCAGTGCCTGTCCTCTCTAAGCTTTCAAATATTGGCTAAAATCATGTCCTCCACTATTCAGCCTTTTTTAGGCAAAACCAAACTGACAAACTTTCCAACATAGTAAAATCTACCCAAGGAAATATAAAATGTGTTACTGTACAATGCCAGGAGTCTAAACAAGAAGATCCATTCCCTCCAACCTCTCCTTACCTTGGAGAATGTGGACATTTGTTCAGTCACTGACACATGGTTGAAAGCCATAAAGTACTTAGACAGTGCAACACTTTGGTGCCTTCTACACATTTAGACCAATAACTGCACATACAGGGACTAAAGGTAGAGGAGTCTCGATCTACGTCAGTAACAAACATACCTCTAGGTTGGTTAAGCAGAATGACACACTGGAGTTCCATATTCTAGCAAACTACAGGTCACCCTCTATCTCACATGATAGCCATAGCTCATACTTAGACCTGTCGGAGACACTCATTATTCAACAAAATACCATATTCATGTGGGACTTTAACTATTCCTCTATAAAATGGGATCTTACATGGCCCAAAATTTACAGATGCAAAGGCAGTGTACACAAGCCCCTTGCATACTCCTTTTAGAGGTGCAAGCATACTGGACCCAGTACTCACAAATATGGGAGAATACTGGAGCCTAACCCCCTCACACACACACACACACACACACACACACACACACACACACACACACACACACACACACACACACACTGTTGTGTCCACTCTGGTAAAGTAAGATTGCAAAGTTGTGTACTTCAAAATAAGAATGAATTCTATAATTCCATCAGACACTAACAGTAACAGCTTGAAACTAGCCAAGGCAAACTACCTTTTATGAAGTGATAAACTTTCAAAAGTTCAAGCCTCTACAAACAGTGATAACACGGCAGCCTTTGTGGAATTATTTACAGAATCTATGTATAACCATGTCAATGACTGCATAGAGGCTTCTGTGCCCACCAAATGTAAGTGCAAAACTAACTAAAAAAACAGACTACCCTGATGGAATCCAAAATTAAACAGGTTGTACAAAAACAAACAAACAAAAAAAAAAGGCATAGTTAAAATCATAATACACTTTAGTCCAATAAAATAAATTTTGAGGTAAAGATAGCATACCAGGCCAAGGACAACCATAAGGCCTTCTTTAGGGATGTCCAAAATCTCAAGGGCAGTACACAATAGTGTGTCCAACTGTTGCCAAATGGAGCCACATTTATGGAACCCAGAGATGTAGCAAATCTTCTGGATGACAAATTCAGCTCCAACTTTACCCCATCCCATCCTTAGCGTCACTCAGGAAATCACATCTAACACAACCTCTCCAACTTTCAGTAGGGAGCAGGTTTTAGATGTACTCTTTAAGGCCAAGATTAGCTTTGATGGAACATGATAATATCCTAGGATACCTTCTAAATAGCTTGAAATATAACCAGTCAGGGACACTGGAGTCACACTTCAACCATAGCCTCTGCACAAGATTTTTACCATGTGAATGGAAGACAGTACCAGTCATTCCTCTGCACAAGAGAAGGTCATCAGTCGATCCCAGGCACTACAGACACATTAGTCTGACGAGTCTCATAATGCAAAACCATCAAAAGAATCACCATGGAAATTATTAGTAATGACATAAGAAACTTTCTGACACTGGACTCAGCCCAGTTTGGTTTTGTCAAAGGCAGATCATGCATCCTGAACCTAGTGGACTTCTTTGAGAAGGTCATTAAGTCAATGGATGAGGTTAGAATGGTACATAGTGCCTACCTTGACTTAGCTAAGGCATTTGATACAATAACCCATTGAGGCTTTGTACACAAACTCATGGAATTAGGTTTAACTCTGTGTGTAACTCACTGAATAGCCAGCTAGCTCAATGACAGGACTGAGGAGTTAGGACTCTAGAGAATAACTCCACAAAGAGGCTGGCACCAGTGGAGTTGTCCAAGGCTTTGTACTGTGCCAACTCTTCTTTGGCATCTATTTTTCAGACATCAAGGCCAATGCCAAGCGCCTCTGGTTTACCAAGTCTGCGGATGACTGCAAGCTATGAGAAATCATAGAAACGCCCTCAAATACTAATATTGTACTTACAAGGAGGTCAAATACAGACAAATGGCTTGTTCCAAAGCCATGGTTTTACACTTAATACCAAGAGATGCATAATTGTACCTTTTGGGAAGTTGGCCACCCATGAGAAGCTACCTCATTGATAAAACAACCCTCAAAGGGTTTTCAAAACTAGATGCTTAGAATTTCCCTCTCTCTTCCCCCATTGGCTGACATGGTGTGACTCAGTTTGAACTCTACAGTTCCCTACAAAATGGAGTCTACAGGACTGCAATTGGTCACCATAACAAAATCGGTTTCCCTCAGCATTTAAGCAGATTGAACTCTACAGTTCCCTACAAAATGGAGTCTACAGGACTGCAATTGGTCACCATAAGAAATCAGTTTCTCTCAGCATTTAAGCAGATTGAACTTTACAGTTCCCTACAAAACGGAGTCTACAGGACTGCAATTGGTCACCATAACAAAATCAGTTCCTCTCAGCATTTAAGCAGAGTAGGTTGCACACAAAAAGCATTTGTTAAGCTTTCACTTACAGTGCTGTGTAATTAAGCAGGTCACCATTTTGGTCAGCCATAGGGCTCTTTTTTCTACTTGAGTATTTGCCCCCCCCCTGTAACTTAAGTAAACTGACTCTTGCATTAAGAAATATAATACTTACCTTACAGCTTTAGGACACCTTAGGAAACCTTGTAAACTGCAATAGCCTGACATTTGAAGAAGTAACCCTTGTAAAAATTCCCAAAATTGTATACTGTTGGTCTGTCTTTCCTGCTAAACATAAATGAAATTACAGTGCTGAGTGCAAGTAACATTAAAATTAAAGTACTGAGTACAATAACATTGTAGTGCTGAGTGCAGATTTTAGGCCCTTACATTCAACTTACCTCTGGTGTGGTGTCTTGAGTCAAGTCAGGGTATTCCCTGTAACCACTCCTACTGCCTTCTCTTTTTCACCACCCCCTCTTTCCACAAACAGGTTAAACTGCTTCAGTACAGGCATCATTTTCAAATCTATGTGCTTAGGATTTCCCTCTCTCTTCCCCCCTTGCTAACCTGGTGTGACTCAGTGTACGTTTCTTCATTGTATAGATATTTTACTGTTTTTTTGTGTAACTGAATGACCTGCTGCTAAATTCTGATTCTGCAAAGACTGCTCTATTTTCTTTGCAGAGGCTCTATAAGTAGCTAGTGACTTTACTGAATTTCTGTGGTAATATTTTTGTTTAAACTGAAACTGTACATAGTGAAAGTGTATAATCAGAGCTCCTACTTGCTGCATGTGTTTTTAATGTTTAAATTGCACACACACATTGAAGAAGTGCTTTTATGACTGGAATAACTTGGGCTAGCTATACCTGAAGTGCTTTTACTAGCAATTTTCCAGTTGTACAATTGTGAACAATTGATCTGTTTTTTCTGGTATATTTTTAAAATCTGGCAAGTGTTTATTTACTGCATTGCTCTCTTGCTTAGGTTTCTTAGCTATAAATCTTAGTTCATTCTGAAGTGTGCTACATTACTCCCCACCATCAAACCTTTCTGAATGTATTATTATAAAATAACTGCCTGTTGTTGCCTTCATGCTTACCCTAGAATCTCTGCTTTTCTCTTTTCCTAGTTGAACTCTACAGTTCCCTACAAAATGGAGTCTACAGGACTGCAATTGGTCACCATAACAAAATCAGTTTCTCTCAGCATTTAAGCAGAGTAAGTTGCACACAAAAAGCATTTGCTAAGCTTTCACTTACAGTGCTGTGCAATTAAGCAGGTCACCATTTTGGTCAGCCATAGGGCTTGTTTCTCTACTTGAGTGTTTGCCTCCTTCCCCTGTAACTTAAGTAAATTGACTTTTACATTAAGAACTATAATACTTACCTTATAGCTTTATAACACCTTAGGAAACCTTGTAAACTGCAATAGCCTGACATTTGAACAAGTAACCCTTGTAAAAATTCCCAAAATTGTATACTGTTGGTCTGTCTTTCCTGCTAAACATAAGTGAAATTGCAGTTATGAGTGCAAGTAACATTAAAATTAAATTACTGAGTGCAAATAACATTATAGTGCTGAGTGCAGATTGTAGGCCCTTACATTCAATTTAACTCTGGTGTGGTGTCTTGAGTCATTCAGGGTATTCCCTGTAACCACTTCTACTGCCATCTCTTTTCCTGCACCCCCTCTTTACTCAAACAGGTTAAACTGCTACAATTCAGTACAGGCATCATTTTCAAATCTACGTGCTAAGGATTTCCCTCTCTCTTCCCCCCTTGGCTGACCTGGTGTGACTCAGTGTAAGTTTCTTCATTGTATGGATCTTTTACTGTTTTTTGTGTAACTGAATGACCTGCTGCTAAATTCTGATTCTGCACAGATTGCTCTATTTTTTTTGTAGAGGCTCTATAAGTAGCTAGTGACTTTATTGAATTTCTGTGGTAATATTTGTGTTTATACTGAAACTGTACCTAGAGAACATTTATAATCAGAGCTCCTACTTGCTGCATGTGTTTTTAATGTTTAAATTGCACACACACATTGAAGAAGTGCTTTTCTGACTTTAATAACTTGGGTTAGCTATACCTGAAGTGCTTTTACTGGCAATTTCCCAGTTGTACAATTGTGAACAATTGATTTAGTTTTTCTGGTATATCTTTAAAATCTGGCAAGTGTTTATTTACTGCATTGCTCTCTTGCTTAGGTTTCTTAGCTACAAATCTTAGTTCATTCTGAAGTGTGCTACTTTACCCCCCACCATCAAACCTTTCTGAATATATTATTATAAAATAACTGCCTGTGGTTGCCTTCATGCTTACCCTAGAATCTCTGCTTTTCTCTTTTCCTAGTTGAACTCTACAGTTCCCTACAAAACAGAGTCTACAGGACTGCAATTCATCACCATAACAAAATCAGTTTCTCTCAGCATTTAAGCAGAGTAGGTTGCCCACAAAAAGCTTTTGTTAAGCTTTCACTTAGAGTGCTGTGTAATTAAGCAGGTCACCATTTTGGTCAGCCATAGGGCTCGTTTTTCTACTTGAGTATTTGCCCCCCCCCCCTGTAACTTAAGTAAACTGACTCTTACATTAAGAACTATAATACTTACCTTATAGCTTTAAGACACCTTAGGAAACCTTGTAAACTGCAAAAGCCTGACATTTGAACAAGTAACCCTTTTAAAAATTTCCAAAATTGTATTCTTTTGGTCTGTCTTTCCTGCTAAACATAAGTGAAATTGCAGTGCTGAGTGCAAGTAACATTAAAATTAAAGTCATCATCATCATCATCTTTCAGCTGTTCCCATTAGGGGTCACCACAGTGGATCATCTGTTTCCATTTCTTCCTGTCCTCTGCATCATGCTCTTTCACACCAACCACCTGCATGTCCTCTCTCACCACATCCATAAACCTTATCTTAGGCCTTCCTCTTTTCCTCTTACCTGGCAGCTCCATCCTTAGCATCCTTTTCCCAATATACCCAGCATCCCTCCTCAGCACATGTCCATACCAATGCAATCTCGCCTCTCTTGCTTTGCCTCCAAACTGTCCAACCTGAGATGACCCTCTAATATACTGATTCCTAATCCTGTCCACCCTAGTCACACCCAGTGCAAATCATAACATCTTTGTGCTTTTATGACTGGAATAACTTGGGCTAGCTATACCTGAAGTGCTTTTACTGGCAATTTTCCAGTTGTACAATTGTGAACAACTGATCTGTTTTTCTGGTATATTTTTAAAATCTGGCAAGTGTTTATTTACTGCATTGCTCTCTTGCTTAGGTTTCTTAGCTATAAATCTTAGTTCATTCTGAAGTGTGCTACATTACTCCCCACCATCAAACCTTTCTGAATGTATTATTATAAAATATCTGTCTGTTGTTGCCTTCATGTTTACCCTAGAATCTCTGCTTTTCTCTTTTCCTAGTTGAACTCTACAGTTCCCTACAAAATGGAGTCTACAGGACTGCAATTGGTCACCATAACAAAATCAGTTTCTCTCAGCATTTAAGCAGAGTAAGTTGCACACAAAAAGCATTTGCTAAGCTTTCACTTACAGTGCTGTGCAATTAAGCAGGTCACCATTTTGGTCAGCCATAGGGCTTGTTTCTCTACTTGAGTGTTTGCCTCCTTCCCCTGTAACTTAAGTAAATTGACTTTTACATTAAGAACTATAACACTTACCTTATAGCTTTAGGACACCTTAGGAAACCTTGTAAACTGCAATAGCCTGACATTTGAACAAGTAACCCTTGTAAAAATTCCCAAAATTGTATACTGTTGGTCTGTCTTTCCTGCTAAACATAAGTGAAATTGCAGTTATGAGTGCAAGTAACATTAAAATTAAATTACTGAGTGCAAATAACATTATAGTGCTGAGTGCAGATTGTAGGCCCTTACATTCAATTTAACTCTGGTGTGGTGTCTTGAGTCATTCAGGGTATTCCCTGTAACCACTTCTACTGCCATCTCTTTTCCTGCACCCCCCTCTTTACTCAAACAGGTTAAACTGCTACAATTCAGTACAGGCATCATTTTCAAATCTACGTGCTAAGGATTTCCCTCTCTCTTCCCCCCTTGGCTGACCTGGTGTGACTCAGTGTAAGTTTCTTCATTGTATGGATCTTTTACTGTTTTTTGTGTAACTGAATGACCTGCTGCTAAATTCTGATTCTGCACAGATTGCTCTATTTTTTTTGTAGAGGCTCTATAAGTAGCTAGTGACTTTATTGAATTTCTGTGGTAATATTTGTGTTTATACTGAAACTGTACCTAGAGAACATTTATAATCAGAGCTCCTACTTGCTGCATGTGTTTTTAATGTTTAAATTGCACACACACATTGAAGAAGTGCTTTTCTGACTTTAATAACTTGGGTTAGCTATACCTGAAGTGCTTTTACTGGCAATTTCCCAGTTGTACAATTGTGAACAATTGATTTAGTTTTTCTGGTATATCTTTAAAATCTGGCAAGTGTTTATTTACTGCATTGCTCTCTTGCTTAGGTTTCTTAGCTACAAATCTTAGTTCATTCTGAAGTGTGCTACTTTACCCCCCACCATCAAACCTTTCTGAATATATTATTATAAAATAACTGCCTGTGGTTGCCTTCATGCTTACCCTAGAATCTCTGCTTTTCTCTTTTCCTAGTTGAACTCTACAGTTCCCTACAAAACAGAGTCTACAGGACTGCAATTCATCACCATAACAAAATCAGTTTCTCTCAGCATTTAAGCAGAGTAGGTTGCCCACAAAAAGCTTTTGTTAAGCTTTCACTTAGAGTGCTGTGTAATTAAGCAGGTCACCATTTTGGTCAGCCATAGGGCTCGTTTTTCTACTTGAGTATTTGCCCCCCCCCCCTGTAACTTAAGTAAACTGACTCTTACATTAAGAACTATAATACTTACCTTATAGCTTTAAGACACCTTAGGAAACCTTGTAAACTGCAAAAGCCTGACATTTGAACAAGTAACCCTTTTAAAAATTTCCAAAATTGTATTCTTTTGGTCTGTCTTTCCTGCTAAACATAAGTGAAATTGCAGTGCTGAGTGCAAGTAACATTAAAATTAAAGTCATCATCATCATCATCTTTCAGCTGTTCCCATTAGGGGTCACCACAGTGGATCATCTGTTTCCATTTCTTCCTGTCCTCTGCATCATGCTCTTTCACACCAACCACCTGCATGTCCTCTCTCACCACATCCATAAACCTTATCTTAGGCCTTCCTCTTTTCCTCTTACCTGGCAGCTCCATCCTTAGCATCCTTTTCCCAATATACCCAGCATCCCTCCTCAGCACATGTCCATACCAATGCAATCTCGCCTCTCTTGCTTTGCCTCCAAACTGTCCAACCTGAGATGACCCTCTAATATACTGATTCCTAATCCTGTCCATCCTAGTCACACCCAGTGCAAATCATAACATCTTTGTGCTTTTATGACTGGAATAACTTGGGCTAGCTATACCTGAAGTGCTTTTACTGGCAATTTTCCAGTTGTACAATTGTGAACAACTGATCTGTTTTTTCTGGTATATTTTTAAAATCTGGCAAGTGTTTATTTACTGCATTGCTCTCTTGCTTAGGTTTCTTAGCTATAAATCTTAGTTCATTCTGAAGTGTGCTACATTACTCCCCACCATCAAACCTTTCTGAATGTATTATTATAAAATATCTGTCTGTTGTTGCCTTCATGTTTACCCTAGAATCTCTGCTTTTCTCTTTTCCTAGTTGAACTCTACAGTTCCCTACAAAATGGAGTCTACAGGACTGCAATTGGTCACCATAACAAAATCAGTTTCTCTCAGCATTTAAGCAGAGTAAGTTGCACACAAAAAGCATTTGCTAAGCTTTCACTTACAGTGCTGTGCAATTAAGCAGGTCACCATTTTGGTCAGCCATAGGGCTTGTTTCTCTACTTGAGTGTTTGCCTCCTTCCCCTGTAACTTAAGTAAATTGACTTTTACATTAAGAACTATAACACTTACCTTATAGCTTTAGGACACCTTAGGAAACCTTGTAAACTGCAATAGCCTGACATTTGAACAAGTAACCCTTGTAAAATTCCCAAAATTGTATACTGTTGGTCTGTCTTTCCTGCTAAACATAAGTGAAATTGCAGTTATGAGTGCAAGTAACATTAAAATTAAATTACTGAGTGCAAATAACATTATAGTGCTGAGTGCAGATTGTAGGCCCTTACATTCAATTTAACTCTGGTGTGGTGTCTTGAGTCATTCAGGGTATTCCCTGTAACCACTTCTACTGCCATCTCTTTTCCTGCACCCCCTCTTTACTCAAACAGGTTAAACTGCTACAATTCAGTACAGGCATCATTTTCAAATCTACGTGCTAAGGATTTCCCTCTCTCTTCCCCCCTTGGCTGACCTGGTGTGACTCAGTGTAAGTTTCTTCATTGTATGGATCTTTTACTGTTTTTTGTGTAACTGAATGACCTGCTGCTAAATTCTGATTCTGCACAGATTGCTCTACTTTTTGTAGAGGCTCTATAAGTAGCTAGTGACTTTACTGAATTTCTGTGGTAATATTTGTGTTTATACTGAAACTGTACCTAGAGAACATTTATAATCAGAGCTCCTACTTGCTGCATGTGTTTTTAATGTTTAAATTGCACACACACATTGAAGAAGTGCTTTTCTGACTTTAATAACTTGGGCTAGCTATACCTGAAGTGCTTTTACTGGCAATTTCCCAGTTGTACAATTGTGAACAATTGATTTAGTTTTTCTGGTATATCTTTAAAATCTGGCAAGTGTTTATTTACTGCATTGCTCTCTTGCTTAGGTTTCTTAGCTATAAATCTTAGTTCATTCTGAAGTGTGCTACATTACTCCCCACCATCAAACCTTTCTGAATGTATTATTATAAAATAACTGCCTGTGGTTGCCTTCATGCTTACCCTAGAATCTCTGCTTTTCTCTTTTCCTAGTTGAACTCTACAGTTCCCTACAAAACAGAGTCTACAGGACTGCAATTCATCACCATAACAAAATCAGTTTCTCTCAGCATTTAAGCAGAGTAGGTTGCCCACAAAAAGCTTTTGTTAAGCTTTCACTTAGAGTGCTGTGTAATTAAGCAGGTCACCATTTTGGTCAGCCATAGGGCTCGTTTTTCTACTTGAGTATTTGCCCCTGTAACTTAAGTAAACTGACTCTTACATTAAGAACTATAATACTTACCTTATAGCTTTAAGACACCTTAGGAAACCTTGTAAACTGCAAAAGCCTGACATTTGAACAAGTAACCCTTTTAAAAATTTCCAAAATTGTATTCTTTTGGTCTGTCTTTCCTGCTAAACATAAGTGAAATTGCAGTGCTGAGTGCAAGTAACATTAAAATTAAAGTCATCATCATCATCATCTTTCAGCTGTTCCCATTAGGGGTCACCACAGTGGATCATCTGTTTCCATTTCTTCCTGTCCTCTGCATCATGCTCTTTCACACCAACCACCTGCATGTCCTCTCTCACCACATCCATAAACCTTATCTTAGGCCTTCCTCTTTTCCTCTTACCTGGCAGCTCCATCCTTAGCATCCTTTTCCCAATATACCCAGCATCCCTCCTCAGCACATGTCCATACCAATGCAATCTCGCCTCTCTTGCTTTGCCTCCAAACTGTCCAACCTGAGATGACCCTCTAATATACTGATTCCTAATCCTGTCCATCCTAGTCACACCCAGTGCAAATCATAACATCTTTGTGCTTTTATGACTGGAATAACTTGGGCTAGCTATACCTGAAGTGCTTTTACTGGCAATTTTCCAGTTGTACAATTGTGAACAACTGATCTGTTTTTCTGGTATATTTTAAAATCTGGCAAGTGTTTATTTACTGCATTGCTCTCTTGCTTAGGTTTCTTAGCTATAAATCTTAGTTCATTCTGAAGTGTGCTACATTACTCCCCACCATCAAACCTTTCTGAATGTATTATTATAAAATATCTGTCTGTTGTTGCCTTCATGTTTACCCTAGAATCTCTGCTTTTCTCTTTTCCTAGTTGAACTCTACAGTTCCCTACAAAATGGAGTCTACAGGACTGCAATTGGTCACCATAACAAAATCAGTTTCTCTCAGCATTTAAGCAGAGTAAGTTGCACACAAAAAGCATTTGCTAAGCTTTCACTTACAGTGCTGTGCAATTAAGCAGGTCACCATTTTGGTCAGCCATAGGGCTTGTTTCTCTACTTGAGTGTTTGCCTCCTTCCCCTGTAACTTAAGTAAATTGACTTTTACATTAAGAACTATAACACTTACCTTATAGCTTTAGGACACCTTAGGAAACCTTGTAAACTGCAATAGCCTGACATTTGAACAAGTAACCCTTGTAAAATTCCCAAAATTGTATACTGTTGGTCTGTCTTTCCTGCTAAACATAAGTGAAATTGCAGTTATGAGTGCAAGTAACATTAAAATTAAATTACTGAGTGCAAATAACATTATAGTGCTGAGTGCAGATTGTAGGCCCTTACATTCAATTTAACTCTGGTGTGGTGTCTTGAGTCATTCAGGGTATTCCCTGTAACCACTTCTACTGCCATCTCTTTTCCTGCACCCCTCTTTACTCAAACAGGTTAAACTGCTACAATTCAGTACAGGCATCATTTTCAAATCTACGTGCTAAGGATTTCCCTCTCTCTTCCCCCCTTGGCTGACCTGGTGTGACTCAGTGTAAGTTTCTTCATTGTATGGATCTTTTACTGTTTTTTGTGTAACTGAATGACCTGCTGCTAAATTCTGATTCTGCACAGATTGCTCTATTTTTTTTGTAGAGGCTCTATAAGTAGCTAGTGACTTTATTGAATTTCTGTGGTAATATTTGTGTTTATACTGAAACTGTACCTAGAGAACATTTATAATCAGAGCTCCTACTTGCTGCATGTGTTTTAATGTTTAAATTGCACACACACATTGAAGAAGTGCTTTTCTGACTTTAATAACTTGTGTTAGCTATACCTGAAGTGCTTTTACTGGCAATTTCCCAGTTGTACAATTGTGAACAATTGATTTAGTTTTTCTGGTATATCTTTAAAATCTGGCAAGTGTTTATTTACTGCATTGCTCTCTTGCTTAGGTTTCTTAGCTACAAATCTTAGTTCATTCTGAAGTGTGCTACTTTACCCCCCACCATCAAACCTTTCTGAATATATTATTATAAAATAACTGCCTGTGGTTGCCTTCATGCTTACCCTAGAATCTCTGCTTTTTTCTTTTCCTAGTTGAACTCTACAGTTCCCTACAAAACAGAGTCTACAGGACTGCAATTCATCACCATAACAAAATCAGTTTCTCTCAGCATTTAAGCAGAGTAGGTTGCCCACAAAAAGCTTTTGTTAAGCTTTCACTTAGAGTGCTGTGTAATTAAGCAGGTCACCATTTTGGTCAGCCATAGGGCTCGTTTTTCTACTTGAGTATTTGCCCCCCCCCCCTGTAACTTAAGTAAACTGACTCTTACATTAAGAACTATAATACTTACCTTATAGCTTTAAGACACCTTAGGAAACCTTGTAAACTGCAAAAGCCTGACATTTGAACAAGTAACCCTTTTAAAAATTTCCAAAATTGTATTCTTTTGGTCTGTCTTTCCTGCTAAACATAAGTGAAATTGCAGTGCTGAGTGCAAGTAACATTAAAATTAAAGTCATCATCATCATCATCTTTCAGCTGTTCCCATTAGGGGTCACCACAGTGGATCATCTGTTTCCATTTCTTCCTGTCCTCTGCATCATGCTCTTTCACACCAACCACCTGCATGTCCTCTCTCACCACATCCATAAACCTTATCTTAGGCCTTCCTCTTTTCCTCTTACCTGGCAGCTCCATCCTTAGCATCCTTTTCCCAATATACCCAGCATCCCTCCTCAGCACATGTCCATACCAATGCAATCTCGCCTCTCTTGCTTTGCCTCCAAACTGTCCAACCTGAGATGACCCTCTAATATACTGATTCCTAATCCTGTCCATCCTAGTCACACCCAGTGCAAATCATAACATCTTTGTGCTTTTATGACTGGAATAACTTGGGCTAGCTATACCTGAAGTGCTTTTACTGGCAATTTTCCAGTTGTACAATTGTGAACAACTGATCTGTTTTTCTGGTATATTTTTAAAATCTGGCAAGTGTTTATTTACTGCATTGCTCTCTTGCTTAGGTTTCTTAGCTATAAATCTTAGTTCATTCTGAAGTGTGCTACATTACTCCCCACCATCAAACCTTTCTGAATGTATTATTATAAAATATCTGTCTGTTGTTGCCTTCATGTTTACCCTAGAATCTCTGCTTTTCTCTTTTCCTAGTTGAACTCTACAGTTCCCTACAAAATGGAGTCTACAGGACTGCAATTGGTCACCATAACAAAATCAGTTTCTCTCAGCATTTAAGCAGAGTAAGTTGCACACAAAAAGCATTTGCTAAGCTTTCACTTACAGTGCTGTGCAATTAAGCAGGTCACCATTTTGGTCAGCCATAGGGCTTGTTTCTCTACTTGAGTGTTTGCCTCCTTCCCCTGTAACTTAAGTAAATTGACTTTTACATTAAGAACTATAACACTTACCTTATAGCTTTAGGACACCTTAGGAAACCTTGTAAACTGCAATAGCCTGACATTTGAACAAGTAACCCTTGTAAAATTCCCAAAATTGTATACTGTTGGTCTGTCTTTCCTGCTAAACATAAGTGAAATTGCAGTTATGAGTGCAAGTAACATTAAAATTAAATTACTGAGTGCAAATAACATTATAGTGCTGAGTGCAGATTGTAGGCCCTTACATTCAATTTAACTCTGGTGTGGTGTCTTGAGTCATTCAGGGTATTCCCTGTAACCACTTCTACTGCCATCTCTTTTCCTGCACCCCCCTCTTTACTCAAACAGGTTAAACTGCTACAATTCAGTACAGGCATCATTTTCAAATCTACGTGCTAAGGATTTCCCTCTCTCTTCCCCCCTTGGCTGACCTGGTGTGACTCAGTGTAAGTTTCTTCATTGTATGGATCTTTTACTGTTTTTTGTGTAACTGAATGACCTGCTGCTAAATTCTGATTCTGCACAGATTGCTCTACTTTTTTTGTAGAGGCTCTATAAGTAGCTAGTGACTTTACTGAATTTCTGTGGTAATATTTGTGTTTATACTGAAACTGTACCTAGAGAACATTTATAATCAGAGCTCCTACTTGCTGCATGTGTTTTTAATGTTTAAATTGCACACACACATTGAAGAAGTGCTTTTCTGACTTTAATAACTTGGGCTAGCTATACCTGAAGTGCTTTTACTGGCAATTTCCCAGTTGTACAATTGTGAACAATTGATTTAGTTTTTCTGGTATATCTTTAAAATCTGGCAAGTGTTTATTTACTGCATTGCTCTCTTGCTTAGGTTTCTTAGCTATAAATCTTAGTTCATTCTGAAGTGTGCTACATTACTCCCCACCATCAAACCTTTCTGAATGTATTATTATAAAATAACTGCCTGTGGTTGCCTTCATGCTTACCCTAGAATCTCTGCTTTTCTCTTTTCCTAGTTGAACTCTACAGTTCCCTACAAAACAGAGTCTACAGGACTGCAATTCATCACCATAACAAAATCAGTTTCTCTCAGCATTTAAGCAGAGTAGGTTGCCCACAAAAAGCTTTTGTTAAGCTTTCACTTAGAGTGCTGTGTAATTAAGCAGGTCGCCATTTTGGTCAGCCATAGGGCTCGTTTTTCTACTTGAGTGTTTGCCTCCTTCCCCTGTAACTTAAGTAAACTGACTCTTACATTAAGAACTATAATACTAACCTTATAGCTTTAAGACACCTTAGGAAACCTTGTAAACTGCAAAAGCCTGACATTTGAACAAGTAACTCTTTTAAAAATATCCAAAATTGTATACTGTTGGTCTGTCTTTCCTGCTAAACATAAGTGAAATTGCAGTGCTGAGTGCAAGTAACATTAAAATTAAAGTCATCATCATCATCTTCTTTCAGCTGTTCCCATTAGGGGTCACCACAGCGGATCATCTGTTTCCATTTCTTCCTGTCCTCTGCATCATGCTCTTTCACACCAACCGCCTGCATGTCCTCTCTCACCACATCCATAAACCTTATCTTAGGCCTTCCTCTTTTCCTCTTACCTGGCAGCTCCATCCTTAGCATCCTTTTCCCAATAAACCCAGCATCCCTCCTCAGCACATGTCCATACCAATGCAATCTTGCCTCTCTTGCTTTGCCTCCAAACTGTCCAACCTGAGATGACCCTCTAATATACTGATTCCTAATCCTGTCCATCCTAGTCACACCCAGTGCAAATCATAACATCTTTAACTCTGCCACATCCAGCTCTGTCTCCTGACTTTCTGGCAATGCTACCATCTCCAATGCATAAAACATAGCTGGTCTCACTACCCTCTTGTAGACCTTCCCTTTCACTCTCATAAAGTACCGAGTGCAAATAACATTATAGTGCTGAGTGTAGATTGTAGGCACTTACATTCAACTTACCTCTGGTGTGGTGTCTTGAGTCAATCAGGGTATTCCCTGTAACCATTCCTACTGCCTTCTCTTTTCCCCCAGCCTCCTCTTTCCTCAAACAGGTTAAACTGCTACAATTCAGTACAGGCATCATTTTGAAATCTACGTGCTTAGGAATTCCCTCTTTCTTCTCCCCTTGGCTGACCTAGAGTGACTCAGTGTAAGTTTCTTCATTGTATGGATCTTTTACTGTTTTTTGTGTAACTGAATGACCTGCTGCTGAATTCTGATTCTGCACAGACTGCTCTATTTTTTTGCAGAGCCTCTATAAGTGGCTAGTGACTTTACTGAAGTTCTGTGGTAATATTTGTGTTTAATCTGAAACTGTAACTAGAGAAAGTGTATAATCAGAGCTCCTACTTGCTGCATGTGTTTTTAATGTTTAAATTGCACACACATATTGAAGAAGTGCTTTTATGACTTGAATAACTTAGGCTAGCTATACCTGAAGTGCTTTTACTGGCAATTTTCCAGTTGTACAATTGTGAACAATTGATTTAGTTTTTCTGGTATATCTTTAAAATCTGGCAAGTGTTTATTTACTGCATTGCTCTCTTGCTTAGGTTTCTTAGCTATAAATCTTAGTTCATTCTGAGGGATGCTACTTTACTCCCCCACCATCAAACCTTTCTGAATGTATTATTATAAAATAACTGCCTGTTGTTGCCTTCATGCTTACCCTAGAATCTCTGCTTTTCCTCTTTAGCTAGTTGAACTCTACTGTTCCCTACAAAATAGAGTCTACAGGACTGCTATTGGTCACCATAACAAAATCAGTTTCTCTCAGCATTTAAGCAGAGTAGGTTGCACACAAAAAGCATTTGTTAAGCTTTCACTTACAGTGCTGTGTAATTAAGCAGGTGACCATTTTGGCCAGCCATAGAGCTCATTTTTCTTTTTTTTTTTTTCAATAATATTTCTTTATTTATTTTTCACAGTATACAAATTAATATACAAAGGTGAAATTAGATCATAACTACATCAAAACAGTTAAACATATTTACACTATTTACTTAAAAGTTTTCATAGTTTAATATTAAAAGACTGGTTAACTTCATATATTTCTTCTGAATGCTATCTCCAGGGTTAGTAACAACATCTCAGTTTATGACTACATCATGTTGCAGTGATTCTTGTGTATGTTGTATTGTATCTTACATTTAGTGGTTTATGTAAGTATAATATTGAAAATCTGTTCCTAGAGTTTAAAAATATTGGGATTTTTGTTTTGCTTATTTATTATGTATTTATGTGCTAGTATATGTTTTATCACCAAGATCCTGAAATTCTCCCAAGAGTTCTTGTACGGGTTAAGCCAGTTGGTAGCTATGTAGAGTTTCATTAATAGGAAAATATTAATAAGAATGATTATTTGGTTTTTGGATAGATTATTTGGGGGAATATGTAATATCAATAAAGCACAATTTCCCCAATGGTACAGGATCCAATGAAGGCTGTCCCACAAAAGTAATAGTCCACAAATAATCCAAAAACGTAGAAGATAATGTAGTGCGTATAAGGTTTATTAGTGATACATAAGAATTTAAAAATTTGCTTTAATTTCCAACACGGGAAACTTCATCAGAATAAAATACCTTTGTTCTAACCAACTTTTTATACCTTGGTCGATTAGGTTTAATTTAACACCTTAATTGAATAATTACATTTAAAGAGACAAAACATGTATTACAGAACTTATACAGCAGCAAATATATATATATATATATATATATATATATATATATATATATATATATATATAAATAACAAGTAAAAAACATTTCATAGTAATTGTCTATTAAGTCAAGTGTATATAATATTGTGTAATATATAAAATGTATAAGTCTATATTAATCAAAAATTCTATACATCAGTCTAGTATATAAGTATGTAATAAGTTATATAAATAGTATAAAACTATCCATACTCCTTAAGGTAAATATTGATGAAACGGAGTATGTTGTTCAATAAATAATTGATCAAATAATAAAATTGAAATATTTTAATAAATGCCTTAAAAGAAAATAAACATTAATAAAATTGTGTATTTCATTTTATTTCTTTGTGTTTTTGTTTTTACTTTGTTTTATTCTGTTTGCCCTTAGTTTTAGGGCAGGTAAAAGAGACACATGATCATTTATCCCTGGGGGTGTATTGGAGTCTAGTCTCAGTTGCCAAATCAATTCCCTGTAACTGAGTTGGTTCTCCCAATCCCCCCCTCTGTTGTTCCTAGGTACTATTTCCAAAATCCAAAACTTAAAGTAAGCTCCCTTGCAAGAAAGTGTATGGCAGTAAAGGGCATTAGTCTCCTTCTTCTTGTTTACATCATACATGTGTTCATAAATTCTCTGTCGTAGATGTATTTCTGTTTTACCCACATAGTGTCCCCAACATAAAGTACAATAAGCCAAATATACTACCCCACTAGTGTAGCATGCACAGTATTGTTTCCCTTTAAACTTGATGGGAATAGTTGGTAACTGTAGTTCCTCTTTGTTGGCTATAAATGTATATTGGGGACATCTTTCACATCGAAAGGTACCTTAGTTCCTTTTGTCTTTCACTTCCTTCTTTCTCTCAAAAATAGCTTTTAGGTTGGGTCCCCTTTGGAAACTATAACATATACGTCTATCAAATATTCCTGCTCTATTGGGCATACTCTTGAAAACCTCCCATGTCCTATTGATAGTTTTCCTTATTAAATTAGTGTTAGTGTTATATGTCATAACAAGAAAGGGAGTATTGGTGTTAATAGTAGTAGTGTTACCAGTTTCATGGTTGATAGACCCGTGGTTAACATTTAACACATTGTCTATCCTAACCTCCTTGTTGAGTAAAGGGATGTATTTGATTCCCCACCCTTTAGTCACTTCTTCCTTTAAGGGAATAATAATGGAATCAGGATAGCCCCTCTCTAAAAATAATTTGTGTACATATTCTAGTTCTTCGATAAACTCAATGTATCTTGATGTTATTCGGGCTACTCTGACCATTTGTCCCTTGATAATGTTCCTCTTTTGTAAAGGTGGGTGGTTACTACAATAATGGAGGTAGGAATTAGAAAAACATGCCTTTCTAAATATCTTAGATACATACATTCCATGTTCATAGTCTTTTCTAATAGTAATATCTAAGAAGTGTATTCTTTCCATATTGAATTCATGCGTAAACTGAAGAAATGTAGTAGAGTTGTTAAAGTAGTCCAATGCTCTTAATGCTTCATCTTTTGTACCATTCCACACTATCAGTACGTCATCCAAAAAGCAAAAGTATTTGACTGTATTGACCATGAATGGTGTTTCCCAAAAAAGCATAACAATGTTGTCATAAATGGGGGCACAAGCTGCCCCCATTGCCACACCATCTAGTTGTTGATAAATTTCATCCTGGAAATAAATAAAATTGTTCTTTAGTACTATTTCTATATTTTCCAAGATTAATCTAAATTCATTGTCATTTAAAAATTTAAATTCTATTAACATATATGCAAACCATTCAAGTCCTATATTATTCGGAATCACAGAAAATAAATCTTTAACATCTATTGTTAAGAATGAATAATGTGATTGAAATGGTAGCTGATTAATTTTACTTAGTAAATCCCAAGAATCAGTTAAAATGTGTGTATATAGTTTATAAAAAGGCTTTAATTTACTGTCAATATAAATAGCCAGCAGTTGTGTTTTTGAGCATTCTAATGTTACAATAGGCCCCAAGGGTGGGTTTTCAACACCTTTATGAATCTTGGGAATACCAAACATAGTAGATAAAAAAGTTTTTTCCACTTTAAAAAATCTGTATAACCTCTCATCAATTAAGCCTTGCATCAGGTTATCTTCTGTAATTAAATCAATCTTATGGTAGGCAATATTTAATTAATTAGTGGAAATAATGGTATATCTACCCTGTACATTCAATATGTCCATCATTTTTGCTGTATATAACCAATTGTTCATTAGTACCACCCCACCCCCTTTTGTCAGGTTTCATAATCCTGACATCCAAATAAAGCTGTTTTCTTTCTTCCAAGGTTGTTTTTTCTTCTATAGTGAGATTTAATTTGTAAAAGTTATGTTCATGCTGACGCTGAAGCATTCTAACCTCATTGATCACCAATTTTTCAAAATTACTAATGCCACTTTGTAAGGGGGGGGGGGTTAAATGTACTTCTCCTGTCCAAACTATCACAATATCTGTTCTTGTTAGCGTAAAATACAACATTATTCCCAGAGTCATTAGAATTAGCCAAGACTTCCAAATTTAACTTCCTAGTGAAAAGCCTTATGTCTAAAATCATCTCTGCCACATCCATTTTTTTTAGTTGGAACAAAGGGAAACCTTTTTTGAATAATGAAAAATGTCTGTCCTCAATTTTAATATCAATATAGTTGTAGATAAAAAATTCACTGTTTGACTGACTGACTATAATGCTATTTCTCTCTTTATCTATACTATCATACATTCTGTTGTTCTGTAAAATATTGTCATTAAGAAACGAAAAATTTGTTTGCGTTTCTTCACATGTCAATTGGTTACTTAGATTAATATCAAACAAAGTGGATTTCATATTTCCTTGATCAATGGTGTTATCTCTGTTTGGTTCTATATTATCATGAACTTTGTTGTTTTGTGTACTGGTGTCATAATTAAAAGAAAAATCTGTTAGAGCCTCCGAACATAATTGTTGGTTACTTGTGCATATGTCGGGTGTGTGTGTAGATTCCATATTCTCTTGGACCTTCTCGGTCCTTCTAGTTCTAAAGGGATTTTGAAATCATTACATTCACCCTGATGGTTATACATATCTGTATTAGCGTCATCTTTCGTTTCGTAATGGTGGTTGTGTTGCCTCCACTGATAGGACCTAGTGTTGTGTTCATTATAGTTTGTATGTATATACCTTCCCCCTAAATGGCCCACGAGGCTGTTCCTTTTTATTAATATTATGCCCTAGTAAATAAGCTTGCTGGTGTTCATATGCCCAATCGTCTCTCTCTAGTTTGCCCATCTTTCTTTTTTGGTTCTTGACCATTATGTTGTCGACATCATTAAACACTCTCAAATAATCACTTTTGTATTCTCTCACAGTAAACAATAAATCTTCACATATTTCCTTGTTTATTTTATCAATTTTAGTATTAAGTTCATCAATTAACTTATTATTGTTGTTAATCATAACTTTGTTAAGATTTCTTAGCTATAAATCTTAGTTCATTCTGAAGGATGCTACTTTACCCCCCACCATCAAACCTTTCTGAATGTATTATTATAAAATAACTGCCTGTTGTTGCCTTCATGCTTACCCTAGAATCTCTGCTTTTCTCTTTTCCTAGTTGAACTCTACTGTTCCCTACAAAATGGAGTCTACAGGACTGCAATTGGTCACCATAACAAAATCAGTTTCTCTCAGCATTTAAGCAGAGTAGGTTGCACACAAAAAGCATTTGTTAAGCTTTTACTTACAGTGCTGTGTAATCAAGCAGGTCACCATTTTGGTCAGCCATAGGGCTCATTTTTCTTTTTTTTTCAATAATATTTCTTTATTTATTTTTCACAGTATACAAATTAATATACAAAGGTGATATTAGATCATAACTACATCAAAACAGTTAACCATATTTACACTATTTGCTTAAATGTTTTCATAGTTTAATATTAAAAGACTGGTTAACTTCATATATTTCTTCTGAATGCTATCTCCAGGGTTAGTAACAACATCTCAGTTTATGACTAAATAATGATGCAGTGATTCTTGTGTATGTTGTATTGTATCTTACATTTAGTGGTTTATGTAAGTATAATATTGAAAATCTGTTCCCAGAGTTTAAAAATATTGGGATTTTTGTTTTGCTTATTTATTATGTATTTATGTGCTAGTATATGTTTTATCGCCAAGATCCTGAAATTCTCCCAAGAGTTCTTGTACGGGTTAAGCCAGTTGGTAGCTATGTAGAGTTTCATTAATAGGAAAATATTAATAAGAATGATTATTTGGTTTTTGGATAGATTATTTGGGGGAATATGTAATATCATAAATTCCCAAGTGAGCATTGATGTCTGATAGCCCATCTTTTGCAGTTGTAGTTTCAGGAAGTTCCAAAGTTTGAATATACATTTACAGCTCCAGAACATATGAAAAAGTTCAGCAGTTTTATCTTTACAATGTGGGCAAGTTGGAGAATTTTACAGTTAAATTTATGCAAGCTAAGGCGTGTGTAATATGCATTGTTATATATCATGAGTTGAGTGAATGCTAACTTTTGAAGGGATATGGATTTTACTGTTAGGTTAATTGCTTGGGCTAGTTTGCGATTCTCAATAGAGGGTATTCTTTCTTTCCAATAGTCAGATATGAGTATATGACCTTGAAATTTCATGTCTTTTATCAATTTGTTTGAGCATGCTGTATATTTTTTGTTTAGTAAAAGAGTTTTCCATAGTAAGTTACATTTCATTATGTCTTCTTTATTGATGTTGATATCATGAAGATAGCTTATACACATTTCTTTATTCTGTCTCATGATCAACAGATATGATTTGGGAAGGTGCATTTGACTTCTTATTTCATGTATAGGACAGTTTAAGTATGGGTACATATCTTGTAAGGTTATGTTTATTATATATGGGAAGCGTTTTAAGTCTAACATCTAGTTATTTATTTTAAAGTTGGGGTTTTTATGTATGGGTTGTAAAATCATCATGGGTTGAAGCAAGTTTACTGATTTAAAAAGTTTTTGTGTTAGTGCTACAGAATATTTAAGGGGTATCATTAGATTATATGATTTCAAAATATTGTTGTTTAGAAATGGCAGTGCTTTGGGATTTATATCCAGACTTTTGGTATGTTTAAAATATATTCTTACCCAGTGTAGACACCAAGTTTTATCTGATGTATTGTAGTTTGCAATTCTTAAGATTCTATTGGCATTTATAATTAAATAGTAGCTTTCAAAATTTGGTAAATCTAATCCACCTTTGTTTTTAGGGGTCATCAGCTTATCATATGAAATTCTACTCTTTTTAGGTTCCCATATAAATTTAGCAAATTCAGTGTGAATCTGCTTAAAGAATTTTTTGGGTATGATTAGCTGGGAGGACATGAAGATGTAAGATATTCATTTTTATAATCAAGACTCTGGCTAATGGTGGTAGTTTCAGATTTTTCCATCTATTTAGGTCAAGTAGGATGTGGTTCCATTTTTGTTTAATATTAGTAAAATAAAAATCTTTGTTATCCGTGGAGAATGTAATCCCTAAATATTTATTCATTTCTTCAGTTTTTACTTGTCCTATCAATGGTAAAAGTGAGAAAGGTTTAGGGGTTTTTAAAGGGAAGATATTAGTTTTCTTGAGGTTTATTTTGTAGTTTGATATTGTAGCAAAGTCTTCAATAGCAGATATTATTTTCTTTATGTCCGTAGTTGGCGTTTACAATAAATGTTGAGGTCATCTGCAAATGCTGACAGGGAAATTTTGGTGTTGTATATTAATGGGGCGTTATGATATATATTTTGGTTCTAGATATAGGTTGAACAATAACGGAGATAAAGGACATCCTTGATGTGTACCATTTCTGATCTGAATTTTATTAGACCATGTTTTATTTATATATAATGATGTGTAGGGGTTATTGTATAATATTTGTAGGGTTTGAATAAATTCTTGGGGTATATTAAAGTAAGGTAAGATATGAAATAAAAATTTTGTGTTGACTCTATCAAAGGCCTTATGGGCATCTATGACGAGTGCATACATGTTTAGGTTGTTTTGGTTAGCGTATGAGATTAGTGTGTGTAGTGTTAATGTATTATCACTCGATTGTCTGGATGTTAAAAAGCCAGATTGTTCACCAGAGATAATTATATCCAATATTTTTTTCATTTTATTAGCCAGAATAGATGTTAGAATTTTGGTATCAATATTTAATAATGCTATGGGTCTGTAACTATCCGGATTTTGAGGGTCTGCCTTTTCTTTGAGTATAAATATAGTTTTGGATGCATTCAAGTGTATATCATTAATTTTATTGTTTATTATGTAATTTAATATGTGGGACAGGATTTTTGCAATAATAAGGTAAAATGTTTTTTAAAATTCTGCTGTGGGACCATCTGGTCCGGGTGATTTATGGGATTTCAGTTTTTTGATTGTTGATATTATTTCCTCAATGAGTATTGGTTCTAGTAATTCTTTTTGTAGTTTCATATCAATTTTCGGAAAATTAAGTTTTTGTAGGAAGTCTCTACTGTTTTCATTTATGAGTAAGGACTGTTGGTCTCCATAGATTTGTGAGTATATATCTTCAAATATGTTAATAATATCACCATTTTTTGTATAATTCTTATTCTCATAGGTTATTTCAGAGATTTGAGAGGATACTCTTGACTAGTTAATAATCCTTGCTAGTGCTCATGATGGTGTTTGGACATAACTAGCATATTTGGCAAGTATTTTAGTTTTGTGGAATGATAAGTTATCATTGTGTAACATGTAAAGGTCTTTTTGACATTTCAATAATTCTGTTTCAGTTTGAGTGTTGAAGTTCTTAATTAGATCCTGTTCTAATGATTTAATTTTAACCTCCAGTTGTTTCTCTCTGAGTTGGATTCTTTTATAGTAGGTTGCTTTTTGAAGAAAAATACCCCTGATTTGAGCTTTTGTTGTCACCCATTCGATATCTGGAAGGTGTTGCTGTTTTGATAAGTTCGCCAGAGTTGTTTTAAGGATATGCTGTATTTCCTCAACTATCTCCTTTTTGTTTAAAAGATTGGGGTTCAGGGACCAATTATATCCTCGGTTTAGTGTGTTATTTTTGGTGTTCTTAATAAAGTTTAGGGTAATTTTCGAATGGTCAGATAGGTATCGAGTATGTATGTTTACTGCAGGGTCTAGATTAATTAGTGCTTCAGAAATTAGAAAAAAAAATAATTCTCTACCACATTTTATGACAGTTGGAGTAAAACGTAAATTTATTTGAGTTATTTGGGTTATTGCCATATTTAAAGGGATCATATAAATTAAAGTCATATTTAAGTTTGTTTAATGCTATAGATGCCTGCTTATTGTACGACATATGTAAACTGGATTTATCCTGTTTTGGGTTTTGATAGGTGCTCCAGTCACCTCCCAGAATCATATAATGATTATGATATTGACTTAAGATAGGATACAATGATGCAAAGAAGGAGTGTTGATTATTACAAGGTGCATATATATTGATCGGTAAAATGGGTTTAGAATAGGCAGGAGTTGAAAGGATTACATAACACCATCTTCCTTCTTTATCTATTTTGGTTTCTGCAGTTTTATCTTGGTATTGCTTCTTAATGATTATAGCTACTCCTGCACTATTGGTTTTGCCTTCCGAAGCTATAATTTCTCTTATCCATTTTTTTTTATTTCTGACCATTGTTCTATAGTTAATGTGTTTCTTGAATTAGTATAAAGTTTGCCTTAGCTTACAAAATGAGGTGTAGAAACAGTTTCCTTTTTTATGTTCTGGAGCCCCTTGACATTCCATGAGTCAAATTCCCACATTTACATAGGTTCATAGGTTAGTACTAAGGTAACTTCCCTTGTGAGTCATTTTAAGCCTAGCCATTTATCCCTTATGAGACTCAAACCCTGCACCTTGTGTTTGTAAGGCAAACACCTTAACCATTAGGCCACCCTCCCATCCCAGCTTCTTGGTTTATGTATGTAGTCCTGAGATTTGAGTATACATATCAGATTGTGTTTATTTCTTGTCAAAATCATGTTATGAAAGCATTCCCTTATTCCCGTCCCTTCCCTGTGCCTAACAACTAGCCTCCTGGACCAGGAATTAAGCAGGGTCTGAAGAGGTTTAAACCTTGTATATTTTTGTAATATTAGTATAGTGTTCACTTGTGTGTTAGAGTTTGTGAAGTAAAAGAAGCTTAATGACCCTGCATGACTTATCACTATTTGTACAAAGCCTACCCAACTCATTCCCTAAAAAAAACACTGCTTGTATAACCTAAGCCTCTTCTTATGAGATGTACTATGGAATGTTATAATTTAGATAACATATTTTCAACCAATTTTGTCTTAGTTAAGTCAGGGAACATCAATTCAAGAAATTTGTCTCTAACAATATTTACATATTTTCTAACTCTAAATTGTTATCGCAAGCTTTATTTACTAACTATGGTAGTAATAAGTATTAATTCCCTGTCTAAACTTTCACTATGATTGGTCATTATCCCCCTTGAAAGATGTTTCTTAGCTCTGTTTATTTCCCTCTTAGATTTGGGAGTATATGGGTTCTTAGTCTGCATAATGTTATGTTGTTGTTTCCCCATTACAGAGTTTGAGTATCTACTTGTGATTGCATATGAGTTTGTTTGATATCTTCTTTGTAGATATTCCTCTCTTTGTAATTCCTTTTAACTTTTTATTGTCTCCCTATATTCCTTGGTTTTGTAATATATCTGTTTCTTCTCTCGATTCATTTATTTGTCATTTTGTGTGGTGTAGAGTGATAATGTTTTAAGTTGGGTCTTCGGATATCCCCAGTGTAATTGACAGCCTATGTTTCATTGCCCTTGCCTTGTGTTGTTAAATTCTTGAATGAAGTTATATTATATAAGTCTTGGCGTGACATACCTCTACTACAGAATCGTTATTCATCATATAGTTAATTTTACCCATTCTTATGCACCCAGGAGAAAACATTGCAGCTATACATAAGTTTTGTATAGTTTGGTAAAAAAGCAGTAAATTAAATTCTACTCCATGAGGTAATAAAATATTCTTCTTAAAGAACAACTTACAGTATATTGACATATGTACAATGTTAGACATTAATTTACAAACTAGTTATAGCAGTATAGAAGTGATAACATATTTGTTGGCAAGTTCTGTTAATGCTGGGAATTTTATAAAATTATCTGAAAATACAAATACAGAAGAAGTGGTATACAATTATATACTTATTAATGGGTAGAATAGGATAGAGTAGTGATGACATACACTGAGAGGCAGTGAATAAAATGTATGTTAGAAGAGTTAGGTGAAAATGTATTAATGATATAGCAGATGTGTATAGATATGTGAAGGCGAAAAATGGCTGTTGGGGTTCAAGTTATCTAGAGTGTAGGATCTGGACATTTCAATAAGTGGATAAATAGAGAAGGGAACAAGTATTTATGCAGCCATTTAATATTCTATTTGAGCTGGTTTTATCATCAAGAGCTTAATAATCCATGGGTATCAAAAGTGTTTGCCTTTAAGTGAGAATTTGCTGGTTGTTGGTAAATAAGAGAGAAAAGGAAGGGAGACAAAGAGTTCTCCAAACTTCAGTCCCAGAATATTTTAAGCATACACATATATACTCTTGGCCCCTGGAACAATAGCCCATCTATATTTGATATTTTCATGAATATTATAGCACAGATTAGATAGTATTGCCCTATATTAAACCCATTATCTCCATAGAAAAGAAGAGAAAAACAAAAATCAAAGTCTCCAGTACCATTCCCGTTCTGCCAGCAGCAATGTTACACCCAATATACATAATGAAGAAGTACCTTGGTCTCTTTTAAACATTGTGATAAAATTCAGATTCTTTGTACAGGTAGTTTCCTTATTGCCTGAATTAGGCTACCTTCCTGTTTTTAGCCTCAAAGCCAAATATATTTAAGAGACATGAAAGTAGGTGCAATGTAGGATAACAGCTTTTTCATACTGAGGTAGCTTGGGGAAGAATCAGTAAAGAGCCTTGACATATGCACACATTAATTTTTATCTATAGTTTTATGTTGGTACTGTTATCTAGTTCTTCATTATACCTACTCAGGGTGCATGGGTTTATTTTATCTCTTTAGATATTACTTACATGTCTCTGTTATCATCTGAGTGTTGTAGCCTTCTATTTATAGTCTGTATTAAAGTAAACAGTGTTTGCTATATTTGAAATACTGTTTGACCATTTAAATTAAGGTCAGCGCATAGTAGCGCTCTTTGCAGATTAGAGTTCCCAGCAACTGGAAGTGGGTTTTTACTAATATAGCGATTTCCGACTCTCTCTCTTCAATTTTTCACTTCTTTTTTTTTTTTTTTGATTTACATTCCATTTAGATGCCTCGCAGATCTTCCGGGCAGCTAAGCCGGCTGCTTAGCTTCTCGTAGGGAGACTCTGAATGTAAACGGACTTCCAGAAGTGCCTCCTCTTCAAGTCAACCTCCTGGAGATGACAAATGACTTGTAGTTCCTCCCTTGGGAAAACTAATATGTCGGACGTGTAATACGTTTCCTGTTGAGATCCTCGTGGCCTGCAGAGAGAAAATCAGGGTCGCGCCACTCAAAAAATAAGGCCTAAGGCAAGACAAGAGTAAATTGATGAGGAAAGAAGACCCTGGCTGTTCACATAGCTTGCAGCCGATCTCGAGAGCTCTATGAGCCGATCCGGTGAGCGGGAATTTTTCTGTAAACTGTCAGAAAAGTGTTTTTTGCTTCTCTGTGGTTAGCGACTGAGTGTCTAACTCCATCCACATAAAATATCAATGTATTTGGATATTTCATTTGAAACTTTAGCTTTCTGTCAATTAAGAACTTACAGTAAGGAGAGAGGAGTTGTCTAGCTTGTCTAATTTGTAGGGGCAGATCTTGAGCAAGTAATATTTTGTTATTGTTCCATATTATGAACCCACCATTTTTCTTTGCAGATAATAAGACTGTGTTAACATCCTGAAATTTTAGGAGTTTGGAATATACAGGTCTTGGGTTTTTTGATGCTTGAGATTCTCTCAGGGCTCTCTGTGCCCTCTCTATTATTATTTGGTGGGCTGTTTTTGGTCTTTGAGTAGTGTGGCAAATATTTGCATAATAGAAGGGATCAGTTCATTGTGCTGTATATTTTCCGGCATGCCTCTGATGATTATGTTATTCCTTCTGGATCTTGCCTCAAGATCAATAATTTTTGCTTGCATGTTTTGGATATCTACTTCATGTGCATCAGATTTTTTGGAAATTAAAGCTATTTTTTCTTCATTCTCTGTGATTTTGGCTTCTGATTTGTCCATTCTTTCCATTATTTGGTTAAAAAAATTTCCAAATGATTGTAATTGGGTGAACAGTTCTTTTATTGCCTCTTGAATAGGTAGTAAAGCTGCTTTGATGTCATCCAGATTTGCAGGTTGATCTGCTTTATTTTTGTCCCCTGATTTTGCAGTATCTTGTTGCTGTTATTTTCTGTCTTTTAGAATTTAAATCTTTCTCAGGTGATAGTAATTCTGAGAGTTTAGTTTTTGTTGTTGTAATGTCCATGTTTTTGTCTTCTTTTGACATTTTGTGTAAGTGAAGCGTCTTGGTTTGCAGATAAAGTTCAGTATGGAAAGTTTCCTGTGCACATGGCTTTCTTTCCTTATCTCACTCCTTTGCTTCAGATAATCTGTTAGAATCCTAGTAGTTTGGCTGTTTATTTAGGTTTATTTTTTCTTTCCGGAATGTTTGAGTGTTGATTAGAGTTATTAGCTCAGATTATTATGTTAAAATAGATCCAAGTTTTTCCTCTGGGTTGATTTTATTCCATAGAGATTGAAGAGCTGTAGGTCAGCAGTGCCTACAGAACAGAGGCCATCTTTGAATCCATGAGGGCTTGTTTTTCTACTTGAATGTTTGCCTACTTCTCCTGTAACTTAAGTAAACTGACTTTTACATTAAGAACTATAATACTTACCTTATAGCTTTAGGACACCTTAGGAAACCTTGTAAACTGCAATAGCCTGACATTTGAACAAGTAACCCTTGTAAAAATTCCACAAATTGTATACTGTTGGTCTGTATTTCCTGCTAAACATAAGTGAAATTGCAGTTCTGAGTGCAAGTAACATTAAAATTAAAGTACTGAGTGCAAATAACATTATAGTGCTGAGTGCAGATTGTAGGCCCTTACATTCAACTTACCTCTGGTGTGGTGTCTTGAGTCAATCAGGGTATTCCCTGTAACCACTCCTACTGCCTTCTCTTTTCCACCAGCCCCCTCTTTCTTCAAACAAGTTAAACTGCTACAATTCAGTACAGGCATCATTTTCAAATGTACGTGCTTAGAATTTCCCTCTCTCTTCTCCCCTTGGCTGGCCTGGTGTGACTCACTGTAAGTTTCTTCATTGTATGGATCTTTTACTGTTTTTTGTGTAACTGAATGACCTGCTGCTAAATTCTGATTCTGCACAGACTGCTCCATTTTTTTTGCAGAGCCTCTATAAGTAGCTAGTGACTTTACTGAATTTCTGTGGTAATATTTGTGTTTAATCTGAAACTGTACCTAGAGAAAGTGTATAATCAGAGCTCCTACTTGCTGCATGTGTTTTTAATGTTTAAATTGCACACACATATTGAAGAAGTGCTTTTATGACTTGAATAACTTGGGCTAGCTATACCTGAAGTGCTTTTACTGGCAATTTTCCAGTTGTACAATTGTGAACAATTGATTTAGTTTTTCTGGTATATCTTTAAAATCTGGCAAGTGTTTATTTACTGCATTGCTCTCTTGCTTAGGTTTCTTAGCTATAAATATTAGTTCATTCTGAAGTGTGCTACTTTACCCCCCCACCATCAAACCTTTCTGAATGTATTATTATAAAATAACTGCCTGTTGTTGCCTTCATGCTTACCCTAGAATCTCTGCTTTTCTCTTTTTCCTAGTTGAACTCTACAGTTCCCTACAAAATGGAGTCTACAGGACTGCAATCGGTTACCATAACAAAATCAGTTTCTCTCAGCATTTAAGCAGAGTAGGTTGCACACAAAAATCATTTGTTAAGCTTTCACTTACAGTGCTGTGTAATTAAGCAAGTCATCATTTTGGTCAGCCATAGGGCTTGTTTTTCTACTTGAGTGTTTGCCTCCTTCCCCTGTAACTTAATTAAACTGACTCTTACATTCAGAACTATAATACTTACCTTATAGCTTTAGGACACCTTAGGAAACCATGTAAACTGCAATAGCCCTGCTAAGTTCGCCCTCACTATGCTCGGGCTCTCTTCGCTCCTCTCCCTGCCCTCAATTCCCTCCCGCCCCCAGTACCTCTAAATTTGTAGTACTATAGCCACTCCCCCACTTTCTAGATCCTATCTGCTTTCATCTGGGATAATTCCTCCCACCCCCATTCTTCTACCTACATTTTAATAGCACCTATTAGCTTTTATCTGGCATTCTCCCATCCCCCATCCAGTACCTTTACTTCACCACTCTATCTTCTGGTGTTGCATCACCAGGTAAAACAGTTCCTTAACCCACTAGCTGAATCACAGATAATGATATACTCCTCTTTACTACCCCTCTTGTTTGCACCATACCTCCTTACCTTGTATGAAAACCAGTTTCTCACAGGATTTCAGATCCCGAAAGGCCATACTATCACCCTAGCTGTAAATCCTCCCCCCTTCAGCCATGCTTACAGTACCAGGTCCTATCCAGCATCTTGTTCAGTCTATCAACATCTCAACCCCAGGCACATTAGCTCTAGATCCAAACACTACCACAAACTAATAAACACATTCCTGAAGTTCAAAACCAAGTATAGACTTAACCTAATACTTGGTGGTGATATTCACCCCAACCCTGGCCCACCCACTTCAGATACACATACCCCCTCTACTTGCAATCTAAGCTACAAACCTACAATTAAAAGGCCAACTAACTCTCTCCTAGCCTGCCATCTCAATATTAGAAGCATTAATAACAAGGTACATGAATTGCATGCACTTCTGGATGTCCACTCCCCTGAGATTCCCTGTTTATCTGAAACCTGGTTAAAACCTAACACTACAGACAATGAAGTGTTACCACCTGGGTACAACATACACAGGCTGGATTGTGCTTCGAGGAAGGGGGTGGGGTAGCTGTACTCTATAAATCTCAGTTGAATGTCATCATAGATGTAATACAACCACCTCAGATTAATAACTCGGAGATTCTTCCACCAATATGCAACTTAATAAAAATAAATGCATTAATATCTTCTGTATGTACATTCCTCCATGTAACAATATATCTACACTTGAAGATATCATGCACTGGCTATCATTTCACTACCCCCAAGAAACCCTACTACTTGGAGACTTTAACAGAGACTGGGGCACCTGTTCCTCAGAATCCTCAACCACCCATATTAACCTGCATGCATTTACACAAATCATATCCACCCCTACCAGGATAGGTAAATCCAACCAAAAAGAAAGCATACTTGACTGGGTAATCATAGTCACCCCCATCTGTACACCTCTGGTACTCTCCCTGATGGCCTAAGCAATCACCTTCTCACATATGTAATTAAGCACAAAGCCATTAATTCCCAACAACCCTTACTCAAAAAGGTTAGAAAGAGTATAAACTTTGACCCTGCCAAATTCCAACAAGAACTAAACTCATGTAATTGGTCTATTCTAAAACACCTCCCCTTACAGGAAGCAGTAGCATACTTTAACAACAAATTCCTTGAGATCCTTGATTTGCATGCACATGTTCGTTCAAAGAGAACAAATGCAAAAACTGCACCATGGCTTTCTAAAGAGTATAAACTCAAAATTACCCTCAGAAACAAAGCATGGGCTTTATGGCTTTCTTCTAAAGACCCCCAAGATCACATTAAATACAGGCAACCCATGAATGAGACTAAAGAAATCCATTTTACAAGACAAAAAACAATACTACTGTAATTTACAGACAGTAAATCAAAATAACCCTCAGAAGTTTTGGGCAGGTTTAAATAATCTACTACATCCTGGACAAACTTCAACCCCAATCCCTGCTGCTACTATTGATAAAACCCCTGACGATGTTTCTGACAGTTTTAACTGATTTCTTTACTGAGACAATTCAAGCCCTAGCTAGCCAACTACCTCCTAGCTCCCCTGGTCCTGAAAGTAGCACCCCTACTCGCATTCAACTTCCAACCATTCGCCACTTCACTTATCTGTACCTTGATCAAAAAATTAAAACCCACTACACTTTCTGCTGATCAACTCCCTGCCGAGTACCTACAAAAATCAGCTGATGTTATTGCTTACCCCGTCTCAATACTAATCAATCGAACCATAGAAGAAGCTAAAATTCCCACCATCTGGAAAATATCCTATGTAATTCCACTTCACAAAGGGGGCAGCTCTACTGAATTCTCCAATTATAGGCCAATAGCTATACTCTCTCCACTTGCAAAGATTATGGAAAAATGTATTCATAGACAACTCATGCACCACCTAATCCAGAATCACCTTATGGCAGACACTCAGCATGGCTTCCGTCCTCATCACAGCACTAATTCAGCCCTCTGAGCCTTTACCAACACCATAAACCATAATCACAACAATAATTATATATCCTCAGCCCTCTTCTTGGATCTTTCCAAGGAATTCAATATGGTTGATCACATTTTAATCCACACCCTGCAAACATTCTGTCTAGATACTAGAGCCCTTCTATAGTTTCAATCCTACCTGAATGGTCGACAGCAGGCTGTCCTCTGGCAGAACAAACTCTCTAACCTTCTACCTAACACCCTTTGAGTACCACAAGGCTCTATACTAGGGCCCTTGCTGTTCGCCATCTTCATTAACGACCTTTATACTGTCATCCCAAAAGTCAGCTGTATCCAATATGCTGATGACTCTGCTCTGATTTGCTCAGCCACATCTCCAATAGAGTTATGGTCACCTACTCAGACCACCTTCAATACAATAGAAAACTGGCTTTCTGAATGTTGTCTGATCCTAAATCCCAAAAAAACTAAAATGCTGTTATTTTCACCAACACGTAGGTCTACCGCTTTCACCTTTACCATAAATTCAAATGATGGCACAATAATCTCCCCTGACCCCTCTACAAAACTATTAGGTGTCATCATAAATAATAATCTATAAAATTCAACCTACATGTTAACCAAACTATCAAAACCATCAATAAAAAACTAGGGTCACTTTACAGAATAAAAGCCTTCCTAACCCCTCCAGCTAAAATTGCCATAGCTCGCTCTCACATTCTTTCAACCCTCCTGTATGCATCCCCTCTACTCTTGAATTTAAACAAGACTGTCCTTAACAAACTCTCAATTTGCTACAACCACATTGCCAGGTTTGCCACTGGGCTGCCTTTTAGGACACATCATTGCATCCATCTAAATCAGCTTGGGTGGCTTGAACTACCCAGCCTAATCCAGTATTACCAACTGATTATGGCCTATAAAATCCTCTATAATCCGGACAATACTCCTGCACTTAAAAATATTATCACCGCTTCGATCCTCTAGCAAACTACTAATTCAGACTAGCAAAATTAATAACACAGCCAGTGACTCTCTCTTTGCAAACTCTGTAAGTAGATCCTGGAACTCTCTTCCAGCTATTACCTTACTTTCCACCTTAGGTCAATTTCAAACTAGACTCGAAGAACATTTGTCACTTAACTGAATATGTCAATGTATCAAGCCTAGCTAACTCTCTCGAGAATGTGTAAAAATCTGTTCACCAGTTTACTGTGTAATTTAATTTAATCCTGACTTACGCTCAGGATTAACTCTAACCTGTGAAACTTGTTTAACTTGCTTACTTATGTAATCTCTGTAAATAGCCTGTTTGTAATATGTAATGCTGGTATTATGTAATGCTGTATCTGCTTACCCTTGGAGATTTTCTCCCCGGGCCTCCGCTGAAAATGGGCATGCATCCAGTTGGACTATCCAGGTCAACAAATGTAAAATAAAATAAATAAATTAAAAAAAAAATACAACAGTCAGGGATTTGGTGACTCATGTAGGTAGTAGTCTGGCTTTTGACCAACATGTGTCACCTGGCTTTTGACCAACATGTGTCTAAGGTAGTAAGAAACTAATTCTATATCACTCAATTTATAAATAGGGGCATGGCTTCTAGGTCTAGGGAAGTCATTGTGCCACTGTACTCAGCCCTCATCACATCCATCACTGAGTAAAATGCCTCTTCAGTATGTACCTGACAAGGCACATGCAAAAACTATAATGTCCACAAATTTTTCTCACGAAAAGAATAGAGGGCATAAATGCAGTAGCCTATGCAGATTGACTCAAATTTCTATCTCTATACTCTGTTTCCTACAGATTGAGAGACAATTTATGCTTGACATGCAAGGTATCTTTTGATCCATTCTAATGGACCTTTCACATATCTGCAAAACAAGCAGCACCAGAACTATTAGTTCTTAGGATTTAAACTTTGCTTGGAAATTAAACAGGACATGTTGGAGAGACAGTTATGCATCTTATAGAATCTGCATTATATGGAATAGGATTCCCATGTAAAGCAGAGCTCTTCCCTAATCCAATGCAAGTGCAACCTAGACCAGTGTCTGGGAAATTGGAAATTCAGCCCTGGTCTGAAACTTATGTCTCTGATGGAGAAAGACAGATATTAAATCACCCTAACTGTAATATTGTCATCATCATCTTCAACCCTCTTTTTTCTCTTATCTTCTACATGGGGTTGGGGTGTCTTGTCAACTGTTGCCATTTCTGTTGATTCTGTGTCACTCCATTTACTTCTCTGACAGTCATGCTGACATTCACAGGTCTGTCACACAATCCATCCACCTCTTTGCTGAATGCCTCATTTCCTCTTGTCTTTTTCCTGCCTGCCCCTAATCTTCTTCACCACATGGCCTTCTGCTTTTTGCACGTGTTCAGACAGCCATAATCTGTTCTCTTTGACCTCCTCTGCAAGAGGAGTTATTCTGGCTTCTGCTCTCCTGTCTTCATTTCTTCTTCTTTCCCACAGTGTGCATCCTACCACCTGTCTAAGGCTCTTCATCTGCATTACATCCTACCACCTGTCTAAGGCTCTTCATCTGCATTACATCCTACCACCTGTCTAAGGCTCTTCATCTGCATTACATCCTACCACCTGTCTAAGGCTCCTCATCTGCATTACATCCTACCACCTGTCTAAGGCTCTTCATCTGCATTACCTGTAGTGTCCTCAGCTGGTGTGCCTTTACTGCCCAGATTTCTTTGCTATAGAATAGTACTGGTCCCAATATTGCTTTGTACACAGTTACCGCAAGAGGCAAATGCAAACAAGTGCTCACTGCTGACCAGGTAAGTGGAGAAGTGAGGCCAAGAGAGGGAGTTTAGTTTTTTTTGAGGGGGTCAAGTTAATGGAGTAAGCTGAAGGGATCAAAAGGATAGGGTTAGGGGTATGGGGCATTTTAGGTCCAGAGAGTGATTGGGAGATTAGGACTAGGGAGAGGAGAAGAGGGGGATTTTATGTTTAGGGAGCAATTGGAAGGTTAGGGATAGGGAGGGGAGGAGGTTTAGGGAGTGATCAGGAGGTATTGGCAGGTTAGGGATAGGGAGGGGAGGGTGATTCCAGGTTTGAAGAGCAGTTGTAAGATTAAGATTAGGGACTGAGTGGGAGTTTTTAGGGTTAGGGCCAGAGTTTTGGGAGGGAATAGTTAGGCCTTGATAACTTCATTGGTATCGAGTTTGGGGGAGTTAGGGCACTTGGTAACATGAGTGAATGGCAGCAGGGAAGTGTGTCCTGAGCTAATGGTTCCACAAAGCACTTGTCGCAGACCCAAAAGCATATTGTAAAGGGGTATACAGTTGAGAATACATTTACAGTTTGATGAGGTTTCAAACTATTTTTTTTCTACAGGATGTGTTGTTTAGAATGAATTGCAGTATGGCACGTGAAATGAGGTAGAACAAATCCTGTGAGAATAGCATTGTCAGTTTTGCAGCAAGTGCAGCAGTTTTGTAGCACATTTGCAGGAATGCTGCTCATAACATTTTATTATTATTTTTAGAGTGGTTGTTTGGAAGGGAATTGCTAGTATTATACAGTAGAGAAAGTGGAAAATAACATGAGTTTTAGTGGTTAAATTTAGGAAAGTATTAGGAGATAGGTGATGGCCACTGTTTATGTGGCTCTCCGACTCCATGGAAAAAAAGAGATGTTAATACTGGTGGTGGTTGTGAGATATGGAGATGCTGGGTATTATTAAAGTGGATTAGTGAGGTGGAAGGAGCGTAATACTGCTGAGGATTTGGCGACTGAGTTATTAGTTGTATTGTCATTACAGGGCGAAACCAAAACACCTCCAAGAGGTAGGAAGGTATTGTTTTAGTTCCGTTTTGAAAATATGCTGATTTTCATGTTGACTCAGTGTCATAGAGAGTTCCAAAATTTGAATATAAGGCATTACCTACAGAAGTGAGGGATTTGTTAGTTGTGAAAATAATTTATCCTTGGAATGGAGACATCTTTGTGGAGAATAAGTATGTAGTAGGCCTTGCAGAGCCTGGCATTTTCTAGGGTTGTATATTAACATGGGTCAGTGCAAACTGGGAGTGAGAGGGGAAGTGGTTAAGTTTAAGTCAGGTAAATTGTTTGAGGAATATGCAGTCATGTGACCTGTAAGTCTGATTAATAATTTACATGGGTATCCTTTTATAGGTAAGGCTGATTAGTAATGAACATGGCTATCCTTTTATAGGTAAGGCTGATTAGTAATGAACATGACTATCCTTTTATAGGTTCTCTCAAGTTTAGGTTGTAGTGTAATGTGTAGATTTGAAAGGAGTGGGACGCCATACAGGGTGTATTATAGGTTTCCTGTGTCTACGGCTTTCCAAGTAGAGTCAGTTCAGTAATGTTTTCTTCTGTACCATAAGCCTAGTCCTTTTGTTTTCCTCCTTTTGTTATACATTGCTGGACATGTTCAAATGGTAGTGTTGTCTATTATGACATCAAGTAATTTGGTGTAGTAAATTACTTCAGTTTTGGTATTGTTAGATGAGGAGTTTAAAAATTATTTTTGTGGTAGCATGGAAATTTTGAAGTTAATAATAATATTTTGGCTGTTTAATGATTTAAAATTAGTTTTGGAGCTGTTAAACCACATATCCATTTTGGAGAAAGATTATTGGGTAAGTTGTTGAAGAGTAGTTAGTGCCTGAGAGCTACAGTAAATGAAATCATACATTGCTGTGTTAGTTAAAATTATATTGAAACGGCATTCTCTGATGGTTTGTTTTTTTTTATTTTAGAGGCTTTGAACTCCATGAAGAACAGGATCTGTCACAGGTTCATAGCCCTTACAAGCCTAGTCAGTTTACCCAGATTTTACACAATTATTCTAGTCATAGAAGAAAGTTAGCAAGCAAGGGTCAGCAAGTGGGGTTTTTACAAGTTTTGCAGACTGCCTCCGTCCATAAGTGACATGGTTGCCACCCCAGGAGTGAATTTGCAATTTCCCATCCTTTGTTCCAGATTGCACTTGAAGATGGTCATGGAAGGGCTCTGATTCATGTTAATAGGAAGCCTGTTCCAGAAGAGATGCAATTTCTGGGGCACATATCTCTCTCTCCAGTATGATCTATTCATATCAAAAACCAGGTTTAGATTCTTGACATGGGTAACCATCATTCAGTTAGTTTTAAAAATATGCAACATTTTCCTCAAAGCTGAGAGAGACTGCCTTATAGGTCAGGTATAGAACACCTCTCAGTAATCAGTGGCAAACTCAATACACTTTTAGGGATTTAAAGGAGTCAACTTATGACATGTTAGTTATACCCTGTATCTTTTTTTTTGTGAGAAACCTTTGAGCATGCAGTACCTGCAGGTGCCTGGTGAGGTACATGCCAAAGGGTGCTTTGTACTCGATTAAGTACAGTGGTACTGTGACATCCTTACATCTGGTTGTCATGCCCTTAATTATAAGTTGAGCCACATAGAAGGATTTCCTCACCACTGTGGACACAAGGTGGTCAAAGTTCAAATTGTTGCCTATCTGACTACACAGATCTCTTTCCACTGTTGGTTCTGTGCTATCTATGCTTATCTTACTAGATATGTAGTAAATATAATTTTTCTTGTGCTTCACCCAAGAGACATTTTGTAATAGTTTGTGGTTGCTTTATTAGTAAACTGTGCAACAGAACTATATCAGTATTTTGACTAACTCAGCTGGCAACTAACCAGTCATTTAGAACATATACCTTGTAAGTAACTTCATTAGTACATTCATTCTATATATTTGAGTGGCTGCTTGGACAACTGTAAGGCTAATAACTGTCTCCATTTCTCACGTTATCACTATTCATCTAATTATATGGTATCCAAGAAGGAGTGCTATGTGATTCAAACAGGAAAACATTATATTCATTATTTTTTAGTATAACAGCCACCACCTTGTCTCCTGGTCACTCTGTGCATCAGCCACTAGGAAACAAGATGGCTGTACATATCAGCTCAGCCATGAATCACATTACTTAAAATAATTACCACCATGATGCAAAATTGAAATGTAATCATGTAAAATTGCAAAATGTGCATTTCTCTCAGAACTATTTACACTTCTATTAACAGTTAATAGAACAGTTACTAGAAGTTTTTTTTTAATATTTATTGTTACTTTCTGTTTGTGTTTTTTTATATTTACAATTTAATATCTCTCTTATACTTTTTGGTGAGTTATTTATCCTAGCAGCACCTGCAAATGATCAGTTGTGGCCAGTGCATCACAATGGTAAACAAATGTTAAAAAAAAAAAAAAAAAAAGACATGACATATTTGTTGTGAATTTTGTATTTCCCAGTACCCATGTTTTTTATTTAATTCTTTTCAATTTTTAATCTTCTGTGGTGATTAGGACACCTATGAACTTTCTGATCACTTTGTTTGACCCGGGGAAATATTTTTGACTATTAGTGGATATCGGGAGTATAATTGGTGAAGTATGTCTAAAGAGTGAACCTGGTGAGTTATGATCTCAGTATCTGTTGACACCTATATGGCTGTACCTCAGAACATTGTCCATACCATTTTAATATTATTATTATTTTTTGAAATGGGTTCTGGTGGGACGATTGAACACTCACTCTTCACTTGTAGCACTAAGCCATGAGTAGTTGTTTCATTCATTTATTACTGTAAGAATAAGGCTGTATTGTGTGACATGCTGACGTCACTCACAAGGAAGGTGACCACATACCACTGAGCACTGATCATATAAATATTTAACTCTGCTATAGTAATCCAATTAAATATCATGGCAACCAATTAATTATCAAATTATTTTATTAAAGGGTTTGTGACTTGTATTAATCACAGTTACTCATAATATGCACTATAAGCTATTTTGAATGCATGATGGTGTCCATTCATAGGTTCATAGGTAGGTACTAGGCTATCGGGCCTAGGGCCTATACAAGCCCAGCCAAAAAGGTACTCTGGCTTTTGCCACACAAGAAAATTATTTTCCTGTGCCACTGTCAAGCAAAGCCATAGAAGTGATCCCCGGGGTGAATTTCCTATTTCCCATCCAATCATCAAGATTTTTCTTGAAGAGTACTAATGAGGAGCTTTGTTTGATATAGATAGGTAGTTTGTTCGGGAGTATGGGAAGTCTCCGGGACAGGAATCTATCCCTCTATTCGCACAGATGATTACCCACTGTTGCTGATGTTAGAATAATCACACGCCTTGTGTCATGAATATCAGTATATTTATTTAATGCAGTGTCAACTTTTGTAGGGAATCTACCATACTATTGGGAGGACTTATTAACAATGGTAATTGAATATCACATTGCCATAAATTAATAAAGGCACTAGATGGTGATTGCAGTGTGAAAATACAATTCTGAAACTTAAAATGTCACCCGTTGCTTCGCTAGCACAAACATACATGCATACATACCACAATTTATTTGTAGTTATGGATCTATTCAGGAACTAAGACATACTTCAAAATGTTGGCTGAAACATGCATCAATCTTCGGTGGACTAAAAAACAAACATCTGTCCAGTAATGGTGATTACTGGTTCATGATACGAGGAGTTCTAGCACACATCTTCTTGACATAACAGCTCATGGAGTTTAAACTGGTTTACAGTCAAAATGTCGACATTCAGTTGCACGACAGCTTCCTCCTTGAACATGGTAGGAGCAACAGTCGGAATGTCGACATTCATGTGTACGTCCATTCCGAAGGAAGTACACAGGGCATGGACTCAAAGCATGGTTGGCAATGGAAGTTTCTAACATTAAGATCGACAGAAAGTTGTAGATTTTGTTGCATCGACCATACTACCTACTTAATATGTATGAGTCAATGATATTCATTATGGAAATCACCGTCTGCAGATGGGATTTTTGTTCTTTTGATAGTAAACTGTTTAAACTGAGTATTTACCAACTATTTACTTCTTGCCTCAAGTTAAATCTGCTGAATGTCCTTTCTGAAAAGCTCTGATGCTTTAATTTTGAAACTGTTTAGGAAGTAATTGCTTTGTTTTTATCTTGCAGGACCTGAGAGACTCTACTGCTGACAAATTCATATCAACAAGAAGGGGGGGTGGTAGAATGGGTTGCAGTTGTAGATTGCCTGAAGGTAGAGACCTGCAGAAAACACAGAGATGATTACATTCCTAGATCTGTAGTTGGCATCAAGATCTGTGTAAGGGTGTAATAACAAAGTCCTTTCATAAAACTGACATAAAAGCATTAGGAAACCCATTGAGAGCACATCAACAGCTAAGAAATGAATGCAACGAAATGTACCTAGAACCCCCACCCCCCATGCTAAATAAAATGCAGTAGCAAGGCTCTTCTTGACAGAGGCTCAGTTAATTAATCAATGGGGCGGCGAAAGCTGACACACTCTGGCTAGGCTTATAAATGCCCTTGGGCAGATAGCCTAGTACCTACCTATGAACCTATAAGTACTTTCCTGAGCACAAAGGCTGACTAGCTTCAGTTTCCTATCGATCTAATTCAGCATTCCAACACACTGGTAGTGAAGAGGACTCACTAGAAAGACAGGAAAATGGATAGCATTTACGTTCTAAACCAGGCAGATAACATTGAGCGTCATGATGATGAGAAAAAGAAGTTATCGTTTGATCATTAGTTCTTCAGATGGGTTTTAATGGTAGAATTTAACAGAATGTCTAAAGAAAATCTTTTAAGATTTCATTAATGAGTAATGCAGGGCCAACTGTTTTCATTAAGAGGCATACCAGAAATTAAGATCAACAAACACATTTTTGCAGCCCATCCTTAATACAGCCCACTGTGCTTCTCTTTCTACTAATTTGAAGGTCTTGTCCTGCTTATAGACATGTGCAACATCTCACTTGTGCTTACTGGAATAAAATCTGTTTATTGTTCTTGCCAATAAAAATCTATCCCTACAAATACTTTTAAATGACCATTTTGGAAAGGAATAGAACATTATTTGCTCATGATATACTATAAAGACATAACATAATCTGCTCTCAGAAACTAGATTAATTGAAGAAGTTCTGGGCAACCTAAATCCATATCTCACAAATAAGGTGTGTGGGTGATAGAAACTGATCTTGGAAAAAGGCAACACATAGCACACACACTGACACTGTAGGTACCCATGGACTGATTCCTCTCTCTGACTCACACACACAGTAAAATGGATGCACACACACATCACACTACCTGTATCTTAACATGTATAGGCTGTGTACTGCATGCATCCAACAGAGCCAGCCCTCAAGCACCATTCTCACAACTGCCGCAGGCACAAGGTAAGTCAGTTTTCTTAACAATGATGAATGGAGTAATACATTGTGGTAGCATAGCTATGGTATCGCTGCATGCATGTAAGGGAATGGGGTAGCCTACCAGGATAGTAGCAGACAACAAATAGCTATGTGGGACAACAAGAAATGTCTGCCCAATAGTGGCTTCCCCAGAGAATGCAGTAGTCCTTTAGGTGACAAATCTCACTGCAGTATATGTGGGGGGCTAACAAACTAGGGGGTCATAGGTCACATTAATGGATGTCAATTTGGGGTCCCATACTCACCCCTCAGCCTCACCCAGCAAGCCAGCCATAGAAAACCATAAAGAAATGTCTGCCAAAGGCCCACAAATGGGGACAATGATATAATATGCCCATACAGACCTACACAGTGATATCACAACAGGTCTTGCAGTTGTAGTAAGGCTCTGAGGGGTAAGAGGTCTGAAACACAAATGTCTGCCATTACAACCTAACCTGTGGTCTTTAGTGATATGCCTGTAGTCTCCATGACAGGCACCATACTATGCTAAATGGAACCAAAATGTAAAGGGAACATCAGCACAGTTTGTGCAAATGTGAACAGCTGACATGTGTGCACCCCCTGCACACACTCATGTTCCCATAGAAATGCAGTAACAGTAATGTTTTTAGGGTATAAGCAGCAGAGCATACATTCCCAGGACTGTCCCAATCAACTTGATAATTTGTTGCATGTCTACAATATGCAGGGGTCAATGAGCTATGTATATGTTTGGTCAATACTGTCGCTATGTGGCCCACACTTTCTCCTCGCTGTCGTGTCTTAGTTGCCTAGGTACATTACTGTGGTTGACAGAGTCCATGTTCCAAGAACTGTGGTGCCAACTATTCTGCATGTCAAATACAGCTATGGTAGGAGTTGTACACACTGTTCAGACGTCAATATGTTACTGCAGGAAAGCTGGACAGGTTAGGGACAGGTGGCCACACATATGGACAGTACACAGCTCAGAGTAACCTACACAGTGCCTAGCATACCCCTCAAATAAAAAAAACAAATAAAAAAACAGGTACAGGGAAACCAAAGGAAAGCGCATGTCCACAAGATCCACAAAGTGTAAAATGTTGTCTGAACGCAACTTTAATGAAAACAGAAACGTTTTCGCTACCACCAGCGTAGTAGCTTCCTCAGAGACAATACATGAAAAATGCAGCGTTCTAACTTAAATCTAAAAAATCTAAAAAATTGGCGCCAACTAACATTATACGAAAACAGCTAATTGAACAATTCAAACGTCATTTCCTAGTAGTTAAAAATATTGGTGCCAATTATTATTAGCTGACTAAGAAAATAAACAACTTGTAAATAATTAAATCATAAAAAAAACACTGAATAGTCAACTACTGTAATAAAAGTACTGGCGTCACTCTAAAATCTTCTATTTGGTCCTGTGTTAAAGTAACAGACACATTGTCCCTGTTTGAAATTATAGTACATTATTTCAAATCAGGAAGTTTCAACAGTGTGAGTTGTCTATTCAAAACATTATTTGACTACAGTGAACTACTATGCAGTCAATAAATTAATCATGTATATTAGTACTTAGTAAAATTAAAGTGTTAACAATCATTAAATACAAAGAAGTGTTTCCTAATTTTTTAAAAATATATAAACTATAAAATTAGGTTAGGAAGTAACTTAAAATTAAGTATGAGCCTTCCGCAATAGGACTTAAGGTATACAGTATATCTGCTGCACTGAGTAAAAAGCACTCCACCCAAGAGAACATCCGTAGAACAAACATGATGTAAAACCAACTTGACTAATATGATAAATATAAAAATTCAGTTCAAGAGTGTAAACTATAATAAGCAGAGAGTAGAGAACTCTAAATAATCTGCCTTGAGAGTGTACATCCTATAGGATATAAAAACATCTTATTAAGGTTGACCTGGGTGCATCAATATGACGAAAAATGAGTGTACTATGATCAAGTCTTAAAAAGATAAAAACCTTTAATTACATGAATCACCTAAATCATAAAAACCATAAGTTAAATGTAAGAAAAATCCTAATTGAGTAGGTTGTTGCCTACTCAAAGGGTGCTAGAGTAGTAAGTAAGGGGCGATAAATAAGCTCTGAGTATTGTACTAGTGGCAAAGAACTTAGATTTGCCAGTACATAAAAATGCCAAACTGAAGAGTAATAATTGTAATGCAAATACTAAATGTTCATAGATGTAAACCTAGTGTTAACAAACACTATAAGTAACAATAGTGTAAATAGGAAGGAACAAACAAGTGTGTTTCGGGAGAAGTAAGTGGACATAAGTATGTCCAAAAACTTATTATCTTAAGTAACTTTTAAGTTTAAGCAGGCAAGAGATGTTACAGTTTTCATTCAAACCTGGTGGATGAAATGCATTGAGTTTAATCTGCCATTGTAATTCTTTAGTTTCCAAAAGTATGGATGCAGGACCACCCCTGATGTTGTGAGGGACATGATCAATGGCAGTGAATAGAAAACTGTGGCCTGTATTCTTAATTATATGTTTTGAAAGTGCATTCTCCTCCTTGCCTTTCTTAATAGCATACATATGCTGGTAAATTCTTTCTTTGAATTTACGCTCAGTTTTACCAACATAGTATGCAGAGCAGCAGACGCAAGTAGCCAAGTAAACTATGAACTTAGTGTCACAGTTCACTTTATGATGGATACTGAGTTTTATTCCATTCAATTGATGGAATTGCCAGTTTTAAGGCACCTACACCAATTGCAGTGTCCACAAGTGTATGTTCCTTTCTGATGTATGAAAGTGTCAAAGTGTTTGTTTCCCTCTAATAGAGTTTTTAAATTCTTACCTCTTCTGTGAACAATTAAAGGTTTGTCTCCCAATTTTTCTAATAGAAAACTATTACTCATGATAAAGTGCCAGTTTTTAAAAATTATAGCACTAATATGTTTAGAATCCATGCTAAACGTTGTTATAAAACTAGACGAGTACTCAATTTTCATTTTTTGTACTTGTTGTGGGGAATTAGGCAAGTCAGATGGAGACGGTGATTCAACTACTAAATGTTCTATTGTACATTTTGTGTTAATGTTTTCAAGGAGGGGTTTGAAAAAACCTCCTAGTCTTTTATTCCTTACTTCTGATATTAACTCATGGATTAAAGGCACTGGGTAATCACGACTACTAAACATGTCAAAAATAAATTGGCATTCACTGTTGAAGCAGTCGTCAGTGCTACACATTCTCGCTGCTCTAATGAGCTGACCCTTGACTATCGATCTTTTTTGTTTAAATGGATGTTGGCTCGAAAAATGTAAAAGAGAGTTACAATAAGTTGGTTTTCTATGAATAGTAGAAGAAAGAGAACCAACCAATGTGTTTTTTTCGAGTCTAACATCTAAATAGTCAATTGAATTTGTTGAAAAATGATGTGTGAATTTGAAAAAGGATGTAGTATTATTCATATATTCAATAAGTGAAGCAGCGTCTTGTTCAGAACCCTTAAATAGGATAAAAATATCATCCAGGTATCTAGTATAGTATGTTAGTTGTTGTGCTATATTGGGATCCTGAAGAATGAATTTATGTTCCCAATAAGCAACAACCATATTAGCCACCGTGGTGCCGCAAGGTGAACCCATTGCTATACCTTGTGTTTGAAGAAAGTATTGTTTTTCAAATATAAAAAAGTTAGATGTTAAAATAATCTCTAACAATTCTGTCACTGTGTCGATATCAGTTTTGGGTGCACCTAAGTTAGAAAGCATGATATTTATCCATTCTATAGCCTCCAGATGTGGAATTGAGGTATATAGGTCCACTACAACTATGGTGAGGAAGTTGAAATCAGAATCCAAATTCAACTTATTGAGGTCAGAAAGAAAAGACCATGAGTCCTTGCAGATACCAGGAATCAATTTGAGATATTTTGCCAAAATACTGTCCACCAGTCGAGCAGAGGGGTGCGTCATGGAGGACCTCCCATCTATAAGTGCTCTTATTGGTGGATCATGTAAATCCTTATGTATTTTTGGGATTCCGAAAATAATGGGCGTTTTAGGTGTAATGATGTCGATAAAATGATAGACATCATTGTTTATGTTACCTGAGAGAAAAAGGTCCCTAAAATACCCTCTATTTCTCAAATAAGAAGTGTTCATCTCATTAAGAGAGGAGGGTCTATATGCTGGACTATCAAGAATACGTTCCATTCTTGCAGAGTAATCTATGTTATCAAAGATAACTAGTCCCCCTCCTTTATCTGGCTTAAGGACTCTCACTGGCATGTTACAAAGTTCTCTCAGTAAAGATTGTTGCCCCTTGGTGATGTTAAACTTCTGATGCTTAACTAAGGTCTTATAATGTGCTTCAAGATATCTTAAGTCAAATTCACAGGCTCTTTCAAAAAGAGCCAAGTCCGGATGAAGTGGAGGGTTGTATACACTTAATAATTTAAGATTGTGTAGCTCATGTTGCATAGGAGCAGAGAAAAGTAAACCTAAATTAAGTTTACGCGTGTAGTATTTTAAGTCAATGATAGTGTCAGTCAAGTTGAAGTGACAATTAGGTACAAAAGTGTTGCCCAGAGATAATAAGTCAATAAGTTCTTGCTCAATCGTAAATGTGCAGACATTTTGCAGAATGTCCAGAGGTTTGCACTATATTTATGGTCTCTATCATGAAATCGTGGTTGTCTGGCAAATTTATTTGCAAATCACAAAAGACTAAAGTCAGAAAATAATGACATATTATAGTTTCAGACTTCATACCCTTCAGGAAAATGCATGCTAATGCACAACCTGTTATTGTATGGCCTTTCTAGGTTTGTAAGGCCAGTAGTTAACAATGGTCCCTATTTGAAGGCCTTTGTCCCCAAATTACTTATGGTTTTGTCCAGATGTCTGGCTCTAAATAGTCTGGAGGTATGGTGCCTAGTAGGACAGCAGGTACCTGAAGGTCATGTCATAAAAGGCTGCCAATGTACAGTGTCAGCACTGATAACATGTCACTGGCCAACATCCATACCCCTGGAATGACAGGTTGTCACAGAAGGAGCACAAGTATGCCTTGTATATCTGTTCTGCTTGTCCTAACATTGCATTTGCATACCAACTATTTGCAAAACAAGAAAGGGTCTTGTCAAAACATCAGTGGCAGACAGTGGGGAAGCAGATGTCATACTCAGAAGAGAAAGCAAACAAACACAAAACTGGTCTCTCAACTGTCTGTTTGGCAGAACAGTATTAACACCCTGTCCCCATGTATGTGCCTTTGTCTAACTTTCATATATGGGCCTCTCCAGATGTCAGTCTGTGATGGTTTGACTGCTAGGCCAACAATTAGCCTCATAATAACATATACAACACAAACCATCTGAGGACTACAGCAAATGTAGTGGTGCAATGATGGACAACCTGCTAAACAGGTTCACTCAGAGGTGTGATGTTCACAACCTTGTGTGTGATGTTACGGCATTTACTCCGCTCACATCAGAATTATAAATACATAGCAGCAGCCACTGTGGGCAAAGCCTGTGACTGGACTACAGAAGGACAAAGAGACACACACAAGGGGAAGGGGAACCACTGGTCAGATAAATATAGAATGTGCACACCAGAACACCTTGTGCAGTAACATAGGTGACATGCAGAGTATGGAGTCAGTAAACAACACTTGCAAATACACAACACACACCCATGTAAGCGGAGGTCTACAACAAAACAAAAACCCAAACAAAGGACACCTCAGTGGCAAAAATACATGAGAACTCCACAAAAGTACACACCACAGAGCATGCAGACTCCACACACCAGGGTCTTGCAAACACTAAGGCCTTACCCCAAACACCTGCCCAATACAGATAGGCTAACAGCACTGTCCCTCTACCCCATTATATACAGACTTTGCTGAGGTGACCCCTGTCTGGCATACAAAAAAATTTAGACCCTGCCTTGATGGGACTGTTGCACATCTGAAAGTCAAGGCCCATTTAATCAATCCATAGACGCAGCGTCAAACTGGTCTTTGATATTAGTATGGCTTGTTGGTATGACATATACGTGTCCCACAAACTCCCACATCTGTGGAATACATTCCCTGTCCACATCAAGCCAAGTGCCTCAATACCCCTAGTGATGTGCTACCTGTATAAGTGCATAGGGAAAAAAAAATACAGTCCTGTGATCCCAGCTGTGTCCCTGCTGGAGAGGGGTTCTGTGTGCTGACTTGTCTTAACATGGGCTACACTCATCTGCATGGGTTATAAGGGCTGCAGGGCCAGTGCTCTACTAATGTCATATCATCCTATACACAACTGTCTGTCAGTGGTTCACCACATTACTCTGTACTGCTCTGCCACTGGCATACCTGAAATTCAAACACTGCTATATGGAATATACTATACATATAATGGACATTTCTGCACAGTACAATGCACTTTGTTCCCACACCCATACCTCTCAACCTCTGACAGCAAGACATCTGGACAAGGTCATAAATAAAAGTGGGACAAAGGCCCAATGATAGGCACGTGTTTTATATATTGCTCTTACAAACTGAGAAAGTTGGTAGAATAATGAGTTTTGCATTAGCAGGAATTGTCTGAAGGTTATGAAGTCTGAAATACTAATGACTATCATTTTGTAATGTCAGTCTTTAGTTATTTGCAACTAACTTGCCATAAAACACAAGTGTATGCAGACTGTATGAAACTTCTAGACAAACATCTGGACAATCTGCCAAAAACTGTACAGTTACTACAAAAAAACTGAAATGCCACAAAACAAAACAAACTTGAAAAAGGAAGCCGGCAAGATGATAAACCTCAGCAGATGCACCAATTCCAGACACAGTGATGCTGATAAACTGCAAGTTAAAATTTTATTTTAAGCTCAACAATAATAGGCTTTTCGTCAGTGTCCCACACCAACTTCATCAGAAAAACAAACAACACAGTGCAGCTTACATCTTAATAAAAAGCTCACAAATCACATGACTACTTAGCAATTAAGCTAATATATTCACAACACCTGCTCAAACCCTTCCCTGAGGACTCAACCTTACTGAACAAGCAGTAAAAAGAATATCCATACTTTTGTAAGCCATGCTGAAATAAATAAAAAATAGATGAAGAAATTAAAATGGATGCAATATACAAAAATAAATACAATAAAATTACCTAACCAAACTTCTTAATTTTAAAATACAAGAAATGGATAACATTCCATTTAAGCCTGGATAATGATAAGCTTCTAGTTTTACCTGCCAAATTAATTCCTTTTGTTCTAAAAGTAACGTATCTGGACCCCCCCCTATTGGAAGGAACTACCTGATCAATGACTGAAAAAGTAAATTTATGACCCGGGTATTCCTTAACATGCCTGGCAAGCACATTCTCCAGCTTCTCTTTTTTGATGGCATAAAGGTGTTCATAAAGGCGTTCCTGAAGTTTCCTGTCAGTTTTTTTATATAAAACACTGGGCATGAAGAGCACCTAGCCAAATATACCACATGTGAACTGGCACAGTTAAATCAACCCCTGATGGGGTATTTGGTCTCCCCAATACTAAAAAAGGTCCTTGCTTTAATAAACCTACTGTATTTACACATATTGCATTTGTACATCCCCGTAACCGGGGCATGGTTCGATTTCATCTGTAGAATAGTCTTCAGATTCAACCCCCTCCTAAACACCACCTTGGGTGTGATCTCAAACTGTGAGTTACTTTGCATGTCTAATCGTAAAATACTCCAATTTTTCTTTATGATGGAGGAAATGTCCCCTGCATCAACACTGAAAGTTGTAATAAAACTGCAAAGGTAATTCACATGGGCTTGCATATGGGATGGCTCAGGGTTCTGGGGTACTACATTATTGCCCAAAATTTGGTATGTAGAACCCATTCTTCTTCTTACTGCAAACTTCCTTGACCAATTCTGATATGAGATGGTCCGGGTATCCCCTGTTAAAAAAAAGGCCACAAATAAACTCACATTCTTCAAGGAAGTCGCTGAACTTAGACACCATCCTCGCCACCCTCACCAACTGCCCCTTTACTATCGACCTCTTCTGATGGAAGGGGTGACTGCTCTCAAAATGTAAATAACTGTTAGAAAAAGTTACTTTACGATGAATTTTGGAAATAAAATAGCTAGAGGGATATCCTTAAATAACTTCACATCTAAGTAAGAGATCCTCTCCTTAGAAAAATTGAATGTAAATTTCAAAAAACTGGTGGAGGTATTAAAACTATCTAACAGTGTCTCAGACACTTCCCTCTCCCCCTGTAGGATGATAAAATATCATCCAATAATCTAGAGTAAAGCAGGGTTTTCTCCTGAATGATAGGATTAGGGAAAACAAACTCTCCTTCCCAGTAAGTCATCACCAAATTGGCAATGCTGGCCCCACAAGGAGACCCCATAGGGACCCCTATTAATTGGTGGAACCAACAATTGTTAAAAGAGAAAAAATTACAGGTCAGAATGATGTCTGATAACTCCCTCACCATCATAATGTCCCCAGCAGGTGCCTGTTTAATGGTCATGATAGCTTCAATCCATTCTAACGCTATGGAATGAGGGATGGAAGAGTACAAATCAATAACATCAATTGTCGAGAAATTACTCTCCCCTGTACAAAGAGTACGATTAACCCTCTCAAGAAATTACCAGGAGTCTTTAGAAATGTGGGACTCACTGGACACATACTTTTTCAAAATTGTGTCCACCACCTTCGCCCCAGCGTAAGTCACACTGCCCCTTGCACTCACCAATTGGCACATGGGGGGGGGTCATGCACATTCTTATGAATCTTCGGATTGCCAAACAGGACAAGTATCCTGGCATTAGGGGTACAGATATAGTTAAAAACTTCCACATTAATGACTCCATTAATGAACATGTCATTGAAATAAGTACAGACCCTGGTCACACTCTGATTCAACTCATTTTTCAAAACCTCCCTATAGGTTTCTGATGCCAGAATATTTTCCATTCTCTGAATGTAATCTACCTCTTCCATCACTACAAGTCCTCCCCCCCTTATCTGGCTGCATAACCCTCACAGAAAAATTGGTTAACAATTCTAAAAGACACTTCTCATCTTTGTTGATATTATAAGGGACAATTCATTTGCATTTCAATAAATGACGAATGTCTAAGTCACACTGTCATTCAAAAAGACAAAGAGAATGATGTAAAGGGGGATTAAATGTACTTGGAACGTGAAAATCCTTCAGCATCATGACCTGATCACCAAAAATAAGCTGGAAATTAAGCTTTCTAATAAAAAGCTGAGGTCAATCAAGGTATTGGCCACATCTGTCCTCATACTGGGTACAAATGTCAAACCCTTAGCCAGAAGATCCACCAATGGTGGGGTAAAAACTAACCCTGAATAGTTGTAAATCTTAAAATCCTTTCCAGTGTTGGTAACAATCTGACACGGGCTCATTACTGGGAATACAGTAGAAAAGACAGGCAAACCTAATTCCTCCTCCTGGTTCTGTATCTCTGCCTCCTCCCCGCAGAGGGTTGATGGGTCATTTCTTGAGAGGGTTAATTGTACTCTTTGTACAGGGGAGAGTAATTTCTTGACAATCAATGTTATTGATTTGTACTCTTCCATCCCTCATTCCATAGCGTTAGAATGGATTGAAGCTATCATGACCATTAAACAGGCACCTGCTGGGGACATTCTGATGGTGAGGGAATTATTGGACATCATTCTGACCTGTAATTTTTTCTCCTTTAACAATCGTTGGTTCCACCAATTAATAGGGGTCCCTATGGGGTCTCCTTGTGGGGCCAGCATTGCCAAATTGGTGATGACTTACTGGGAGAGAGAGAGTTTGTTTTCCCTAATCCTATCATTCAGGAGAAAACCCTGCTTTACACTAGATTCTTGGATGATATTTTTATCATCCTACAGGGGGAGAAGGAATTGGCTGAGACACTGTTAGATAGTTTTAATACCTCCACCAGTTTTATGAAATTTACATTCAATTTTTCTAAGGAGAGGATCTCTTACTTAGATTTGGAGTTATTTAAGGATATCCTTCTAGGCTGTTTTACTGCCAAAATTCATCGTAAAGTAACTTTTTCTAACAGTTACTTACATTTTGGGAGCAGTCACTCCTTCCATCAGAAGAGGTCGATAGTAAAGGTGCAGTTGGTGAGGGTGGCGAGGATGGTGTCTAAGTTCAGCGACTTCCTTGAAGAATGTGAGTTTATTCGTGGAGTTTTTTTGAACAGGGGATACCCGGACCATCTCATATCAGAATTGGTCAAGGAAGTTTGCAGTAAGAGGAAGAATGGGTTCTACATACCAACTTTGGGCAATAATGTAGCACCCCAGAATCCCGAGCCATCCCATATGCAAGCCCATGGAATTACCTTTGCAATTTTATTACAACTTTCACTGTTGATGCAGGGGACATTTCCTCCATCATAAAGAAAAATTGGAGTATTTTACGATTAGACATGCAAGGTAACTCACAGTTTGAGATCACACCCAAGGTGGTGTTTAGGAGGGGGTTGAATCTCAAGAGTATTCTACAGATAAAATTGAACCATGCCCCGGTTAGGGGGATGTATAAATGCAATATGTGTAAATACTGTAGGTTTATTAAAGCAGGGACCATTTTTAGTATTGGGGAGACCAAATACCCCATCAGGGGTAGAGTTAACTGTGCCAGTTCACATGTGGTATATTTGGCTAGGTGTTTTTCATGCCTGGTGTTTTATATAGGAAAAACTGACAGGAAACTTCAGGAATGTCTTTATGAACACCTTTATGCCATCAAAAAAGAGAAGATGGAGAATGCGCTTGCCAGGCATGTTAAGGAATACCCGGGTCATGAATTTACTTTTTCAGTCATTGATCAGGTAGTTCCTTCCAATAGGGGTGGACCAGGTATGTTACTTTTAGAACAAAAGGAATTAATTTGGCAGCTAAAACTAAATCTTATCATTATCCAGGCTTAAATGGAATGTTATCCATTTCTTGTATTTTAAAATTAAAGAAGTTTGGTTAGGTAATTTTATTTTATTTATTGTTGTATATTGCGTCCATTTTAATTTCTTCATCTATTTTTTATTTATTTCAGCATGTCTTACAAAAGTATGGATATTCCTTTTACCGCTTGTTCAGTAAGGTTGAGTCCTCAGGGAAGGGTTTGAGCAGGTGTTGTGACTGTATTGGCTTAATTGCTAAGTAGTCATGTGATTTGTGAGCTTTTTATTAAGGTGTAAGCTGGAATGTGTTGTTTGTTTTACTGATGAAGTTGCTGTGGGACACTGACGAAAAGCCTATTATTGTTGAGCTTAAAATAAAATTTTAACTTGCAGTTTATCTGCACCACTGTGTCTGGAATTGGTGCATCTGCTGAGGTTTATCATCTTGCCGGCTTCCTTTTTCAAGTCAAAAACTGTACAGTTGAGAGGTATGGACAAGGATATGACATTTCAAGTAAGAATACCACACAAGCAGGAGATCTCCAGCCAGTATATCACCAAGTTTCTGGACTGTTTACACAGCTTCATCAGTCAACCAGCTGTAGCCACACCTCTCAACTGGCCTTTTTGACCAAGAATAGCTATAGTTGGGCTCATAATATTGGTCTGTGCATCATACATCTTGTATTCCTCTGGTAAAGGACTGTGATGATCTGAGGATGTCTGTCACTATGTAATGACACAATACATTCCAGTGTCAGACATCAGATATGTCAGAAAATGTCTGCTAAAACAAACCCTGTACTCCTAGCAACTTCCTGATTACTGTTGAGAGGTATGGCTGTAGCACACACAACTCCGGACCGGAGTACAACTGTCTCTGGAATGGAGTCCCACTTTTACTATTAAAGGTCATACTGGGCATGCGCCTATACTTACAAGAATCACAGCCCATATCAGAACCCACATCGTACTATATAACTGTATTGTGCATATATGTCTTTGCATACAGACAGCTATGTACACCTTAACTGTCTCTACACACACCCATCAGACAGGATTACCCTCGGCTACCTGTAGGTGGCCCATATGTGATATATCTGCATCTGTTGCATGTGATATACAGACATATTTATGGACAACATATAACAATATGTCAAGCATACACAAACATAGATGTGGTGGTGAAGAGAGAGACAGACATTGATCAAGAGAGAAAGACACAGGGAGACACACACACACACACACACACACACACACACACACACACACACACACACACACACATACAGAGTGAGTCATTCACAGGGATACCCTGAATGGCATAAAGTGGTGTCCTGCTGCGGATAGTGGCATACCAGCCATAACCAGTTGCATGTGCCAGCATGAAGGTGAGCTCCATTGTATAATAGTACTGAGGTGGGGGTTATAACTTAACATCACCTGCGTGTGTGTGTGTGTGTGTGTGTGTGTGTGTGTGTGTGTGTGTGTGTGTGTGTCTGTAGGTTTAAGTATTAAGAGGCTGTTCCCACTCAGTACAGTTCCCATTGCCCTACTTTACAAGATTTGCTGATGTCATTCACCTTAGAAGTACCTCTAGACCCCTGTCAGGCTTATAAGCTCTGTAGCATCTGTGATAATTGTGTAACACTGTGGTATAAATAACTAGATAGATAGGGGTTCTAATCTCTGTCCTGGCAAATGTAAATGTATGCATGTGTGTGTGTTTGTAGGTCAAACAGTTTTAGGCCATTGCCACCCTGTACACTTCCCCACCCAGTACACTTCCCAGTGCCCTACAATAGCAGTTCTGCTGATGTCATTCCCCTTAGAAATACCTTTGGACAGCCCCAACTCTATAAGCTCTGTGGTGCGTGCAATAACTATGTAACAGTATAATACAAATAACTACATAGGGAGGTGTGTGTGTGTGTTTGTAGGTCAAACAGTTTTAGGCCATTCCCACCCAGTACACTTTCCAGTGTCCTACATTAGCAGTCCTGCTGATGTTATTCCCCTTAGAAGTACCTTTGGACAACCCCAGTGCTATAAGCTCCATGGCACATGCAAAAGCTATGTAGCATTATAACACAAATAACGAGACAGGCAGGGGTTTATATTCTTGGTTCTGGAAAATGTGTGTGTATTTGTAAGTGTGTATGTTTGTAGGCTGAAGTGTTTTTATGACTTTCCCATCCACAACACTTTCCAGTGCCCTACTTTAGCAGTCCTGGTGATGTCATTCACCTTAAAAGTACCTTTGGACACTTGTCAGCCCTATAAGTTCTGTAGTGCATGCAATAACTGTGCATTACTATAATACAAATAACTAGATAGGCAAAAGTTCTATTCTCAGTTCTGACAAGTCTGTGTACAAGTGTTTGTAGGTTTGTAGGATGAAGTATTTTGAGGACTTTCCCACAACACTTCCCAGTGCCCTACTTCAGCAGTCCTGCTGATGTTATTCACCTTAGAAGTATGTTTGATCAGCCTTCAGCCTTATAAGCTCTGTAGCACATGCAATAACTGTGTAACACTATAGTATAAATAACTAGATAGATAGGGGTTCTAATCCAAGTCTTGGAAAATGTAAGTGTGTGTGTGTGTGTGTGTGTGTGTGTGTGTGTGTGTGTGTGTGTGTGTGTGTGTGTGTGTGTGTGTGTGTGTGTGTGTGTGTTTATTTGTAGATGAAACAGTTTTAGGCCATTCCCAACCACTACACTTCCTAGTGCTTTACTTTAGCAATCCGGCTGATATCATTCCCCTCAGAAGTACCTTTGGACAACCCTCAACCTTTTAAACTCTGTGGCGCATGCAATAACTATGTAACAATATAATACATATAACTAGACAGGCAGAGGTTCTATTCACAGTTCTGGCAAATGTGTGTGCATGTACAAGTGTTTGTAGGATGAAGTATTTTGAGGACTTTCCCACTCACAACACTTCCCAGTCTTGTGGTGTAAGCTTGGACACTACTGCTAGTTCCAACTGATGGGATGGTGGCTGTAAAGCTACTTCAACCTGCTCTGAGGAGATTTATAGTCAGTTTTGGAAAGTTTTTTCTTTGTTTGACCCTGACATGGGGGGGGCAGGGGAGATGGTGACCTCAACAGTGATGGCTATGTGGTCAGATCTTACAAAGGAGGATGACACTGTAGGAGTGCTACTGTGGCTGCTCATGTTGATTAGGACCAGGTACAGGATATGTCCACCTGTTGGAGTGTTGACCAGCTGATCCAATGCATTGCCATTGACAAAGCCGAGAAATCTCTGTACATTCATGTTCAGGTAAAATAGGTCATGTACACCATGGTTGGGTAGTTAGTCACCTAGGAGCAGGGTAGATCATTGAATTTGAATAGGTGTTTTGTCAACAGTTTACTGCACTTGGAATGTCTCTAGTGCGTCATACTGTTTGGCCAGCCTGGAGGTGTGTATGTGTATGTTACTGTTTAAAACTTCAGCTCATGTGGCTTTGCAGCCCTCCATTTGGGGTCTAAACATATGGTGGGATGAGTAACCTGGCAAGGTTAGTGTGCTCTTCACAGCTGCAAACCAGGTGACAGTGACTGCACAAATGTCAAAGGCACACTTGCAATTACATGATTTTCATGCTAAGACTCCTAGCCCCTGTTAGAGCAAGATATCTGCACAAAGGCCCACTTCCATGGTGACACTTTATAAATCTAGCTGTAACACACTTAGTTGCTAGCAAACACAGTTTTGCATTCACAGGAATACTCCACAGGATATGACATCTGACATTCAAATGTATGCTATTATGTTATGACTTCAGTCTTTACTGGAGTGCCAGTAATTTGGTAGACAATACACAACTGTATGAGGCATTGACTATAAATATGATGCAAACATGTAGTCACTCTACAACACTCTGGACAGTTGAAAAGTATGAGCTCAGTATATAATATACAGCTCAACACACACTTCTGCACCAATTGTTTACTATGTACATACCCTATATAAATCTCTTAAATTTGTAAAACAAGCATATGTATCATAGTAACATTCACAGGTGACATATGAATATTTACAACATTTCAGGTAGCTGGCCTATCAGTGTCAAAGTCAGTACTGGACAACAGACACTTCAGTAGTAGTCATACATGAGCTAACCTTTGTTGGGATGACTCAGGGGCTAGAGCTGTGATCTATGTCACTGCAGACAGGGCAAGCAGGAATGGCCATAGGTGCCAGACAGCAAGATGTAAGTCTAGCAAGTCTTGTTGTAACCTAGTATTTAGCTTCCTATGTCACATTATTGCATCCCCCTTCTGCATTCCATTACATGTTTAATTGATTGACATACGTGTCATAGTGCTGAAGGGTTTCCTCAGAATAATGCAAATTTTTAGTTTTGTGTAGTCGCAGTCTGTCTTTGTGTAGATGGGTTCAGACCTGTTTTGCATAGGCAGCAACTTGCCTTTTGTAGGTAATACTCATGAGCAGGTGATGGCCTGTGCACCAATTGGTGTCTCCCATTTGCTACTTGCATCCAGAGCAGCTGTGTTGTCTTTCCATTAGCCAATGCCATAGCAATACAGTGCTATAATCAAGTCCTTCATGTGGGCCTTGCCCCTTTCCTTGCCTGTGAGGACATTATGGAGTTGTGGGGGCTATAGCTTCACAGAAGGTAGGTGGAAATATCTCTTAGAACAAGAAATGTGGAGATAGCCTAACAAAATAAAGGACAAAGTTCCAAAATTGGGTACAGATTGTAAGTAAGTATTGTTGTTATACACAGAGAAGATTGCTAGATTAACAGGGTTTGTCTGGACATGCATTTTCTGTGTGACTTGACATCTGATAGTGATATGTCTCTGACAACATACCTCTCAACTGTCCAGATGTCTGCAGAATGCTCAGAGGTTTGCCTCTTATGTTTGGTCTGTTCCTCAGACAATTTCTGTTTTTGGGAAATCAGTAGGATAATGTGAGGATCAAAGTCAGTAAATGTTGACATCCATTTGTGTTTCAGACATCATATCCTTCAGGGGTGTTATGTTACAACAAACCCTGTAACACCAGCAACAGTTTCAGTTTGTAACACCATTATGTGAGATATGTGCCTCTTTTTGGCCCCCTTTCCCCCACATATGTCAGGCCTTGTCCAGATGTCTTGCAGTAAGAGGTTCAGAAGTATGGTATATCATGATTTAGAGACTTCACTCCTGATATCATCCCAGTGACTTAGACTCCAGGAAGTGGTATGCGGCAGTGGCCATAAATATGGTCCCACACCCTGAACATTCTGTGGAAATCTGTACAGTTGAGAGTTATGTATATCTGGCCATTGTTAACAGACTGTCAAGATTGCATAGCCGTGTAGTGTGTAAATGTTTGTTGGGATGAGTAGGGAGAGTGGCAGATGTGAGTGTCACAGATCCTTTTCTATCTGACTGTGCATACTGCTACTGTTGCTGGTGATCTATCAGATGTATATGTTTCTAGGGGTAGCCTAAGAAATGTACTGTAACACCTCAGGATTCCCAGATGACTGTGACTTCAGGTGGTATATGTTGGTGTAGTGTGTGACTGGCAATCAGGATATGTTTGTTCAAACAGTTGTTATATGCTAGAGTTCAGTTGGGGTACTGGTATGTTGCTGTGACTGCGGTGCAAATGGTTGTGGGTGGACAATTTCTTACCAATGTCTGCTTTTCTGGACAGTTACATCCCTGTAGTGCATGACATATTTGCAAATGCATGAGTAATTCCCCAGATCTGATTTGAGGTAGTGTCATTTTGGTCTGACTGTAGTTCAGAAGGTGTTGGGTGAAATGGCTGGCAACTCTGTGTTTTTCCCTTGTGTTACATATCTGCAGTCATACCTCTCCACTGTCCAGATGTCTATACACTGTCCAGATGCATGGCACATATGTTTGGTCTGTTCCCGATAACAGTTGTGGGTTTCTAACAAATCACTTTGATGATATGAGCATTGACATCAATAACTGATGACAATCATTTGTGTTTCAGACTGAAATCTATCAGGAAAATATGTTATAACAAACCATGCTACTCCAGAAGACTTTTATCCTTATATTTCAAATATGTCACTGTTTGCCCTTTATCCCCCCACTTTGTCAAGCTTTATGCAGATGTCTTGCAGTAAGAGGTTGAGTATATATATATATTGATGACTTTTTTCATTAATGTGAAATGACCATAGTGCATGATATGTTTGTAAAAGCATTACAAATTTTCACAGCTCAGATGATGTTGTGGTATGGTGGGGTGATTGAAGTGCACTGTGTCCTGGGTTTGAGACTTGGCAGGGCTGATTATGTTGTTGTTGGGCAAAACAAAGGCTGATGGAGACAAAGTGATTAAAGCACTTTTAAGCAGTTGTAAACAGGTTTGGGAGGTAGATGGTAAGTAAGGAACACTGTGTAAAGGGGTAAATGCTGAGCACTGCTTAACAGTGTGCAAATCCACTTAGCTGAGCTAACTGCTGCTAAGAATTTACATCTAAGCAATGATTAAACCGACTAAGCATAGCTGAGCACTGCTTAGAATTGCTCAGTTTTCATTTTCAAAAAATATCAGGACTGTAGATTAATTCATCATTACTGACATATTATTAAGTGTACATGGTTTACTTTACATGACATCCGCCTATGTGCTTTCATTATATTACCTTGGGTGTGACTATACTGTATGGGATACTTGTGTATACATGGGTAATTTTACATGTTATATGCACTCACACTTCCATTTTGGACCAGCTACACTACCCTGGGTAACAAATGTCAATTACTGCATAATTTAACATAAAAAATATTTTAACAATGCTTTCCCAAGTAAAAATAAAGTGCCTGTCTTGGTACTGAAACCATGAACACGTGCATGCAAAGCAGGACTCTAACCACTAGACTATCTCATCAGTAAGAATTTTAGCTATACATTTTTATTTAGTTCCTATGAGATGGTTAAGTAATGCTGAGCAGAAAGCTGTAATGAACAAATCTGCTCAGCTATACTTAAACTTAACTTAGAATGGAAAAAAATAATGAATGCACTTTAATTACATGTAGCAATACTATTTGTAAGTAATATTTCATAATTATCTACCTATGATTCTATGAACTAAATCTGAAATGGGCATACCAGGATTGAAGTCACTACATAATGGCATATATTTGAGTTTCATACTTCTGATCCTTCCCTAAATGTTGTTATATTAATACAAAATCTGTTTTTCTATCAACCTTCTAAGATTTTAAGGGCAATATTTATGATCTGTCCCAACTTGTTCCCCCATCATTTTCAGCTTTGGCCAGTTTTTTACTCTGAGAGGTTGGGACATGTTAGAGGTACCGTATGGCACTTTTGCATTGCAGAGGGTATGTGATAGTACCTGTCACACACACCCCGCATTGCTTCCTAGCTAAATAGCTACTTTCAGTATCCAACGACACTGAAAGCACTTAGAAAGTGCTGTACGGCACTTTGACAATGCACGGGGTGTATGACAGTACCTGTCACACACACCCTGCATTGCTTCCTATCTACATTTCCTGCTTTCAGTGTCCGCAGACATTGAAAGCACTTAGAAAGTGCTGTACAGCACTTGCAGACTCCAGGGGTCATGTTGGATGTGCGAGCACTACTAAAACACGCCCCCTGCACTCAGTAGTGTTCATGTCCACTTAGCCTTAGTAGTAGTGGGACTTCACGAATATGCAAGGTGCACTGCTGTTAAGGCTATGCAGAAAGAGACACATTTCACTCTGTGCAGGAATAGCACTATTTCTGCACAGAGTTTATTGAATCCTACCCTTATTCTATGTTATATTTATTTTATTGTATAATTTTTTGAAAATATCCCCCTTGTCCTCTTCCACTAAAAAGGGGCTAATGTAGCCCAGTCAGACTTCTCCATGTAAACAAAGACAATACATGAACAAACAAACAAATATATGAATGAATGAATGAATAAATAAATAAATTAGGCACTGAAAAAGTCTTATATCTACAGAGTAACTGAATGCTGGACAGACAATTGTTTGATTTTATACATGTATATGTGTGTGTGTGTGTGTGTGTGTGTGTGTGTGTGTGTGTGTGTGTGTGTGTGTCTATATATATATATATATATATATATATATATATATATATATGTGTGTGATATATATATATATATATATATATATATATATATATATATATATATATAAATATGTATGTGTGTGTGTGTGCGTGTATGTGTGTGTGGGTATATATATCTATATATATATATATATATATATATATATATATATATATATATATAGGTCAGATTATTGAAGTTCTGAAACTGAGACCGTATCATCAAAGTTTCTGAACTTCGAACATGAAAAAAAAATAAAAATAAAAAAATAAAAATTGGGGCAAGCCCTAAGCATCCCCCCACCCCCTGCTAATTAAATATACCAACTCCTAGATTACACTACATTGCAGAAAACTGTACATTTCCCATTCAGCATTGGACTGTGATCTCCATTCAAAATGTTCAAAGTTTCAAAACTTTGATCATATGGTCCCGACCATATGACTTTCCAAGTATTGAAACTTCGATAATCTGATAGGGACCCATATACATACATACAGATACAGCTATATATGTGTATGTATACAACTATGTGTGTGTGTGTGTGTGTGGGTGTGTATGTGTGTGTGTGTGTGTGTGTGTGTGTGTGTGTGTGTGTGTGTGTATGTGTATGTGTGTGTGTGTGTGCATGTGGTAGGTAGAAAATTCTAAATTTCAAATGTGACTAACCATAAAATAGTGAATAATCAAATGAATAACTGCACATTTGTGAGAATCACATTTGGTTGAATTTGGGCTTTATATATTGCAGGCATATAGAAGCCTGTAGGAAAAGGAATAGCTGACTGGAAAGGTGGTAGTTTTGAAAATAGGCAGGCCTGCATTATACCAAGTAGTATATATGTGCAAGTGTTTGTGGGTTAGGATTAACAAATAGATTTAGTGTTGTTGCTAATTGATGTTATCATCATTCTGTGCCCTTTTGTCTTGATTAGTGTTACTGTTATGGAAAGGATTTTTAGCAATGTAATGTGCATGATTGGGGTTGCAGCAGGTATAGGAGTATGGTTAGAGTTAGGGTTAGCATACAGGAGAAAGTGGAGAATGGGGTGAAGGACATCTAATGGGGGATGCAGGATATGCACTAGAACCTTGTATCATGACTCCTCAAAAAGCCCATACAATCCCACAAAGCATGTTTACAACACTGCATGGTTGCAGACTAGAAATATCTGAGATCATGTATTTTGGATGTTCATACCATGCTTTTGCTGGTTGGTAATGCCAACCAATACAGCTGTATCTCCTCCTTCAGAATTCTAACCGCATGTGCTATCCTACATAATATTATAGTTAGAAAACTGTTGCAACAGCGTGCCAGTTCCCAGCACCACAGGCAGTGGTAGTGGACACCGATGAGGGGTAAGATGAGGAAACAGCCGTGGGGGATGATCATGGTACATAGAGGTGGGCACAATATGCCACAACACTGAATAAGAGGCAGGAAATTACACATACACCCACCACTTAATTAAAGTCTAAGCAGATACAAACAGTAACACTGATGCATACAACCAGAATGGACTTTGGTTACCTATGAGGTGTCTGGCTACTGTGAACATCAGACATAGGCAATTCAAGGATAGGACATTCTCAGGAGCAGTAGTAAAGGTGAGTGATGAATCTCAAATGAAGATCTACTACAAAACATAAACAGAAGTAAGCAATACATAAAAATCTATTATATCTCTACTAGAATATCATAACAATGACTGATTTATCCAGAAAAAGAGACACAGACAATAACGCATTCAACTTCAATACATGTGCTACTTTCCTATGCATTGTTTTGCCACCCTATGTATCAGGATTAATCAGCCCATGTCAAACAACCCACAGGAGGTAAAACAATGTCAGCATCATCTGCACAGGAGGATGATCAAGATATATATACACTCTTATGAGTACAGAGCACAGGCGACTAAATATAGATACAAATGACAACTTGTGATTCTACAGTCCAAAGAAACATTTTTGCCTAGCCATGCATTGGTGATGCTATGTGCATCAGACATAAGCAGACCAAGTAAAGACATCCCTCCAGAGATCAAGACAGTCTCAACATTATCTCTTCAAGGGGATGAGCAAACTGGTCTGCACCAATACCGGCCAACCCCCAGTAGCCCTTCTACTTCTACTACTGCTACAGAAGTTAAACAGTCTAAAATAAGTGAAAATGAGTGCATATCTAAATAAAAACATGGCTTTTGACAGAAAAAGCATTAGTTGGCCACTCTGTGCATCAAACATAGGGTACTGTAAATCACAGATTGTTCAAATGGTAGGGCAAAAGGAAGGGCACAGTCAATGGGGATGGGGGTCACAGGAAGAAAGGTCTTATACATAGGAAGAGTGTGTGAGTAAAATGAGATTATAGCAATTATGCACCCTCAAGGCCAGTATCTCGGAATATAATGAAGTCCATTGTGAGATGTATGTGTATATGAGGTGACACGGTCAATGTGAGGTGTAATGTGTGTGTGTGTGTGTGTGTGTGTGTGTGTGTGTGTGTGTGTGTGTGTGTGTGTGTGTGTGTGTGTCAGTGTCTGCAGAACACAGCAACAACACCTGTGCCAGATCCTGGACTGGTATGAGCAAAGCTTGTTAGAGGATCAAGGTAATTGTGGATGCCTCTGACCACATAAACCACCTGTGCCAAGAGCTGCATTGCTAGATCCATGACCCTGACTTGAAGTTAGTGCTACCTGAATGTTAATGATATCGACTGGATGAGGTGTCATTATGACTAAGTACACAGCCATGACCACATGGATGACCACATCTGAATTGGGATGCATTCACCACCAATGTAATAGTGGAAGTAGTATTACTGTGGGAATGGGATCTAGCACATCCATGGCCATGTCAGCTGACATCTGGTTATGAACTGGCAGACTGGCCTTCTGAATGCTACCTCTTTCCCTGCAGATGGCCCTGGGACAGACATTGGACATCCTGTGTGACATTTATTCTGTCCAAGGAGTCACACTGACAGTTCATGCCATCAGAATGCATGAAATACAGTAGTCTGACTCTCTGCTCTGAGGCCTTAATATTATTTGTCTATGCCTTCACAATGGCCTTGCACGTATGTCAGGTGTCAGCTACTGACACACCAACCCTAGTAGGAGGGCAGAGAGCATATCTTCTCTGTTGGGTACTTCACCCTCACAAAGGCTATGGAGAGATTGTAGAACTGGAGTAACCACACTACCCTGATCAACAGTGTCACTTTTAACCTGTCCACTCTCAGATGGTTCTGTGTCATAGGTATGTGTAGACATAACAACAGTGTCCATATTGTGAGGAGAGGATGTAGGAGCTATAATCCATGAGTCAGACATACCCTCTGCAATCCCAGACTGTGTCTGTTCATCACTGCCATCATTGTCCACCATCAGACAGAGGGAGTTCCATTATGCTGATGCCAGACAATGCTTCATCTATCTGTATACCAAGAAGAACAGAAAAAATTAGTTATTAGAAACATAAATAATATAATACCTAGCTCAAAAGAACTCAGCCATACACACAAATGATATAATCTGAGAGAGTAGCGATCAGGAAATACTACAATTACAAGGCATTTATAATATTTTCTGTTATCAGTTCCTGCACCGTCTATTTCTTTATATTTTTTTAAATATCATTACATCTGAACTATCATTCCTGCTCCATTGTAACATCCAGCATGAGAAAACAGACCAGCCACAGTGACTTGGACTTCCATCCCTTCGCATGTGGCTGAAGTGTCACCACCACAGGCAGCACAGACACACAGCTCGTCTGAGGCACAACCTGATAACACGGCCTTGCAATCAACTGCACTACCTGCATCATGCATTTCTGACCTGGGGGCTGGTGCAGTGATACCCAGTAGGAGTACTGCCAGTGGAGGTAGTGATTATGTCACCCAACAGGATCTGACAAGGTTGGAGGAAGAGTTAATGAAGAGTGCCACAGATCCCACATCATCCATATGTAAAAATCCTGGATTGAATAGCCGGATTACTGTCCCATCCAGCACTGTCAAAGGTGTTTGTTCTGATGGTGAGGACTAGATTCCCACTTTATTCATGCTGGATGGGGATGCACCTCTGATGTCCCGTACTTAACCCCAGTCCATGGTGTTATCCATTACTATTTCCTATCTGTCTTGTATATCCTGTATGTCTATATCTGCTTCCTATCTTATCTTATATATCTATCCCACTTATCCTTAAATACCTCCTCCAATTCCTCTCTCTTAAGACAATCTATTCCACAAAATATATGCTCCATATATAACTGTCCACTTTGCTTATATGAGTGTATGACATAACTGATTTGGTCCAGTTAGTCACAGAACATTATTAAATTGTTGTTCCTAAATCCTTTATGATGTGACTCTCCAAATTTCTCATAGTCTTTGTGCAAATAGTGTTAGCTTGTGCAGAATTAAGATAGCTGTGGTGAATTCCTATCACCTTCCTGCATATTCCTTAATCATCCCCTGCACCACTATCCTATCAACCCCATTTTACACCAGTGTTTTGACCTCTGCTTGCTTCCCATTTGCACCACTATCCTATCAACCCCATTTTACACCTTTAATCTGTCCAAAAAGCAGATTAACACTCCACAAACAGCCATAAATGGCCTATAAACCAAAATCTCTATTACTGACTTCACCATTTGCATGACACTTGGCTTCCAGCAGCCCTTATACCTATAGTTAAGTAATGGTAACTGCTGCTTCCCATCTTATAGTAAAAACTGATCATAATTTGTCTTTGGCTGGATTCATTTGGTGATCCTCACACTACTGTTCTTAGATTTGCTGTGTGACAAAAACTAATACTGATATCTGTACAAGGTGACAGTCATTTTTATATGTATAAAAAGTTAATGTACCCTGATAGCAGGTGCAATTATTACTACTGTTGTGAACACTAATCCACACATTGTCCCTTCCACTGCATGATTTTTGTAAGCTGGAATATGCCTTTTTCTGTGGTGTGCTCTGCGGGTGCCCAGGTCTGTAAAATGGTGAGTGAGATTGGTAGGTGTTCAAATTCAGCATTGTGTATACATTTTGAAAATGTGTTTTATTAAGCAATATCACCTTACAAAGAAGTGTATAGATATATTACTCTCCCACCACCATCCTGTTTATACCTTAATTACTCTACCAGTATCCTAACATCTGCTTGCTCAATATTTGCAATGGTATCCTGAAAAACCTATTCCACACCTTTTATCTTGTTAAAAAATAGATTTGCACTCCACATACATGGCTAGAAATGGCCTATAAGAAGAAATGTGTATTTATACACTCAGCATTTGCTTGATGCTTGGCAGCAGGCAGCAAATCCTAGTACTATTTGTATTTCTGTGGCAAAATCTCAACAAATAATTGCACATGCACTAATGCTTTGCCATCAATTGTACAAATAAGCTTGCCGGCAGTGTGCTTCAGTGAGGGATTCTGATGGACTGAAATAACATAAATGACCTCTGTTAGGTGTATTGGCTTTATTGGCTTATTGTAGCCCTGATATGAGTAGTCCATTATAATGCAGTTACTGTATTGCTGTATGTGAATGAGTGTGTTAGTGTCTCATATTTCCCTTTCAAGTGTATTCCATTGAACTGGTACAATTACAAACATCTTCGAAGACTGGTATTAATGACTGCAGTATCCTTCCTTATCACTGTTGCAATATTTATCACACATGAGATCTCCTGCTAAGGACAGCCCAAATTCCATCCAGTATACCAAAGTCTTTACACTCTCCCACCATTGTACATCAGGTGTATGATTCCCATGCATAAATAGGGCATACAAGTGATGTATGCATGCTCAATACTCAGAACATCTTTGCTGCCAGTCCAAACACCAAAGCTGAATGTTGGTTTGACTGCCCTTTGCTGAGCTGATTTCCACCCAGCTATTTACAGATAAGTGGTCCATTGGGGTTTCCTCTTTTCTTTTTTGTCCATGTTTAATGAGAGTCCATGTCACCCAGGAAAGGAAGATGCCAGTGTGGGAAGCAGATTCCCGAATGAGATCATCACAAAAAGTGTGTTCTTCTAAGATGCTATGCACAACCCTACCTAGCATACCATTTGTCAGGTGTTTGATATAAAGACTCTTTGTAGCCATCTGTCTTCTTTGTCAATCTACTTTGAGAACCAACATCTCAAACTATTGACCCCAGGGCACCATGGTCAAATCCAACTGCCCTGAAGTACAGCCATCTTTCAAAAAGAAGACTAAAAAATCTTGGTCTGAATCTGCTGCTGTCCAGCCTCCAGCAGAAATCTCTCTCAAGGTGGATGAAGATCCCAAAGACTGTGCAGTATTGATACTATTTTCCCCTGCCACAACCCTGTTAGAGACATGCATGGAACTGGCTTCTCGCACATCCTCTGAGACTGTGCAAATGTCTGCTATGGACATTGAGGGGAACCACAGATGATCATTTCCAAAGGGCCTAGGGTGATTCCCTGGATTCTTGTTAGAGATGTGGTTCCTGGTACCCTTATATAGTCTAGGCATGGCTGTGAACTGCTTACATTGGTCAAAACTGACATCCCATTAACAAATTAGCAGATAACTAAAATATTGTATGCATTGCTAAAGATCCTCAGAGGGAATAGCAGGAATTTACCCAGTGTTTGTTCAATGCCCTGATGGCATTGAATCCCCCTCAGGTATTATCTGTTCCTATGTTTCCTTGTTCTTCTACTCCAGCCAAAAGAACTAGTGAATTTGATTCCTCAGATGATGAGTTGGATTCAGGAGATGAATCCTTGGCCTATTCCTCACAAATCACTTCACCCTTAAAATGAGGGTCAGAGGAAGAGGATTGCTTGAGTCCTAATTCTCCCTTTGAGGAGTTGCCCCTTGAAGAAACTATGGTTCCAGTGATGGATAATTTTAAATGAGATTGTTTCCAGGTCTCTGACATCCAATAGAGACATTATGAGCTGCTACAGATGGAATCTCCTAAACCTTCTGCTGTTCTCTCTGTTTTGGCTGCTTTGTTGGATATGTTTGCAGCTGATTCTTTTGCTCCTGATTCCCAATCCCTGGTCCCCAAGAAGCTCATCCACTTTATAAGGTACCTGAAATGCTTAAGTACCTTTACTAGTGTCCTTCTTCAGACCTCATTATGTTTCTGTTTCTGATGACAAGCCATCCAAGCTTTTATCCTCCTCCAAACTTCTCCCTTCTGATAAAGACAGTCGACCTGTTGGTAGGCTTTGGAAAACAGTTTATATTTCTGCAACTCTGAATTGTTCTTTAGGGCCATAAATTACCAGACCCATATGACTAAGTATGTTCTGGCCATTTTGTCTCAAATTGGGGGGGGGGGGTGGCTCTTGTCAGACCTTCCTTACTCTGAAGGAAAGACTGCTGCCCTTTCATCATTGAGTTCTACTTTGCAGGTAGCCTGTCTATTAAAGGTAATTACAATGCAACTGATACATCTTTTACAGCTGCTGCTTGAGGTTCAGTTATGAGGAGGTACTCTTGGTTTCGCCTCTAAGTTAAGATACTAAGACCAAGCTCCTAGATGTCCCTTTTAACAATCAAAATCTTTTTGGTACTACTGCTGCTGTTGCACTTGACCTGTGTATGACTTTACAAGAAAGGGTTAAAGTTATTCAGGACTTGATACAAATTTTGGTTTCTTCTACCCCCAAATTGCAGAGAAACTATCCTTCTAAACATGCCTTTGTTCGTAGTCAACCTCATCAGCCTTTTAAAGGGAAAAGGGTACCTAAACACATATTTTCTGATAAACCCACCTAGAACTCTAAGACTCAAAATCACCCTTTTCAGGACAAATCTGCCTCCATTGGACATATTTTCTCACCCTCATGTCAGACATGTTCTCCTATCTGGCAACAAATTACTTCAGACTCTAGGTGTACTTTACATCATCCATCATGGTAATTTTATGGTAATGAAATCCATTCCTCCCTTCTCAGGTCTTCCTCCTCCAGACTAACTTTTCTATCCTAGTGGTTCAGGGAACCATCCAACCCATTCCAGATTCCCAACAATGAATGGGGTTTTACTCCAGGATGTTTCTTGTTCTCAGAAAAGAGAAGTCATGGATACTTATCCTAAACCTCTCCTTTCTCAACACCTTTCTAAAGATCACTTTTTTCCAGATGCTTTCCCCCCAGACTCCTTTTCCACTCTTGCTTCCACAGGCATTGCTGGTTTCTCTAGATCTATAGGACACCCATCTTTATATTCAATTCACTCACTTTTCAGGAAGTTTTTTTTTTTACATTTCTCTGTTTCTTTTTCTCATTTTCAGTTCTTTGCTTTGCCCTTTGGTCTTTTTACAATGCCAAGGGCATTCACCAAATGTCTGGCTCCTGTGATAGTCTTTTGCAGGCCTTGGGAATCCAGATATTGCTATATCTGGATGACCTGCTTCTTCATGCTCCCGCCAAATCCCGGCTTTTTCGGATCAGCCATTCATCATGCTCTTTCTACACAGTCTGTTATTCACCATCAATCTCAAGAGGTCACTTTTGACTCCTTTTCAAGACCACAATTTTCTGGGTTGCAAAATACAAACTATCCCAATGTTGGCATCTCTTCCTTGTCCCACGGTTCTGCCTCTGAAAACCTACTTCCAGTATCTGTTTCCCCTTTTTCTTATTCCTGCAAGAACATTTTTCAGAGCCTTGGGGTTCATGACCTCTATCAGTCCCATGCTTTCGTTTGTCAGGCTTCATATGAGGAAGTTTCAGTGGTACCTCAAGGTGGTTTGGCTCCAGCATTGCTAGCCTCTGGAGTTTCCAGTTTCTCAACTAACCTCTCTCAAATTTGATTTTTTTGGTAGATGTGGCAGATCTCCCTCAATCCAGGCCTCCATTTTTAGACTACTACTCCTACTCAAGAGCTGTTCACAGATTCTTCTGATCAAGGGTGTGGACCTGCTTCCAACAATCTGAAGGTTCTGAATCTCTGGCCCCCTCATCATGGTCAGACCACATCAAAATGAAAGAGATGAGGATGTTTATTCTTGCTATGTAGGCCATATATTCTCTTTGGTCTTCAGGCCCTCTAATGTTGTTTACAGACAACACCACATGTGCTACATAAAGAAATGGGAGCACAAAATCTTATCTTCTTTGCAGACTAGCCCTTTAGGCCTGGGATTTTGCTATCTGCCATCAGATATCCCTTCAGGTGGTCTACATCCCTTCATAACACAACCTTGTGATAGACTCATTGAACAGGTCCAGGACACAACCTCAGAAATGGATGTTTCACAGAGAGGTGTTTCTGGACATAGTATTTTAGTGGGGTATTCGTCAATTGGATCTTTTTGTCTCCCCTCTGAACAGGCAATTTCTGTGATTCTGCTTGAGTCCCAAGACTTCTGACTGAAAGGGAATGTTCCCATATGCTTTCAGTGTTTTTCTTCTGCTTACCAGAGTCTTACATAACATCATGAAGGACTTCCCCCAGAATCCTGCTGGTGACTCCATTTTGCTCCTGACAGCACTGGCTCCCCTTCTCTTTCACCTGGCCAAGCCAGGATGTCTCTTACTTACTCTCACTTCTTCACTCTTCAATTGACACCTTGAGTAACAGGATTTTGATCCCCTTAAGATACCACGTTTTGAGGATGTGCTTAGGACTCTGCAGGATGCAAGAAAATCCACCACCAAAAAATCCTATATGGTTAAATGGAAGAGACTTTCTGTTTGGTGTCTCAGGCTTCACTGGGATCTCTTCTCAGTGTGTGTGTGTGGGGGTCCATTTGTTACTTTCTTACTTTTTTTTAATTTCTCCAAGTCTTTTGGGTTTCTAATACCATGACGGGAATGGACCCCATTCCTAAGTTAAAGTATGATTAAAGTATTAAAGTTCATAAATTTAGTATTGTTTCAATCTTTGATCTCAGCTAGTAGTGCTCCTCACAGGACCCACCATGTGCCCAGTAATGACTCCTTATTCAATTTGTATGGGGTTACATGGACTGGTAACACATCCAAATATGATAAATTCTGTTTTATAAGACCAGTTGCTCTTACTACTATTGGAACTATCTGGGTATCTTTCTTACACATGGCTCTCATTTCTGCCTGCAGATCCTGGTATTTTATGACTGTGTGTCTCTCTGTATGCAAGACACTGTAGTTATTGGGTGTGGTGATTTCAATGATCAATGCTACTTTTGTCTTCTTTTCTTGGACCACTATATCTGGTTTTCTGGCATTTATCTTTTGAACTGTTGGTAAGGGGTGATCCCATGTCATATAAACTTCATCATTTTCTGTGATGCTTTGTGGCTCATGTTTCCAGTGTTTTTCAGACACTTTGATATAATATTTGCACAATCCCCAGTGCAACAGCCTTGTCACATTATTATGCCTTTCAGTATACAGTCCTTCTGCCATTAGTGTGTCGCAACCGGCAACAAGGTGTGTGACTGTTTCCATTTTGGTTTTACAAAACCTACATTTGTCTGTTTCTCCCACATGTCCAATGGACTTTGTAAACCTTACTTACCTGTATGAACTGCTCCATGTTAGCCTAGCATATTCCTCAGTTAAAGCAATCTCTGCTTGTCTACCCTTAAATCCACCATTGCCCTTTTGTTTTCAGGTCAAACATTTTCTTAAAGGTGTTTTTCATATCAGATCCCAAAGAAAATCTATTCCTGTCTGTTGGAACATTCATTTTGCCCTTGAAAAACTGAATCAGGCACCTTTTGAGCCTGTTTCTTATTCCTCCTTGCAACCTTTTTTCTTGGAAGAGTGTTTGGTTGATAGCTCATTCAGAACTTCAAATTCCGATGGTGGGTCTTCCCTCATAGATTTGTCATAGAGACAGGGTGTCTTTGCATACTAATCCTTCTTTTATGCCCAAGGGGGTCAATGGATTGTCCCTTAATCAATCTATCCAACTCCCTTTCTTTGTCCTTTCTCCACAATCTGCTAGTGAGAAAGTTCTTCACACCTTGGATTTACATAGACAGCTCAGATATTATCTGAATAAGACAAAGACTCTCCACAAATCTGAGCAGTTTTTGTTGCTTTTTATACCAAGACATTGGGTTTGGCAGTTTCTAAGCAAACCATCTCCTTCTGGATTTATAAGGTCATTTATTTTTGTTATTCCTTTCATGGTAAATAGGTTGTTGCTTCTGTTTGAGCTCATTGAACAGCAGCAGTAGCCTCTGCTGAAGCTTTCTTCAAGGGTCTGGATACTAGATCCATCCTAAAAGCTGCTACTTTATCCTCTGTCCACACTTTTACTGAACATAAGTTAGATGTCATTTCCAGAACCAAGGCTTCATGCTTCATAGGCTTGTGGAGGACTATTCTGTGTCTTCCTCCTCCCATCCTTTACAAAAGCTTTGGTAATCTCCCATATGTAATAAATACTGCAACAGTGATAAGGAATTACATAGTATAGCTGTATAAGGTCTTATCATAACAGTAGATGCCCTACTTTTCATTGTTGTAGTATTCAGTCCCACCCTCCTGCCCTCTTTTCTCTCTTTTTTGTGTTGAGAACACTCTGCTGGCTGAGGGGTCTTTGCCTTTCTTGCCCTATTTCTCTTCTTCTTTCTCCTTGAATGCACATGTTCTTTATCCTGGGGTTGCTATAGGCCTCCTGGGGCACTTCAGCTCTGAGTATTGAGCGTGTGTATACTACCTTTATGCCCTACACATGTGTGGAGAGTATACGCCTGTTGTACAATGCTGGGAGGATGTAAAGGCTTTGGTAAATGGTCAGACATCAGGCTATCCTCAACAGAACATCCCACATGTAGTAAATAAATACTGCATCAGTGAAAAGTAGGACATCTAATGTTATGGTAAGATCTTACACAACTGTGTTTTTGCATGTATGTCTTGTAATGACCTTGCACACTGTATACATATGACAGAGTTGCTACTGATGCACACATACACACAGCACTTACCTGCAATGATCTGGGTATTAACAGTCAGAAATGCATGGGTGGCACTCCATTGTGTGACATATGTCACTATCACCCAACACCTACCTGTTCAGTACACCTTACTGTTACACACATGCATATTATTCCACATCACAACAATTAATGTGAACTATTTGATGTATTATTTATTGCTTCAGTATGTTGTGAGTTGCGATCAACACATTGATGTCTGTTTGACAAACCACATTGCCCATTGCCCAAACATATTTTGTATACCCTACAACTATTTGCTGTCTGACACATGTAATAAGACTTTTCCTATGGTATAAGTGGTTAATTCACAGTTATAGACAATGTGGACTTATATAAGCAGGTATTCAAATCTAGCAAAGTGTAACTAGTATGATTGTGTCAGAAAATATTAAAAAGCAGGGCTGGCTTATCCAACAAATCTGATATGTACAATTCCTCTTAGTGATAACATTTACATTGGGGGGCCATTCCCCTCTTTCACTCCATCTTAGCGGAAAACATATGTACTACATCACACTTCTTAGGCTAACCCTTCAAATGAGTGATGTCTGGCACTTATGATAATTTTTTTCGGTAGTGGTAGTGGTTAATACACAGATGTAAGCAATGTGGACTTAGGTTAATGTTTAAATCCAGCTGTGTGTAACTAGTATGAGTGAGTAACAGAATACTGACAGACAGGGCTGGCTTTAATGACAGATGTGATGTGCAGGACTGACTTACTCAACATATGTGGTGTGAATATTTCATCTAACTGTGGACACTTACATAGCTTTTAATGTCTCTTACCCCTTTTATGGAAAACATATCCATTCAAACACTCTGTTCAAGATATCCCTTCCAAAGTTTGCTTTCAGACAACTGTGATATGACGCTGTCTATAGCATCAGTGGTTAATACACACTTCTGTTGTATAGATGCTTGGATATAGACAGGAGTTTGATTCTGGCAAAGTGTAACTACTGTGCATGTGCAAAAGAAAAATGAAAGGCAGGAGTGACTTATTCAAGAGATATGGTTACAGTTTCACTTAGCAGAAACATTTACAAAGGAAGACAGAAAACCCAGTTGTTGTGCTCCCTTTTACAGAAGCCATATACATTCTAATGCAATATGTTAGTTATACATTAAAGAATGTGTTTTGTAACAGATGTGATATGACTTTTTCTGTGATGTCATAGTTAAAGGTTAGTGCACAAGAATGTGAATTTAAAAAAGCAGTGTTTCAAATCCAGAAAATGTGTAGGTAAAAAACAGGCATGAATGTTTTACTCAAGAAATATGATACATAGTATTTGGCCTCAGGATAACTTTACCACAGGGTGAGAGTTTGCATATATATTACCGGATAGAACATTTAAGTTAGCGAATACCTAAACATCGACCTGGTAATATCAAAAAATTAAAACACTGAACAGCCGATTTAATGTAGGGAATGAATTCCCTGGGCCGCAAAAAAAAAAAATGTTAAACCAAACTGAAGTGGGGGGGGGGTTGATTCCCCAGATGACGGACTCCTTTTAAGGCAGCCCACATGCATTCAAACACATTAAAACTGCATTCCTTCTTATAACTGTGTTATGACTTTTTCTGTGGTTCATAGGTTCATAGGTTGGTACTAGGCTATCTACCCGAGGGCATTTATAAGCCTAGCCAGAGTGTGTCGGCTTTCATCGCCCCATTGATTAATTAACTGATCCTCTGTCAAGCAGAGCAAATGAAGTGATCCCAGAGGTGTATTTTCTGTTACCCATCCACTCGTCAAGGTTTCTCTTGAAGAGTCTTAGTGAGGTTCTCTGCCTAATGTAGCTTGGAATTTTGTTCTAAAGCATGGGGAGTCTCTGTGACGACAGAAATTTATCCCTCTAGCATGTTCTATTTATTGTTGTGGCAAGGTTTAGCTCACTAGAGCACGTGGCTTGCAGTGACTTGGATTTCTTTAAGTGTAGCATGTCCATCAATTCTGAATTGGACATGGCTTTGTAAGTCAGGCAGAGATAACTTCTGAGTAAGCAATATGCCAGTGAGTACAGATGGAGTTTTTTTAGTCAGGATGCATAGGACATATATTTGAGGCCAGTAATCCTCTTGGTGAGGTACTTTTGTGGTCTTTCCAACTGTTGGAATTGTCTTGTGAGGTACATCCCAAATGGGGCATTGTACTCTTATGACGGGTCTAATGAGAGATGAGTAGAGGGGCACTATAACCTCTTTATTTCTAAATGTGAACCCTTTAGTAATTAGATGGGCCACATAGAAGGATTTCCTAACTACTTTGGCAATATGATTGTCTAAGGAGAGATTAGTATCTACCTGGGTCCCCAGATCTCTTATTATCTCTTCTGTATTAAGGGGGCTGCCACTTATGTGGTAATTTGTGGTGTTTTGCTTTTGACAAATGGGATGACTATGCATTTTTTAGCATTTAGCTTGAGGCCCTGACTTTGATACCAGGTGTCCATCTCAGTTAGGCCCTTCTGGAGGATGTCCATGTTAGCTGGAGAGTCAGTTATGGCTGCCAGTTTGCAGTCATCTGTGAACTTGTTTAGCCATAGTCATCCTGTGTTTGCCTGTACTTCTGAGAAGTATATGTCGAACAGTAGGGGTCCCAGGACCGAGACTTGCAGGACACCACTTGTGACTGGTTTAGAGTCAGACCTGGAGCCCGCTATTCTTACCGTGTGAGTTTTGTTTGTAAGCCAGAAGGCAACCCAACTCATGATGTAGGGGTTTATGTTTAGGCTGGTGAGGTTTTATGTAATACCCGAGTAGGGAATGGTGTCAAAAGCCTTGGCGAGGTCAAGGTAGGCTGTGTGAACCACCTTTCTCTCTTCTATGGCCTTGGTGACTGTCTTGAAGAAGTCAACCAGGTTTAGTAGGCATGATGTGCCCTTAACAAAGCTGAACTTAGCTGGGTCAAGTGTTTGGAGGTTCCCAATGTCTTTGTTAATGAGTTTCATGATGGTGCCCTCCATAGCCTTGCAAACCAGGCTAGTCAGGCTTATGGGGGGATAGTTACCAGGGTCAGTTGTGGCCCTTCCTTTGTGGAGAGGAATAACCATTGCTGTGAGCCATTCTATGGGCACATAGCCTGTGGAGAGGCTGAGGCTGAACAGCGTGTTTAGGTGGGGGGGGGGGTTAGTTTGTTCTGTAGTTCATGCAAGACGTAGCCTGGGACACCATCTGGTCCTATTGACGCTCTGTTTTTGGCTTTTGAAAGCGCTGTTTTCACCTGTGCATCTGTGATTTTTGACACACTACACTTTTCCGGTATTGTTGTGGGCCCTTTTGGGGGTGAGAGGGGGGTGAAATTTGCAGTGAATCTATCTGCCAGGATGTTGGCAATATCAGTAGGTTCAGTATATTTTGTGCTATTTTGCACTAGTTCAGTGCATATCTGCGAGTTGTCACATAGATTCTTAACATAGCTAAAGAAGGCTTTGTGGTTATCTTTTGAATCCTTGGCTATTTTTCTTTCGAAATTAGTCTTGGATGATTTCATGAGGAACCTTAGTTTCTTACTGATACTGATCAGGGATGTCTTTCCTTCTTGGGATTTGCTTTTTTTCTAAACTCCTTTCTTCGTCCTATTGTATAGCCTGTTTATGGCATGGGTCCATCAAACTGGTTTCCATCTCTTAGATGAGTGAGTCTTGGTTTTGCTAGGGATGGCACGATCCATGCATCCTTGTAGGTGCTCATATAGTACTTTTGTAATGGTCTCTACATCTTAGGCAGCATTATCCTTTAGCATGGAGGTTGTGAAACTTACCACCTCTGTCTTAAGTAAGGTGAAGTTTGCTTTAGAAAAGTTTTTTTTACTGTGGTTTCCTTAGTTGTGGGTGGTGGTGGGGTGTGGACATCCAGAGTGATTAGTTTATGGTCTGATCTAACCTGTGACGGGTTGACCTCCGGTGTGGAACACTTGTTGCCCATGTTGGTGATGACCAGGTCCAATATGTTTTCACCTCTGGTAGGGAAGTTTACCAGCTGACACGGGGCATTTGAGTTGATGAATTCCAGGAAGCGCTGGGCCTCAGAGTTTGTACTCGAGTAGTTTTCCCAGTGAATGGTAGGGTAATTGAAATCACCCAATATCAGGGTGTTTGGTAGGACCCTCATATTTTCCAGTGTCTCCAGAAAGGTGGAGTGGTCATCTTGGGTCATGGAGGATGACCTGTAGCAGGCCACAATTTGCATTGCAGATTTGCCCGATGTTTGTTGCACATGGATGATCTCAGAGGTATCATGCTTCGCCAGTAATCTGCAGGTGTAGGTATCCTTGATGAATATAGATACACCCCCTCCTTTTGTGTTTCGGTCCATGTTCTGTGGCCAAAACGTGTGGTATGAGTTGTAGCCCAGTAATGCTGTTGTGATCTCTGGAGCCTGGAACCAGGTTTCAGTTACTGCACAGATGTTGACATTCTCCATACTGAGGAGTGCTTCAAGCGCGTACATTTTGAGATTTAAACTACTGGCATTGAGTAGTATAACCCTCAGTTTTTTGTTAATTGTGCTGTTTATGGAGGTAGGTTTGCTTTTGAGCCTTGCCTAAAAAAGGCACTATGGGGGCAGCAGGAGCCTTGGCCATTATTTCAAAGCCTAGGGATGACAGGTGCAAGCCGTCTCTTGCAAAGCAATGCGGCTTATCGAGCATGTTGTCCCAGACTGACAGACACTGGATCCCCTTTGAATGACACCAGAAGCTTAGCCAATTGTTGAAATTGATATTTTTTTCTTTAAGTTCACAGGTCTACAGACTGACAAATTGGCATTTGTTCTTATCTAGCATTGTCTACCAGGTATGAGTGCATAAAAACAAATATATATAAAAAATAAGAACATTAATGCAATGCTGGAATGGCTTATTCAACACAAGTGATATGCGATACTTTACGTTTTTGATGGGTTGGTGGTCTTCATCCCATAATTGGTATACATCCTTGTGAGCACACCCAGTTTAGTGGCGTATGTATTGCATTTTCTGTTACCTGACTGTTTGCCCAAGCTAGCATAACTAATCAAGGGTGAGGACTACTTATTGTCATTTCTCATTTGGGCAAAACTTCTGAGAATTTGCCATTGGTAGCATAACTTTGCTAGCTGCCTTGCAAAGGAGGTTAGGAACAATGTGCAAAGAACACCGAAAGTGTTTAGGCCAGCCTAAAAATGTTTGCCAACTCTAGCAGTTTCCACAGTGCACTGACAACTGGATGTGATATTGCAACTGTCTGTAAGGTATGATGAGTGCTGTGATTCAGTTATTACTATTTGTTGCACAATGCTCAATAAATTAGTTATTTTCCAAAATGTTGTCACATTCCAGATGTCTTCATTCGCAATAGTGTGTTAACTATCTTTGTGTGGCAGCATGATTTACAACAAATGTACTTTTATCGTGTATGTATGAAGAAGTTGTTACTACACAATAATGATGTAATGCGCAACTGTTGGCATTACTTCTCCATGCATAGTTGCTCTTGAGCTCACATTTTAATCATGTCCATACTCATGGATATTTATATATCTAATGTATACATAAAAGTTGTTAATGAACTTCCTCCCCATGCATGAGTGAATTAATCAACATATGCAGTGTGGCTGATTACTTCCTAATTGACTGAAGGGTATCACAATATGTTGGTGTGTAAGGAATACTGCCATCACCATCTAGAAATACAGGTCAGCTAAACCTATTGCACATGCTTAGATGTCAGTTGGCTACTTTATAAGAAGGCTACAGCCACTTTACTGCACCAGCCAGTCTGGATGCTGATGGTAACTACTCTCGAAGTATGAAAGAGGGTTGTAGCACTGATTGATATTACTAGTGTCTCCTGGAGACAACCAATTGTATGTGTGTGTGTGTGTGTGTGTGTGTGTGTGTGTGTGTGTGTGTGTGTGTGCGTGTGTGTGTGTGTGCGTGTGTGTGCGTGTGTGTGAAGGTATGTGTATGCATTTGTGCATCTGTGTGTAGGTGTGAATGCTAGCTGTGTAAGGCAGTGAGCAGAGTGAGGTGAGTGAGGGCTTGAGAAGTCAAAGGTCATAATCCTGTTAGTACGGAACTTATTTGGATGTGGCTAATGGGAGTCATATCTCAATGCAGCAGTGTTTATTATGCTTGATATTTTTTTTCTATCACTTACACACACACACACACACACATATATATATATATATATATATATATATATATATATATATATGCATAGAAAACAATATGTCTATATATATATATATATATATATATATATATATATATATATATATATATATATATGTATGTGTGTGTGTGTGTGTGTGTGTGTGTGTATATACCTGATGTCCTTAAGGGATCATTTGCATATCTATCACATGGACCTCTATTACAAAAGGTTTAAGGTATCACACAGTAAAAACTCTAGCTTGGCTAGGTTTTTCTTGTAATTTTTACTAATTGATTTGTCTGTGTGACCTTTTTACTCTTTGACACACACACACACACACACACACACGTATATATATATATATATATATATATATATATATATATATATATATATATATATATATCTAAGTCCACTTATATATACTGAAACATCCAAATGCTGACACCTAAAAATTGACACTTGCAATATCGACAGGTCAGTGCACATGCTCCAAGCATAACCTCAGAGCATGGAAGGTCAGAAACACTGTTTTTTGCAGGGTGTAAGTCCCCAATGATCAACACATCCCCTGATAATTATACATACTAAATCCGAGAATAAACTGTGCCAAGGGAAGGGGCATAGTCCCCTACCAAGCAATTGTTGATCTTGCACACCTGTGAAATGTAATTTTTTTATGTCAGTCAAGGTACAGATGTTGACATTTAGGAGTTGCACTTATTTTAAGCACTCCCATAGAGAGAAAGATTTCTATATTTATTAGATATTGGTAAAGACTAGTGTATGTAGCTATAGACATAACGATAAATATCTGTATATATATCTATAGATATATATATATATATATATATATATATAGTTTGCTGACAAATGGTCATTCATGCATGAATCGTGCCATCCCAAATAGAACCAAAATGCTCTCATCCAAAAAAAGGAAGCCAATCTGGTGGTCCCCTGCCATAAAAAAACTTTACAACAAAAGGAAGAAACTTTTGCAGAAAAGAGGAAAATCCCAGGATGCAAAAATCTCCCTTACTAGCCTCAGTAAGAAACTGAGATGCCTCATAAAATCCTCCAAAGCTAGTTACGAAAATAAAATTGCCAAAGATTCCAAAGACAACCACAAAGCATTCTATAACTATGTCAAGAATCTAAATGGCAATGCTCAGATCTGCTCTGAGCTAAAACAGAATGGCATTAAATATACTGATCCAAAGGATATTGCCAATATCCTGGCAGATCGATTCAGTGCCAACTTCACCCCCCTCTCACCCCCTAAATGGCCCATCTCAATACCGGAAGATTGCCAAATTCCAGTAATAACGGCCACACAGGTACAAAACGCACTCTCTAAAGCCAAGAATACAGCATCCATGGGACCAGATGACATCCCGGGCTGTGTACTACATGAACTACAATATGAACTGGCACCTCACCTAAGTATCATGTTTAATCATAGCCTCACCTCAGGTTTCTTGCCCACTGAGTGGCGCAGAGCTACAGTTATCCCAATCCACAAGGGGGGATCCACCTTGGATCCCGGAAACTACAGTCCCATCAGTCTGACAAGCCTTATCTGCAAGGCCATGGAGCGTATTATCATGGAACTTATAAACAAAGACAATGGCGACCTTCAAACACTGGACCCCACCCAGTTTGGGTTTGTGAAGGGCCGATCTTGCCTCCTGAACCTGATTGACTTCTTTGAATCAGTCTCCAGAGCCATGGACAAGGGTAAGGTGGTCCACACAGCCTATCTAGACCTTGCCAAGGCCTTTGACACCATTCCCCACTCTGGAATCATAGATAAACTTACTAAGTTGGGCATTAATCCCTATGTCACCCAATGGGTTGCTAAATGGCTTACTGATAGAACTCACACTGTAAAAGTAGCCGACTCCAAATCCAGCTCCAGACAAGTGACAAGTGGAGTACCTCAGGGTTCAGTCCTGGGGCCGCTCTTGTTTGGCATCTACTTCTCTGAAGTACAGGTCAACACTTAGGGACTCTGGCTAACAAAGTTTGCAGATGACTGCAAACTGGGAGCCATTATTGAATCCCAAATGATGTGGATACTCTACAAAAGGGCCTTACAGAAACAGATGCTTGGTGCCAGAGCCATGGGCTCAAGCTCAATGCCAAGAAATGTATTGTTATCCCCTTTGGGAAAAAACATGTATCCATGAATTACCATATAGATGGCAGTACACTAAACACAGAAAGTGTGATAAGAGACTTAGGGACACAGGTGGACAGTGGTCTCACCTTCGATAACCACATCGCCACAACAGTCAGGAAATCCTTCTATGTGGCACATCTCATCACAAAGGGCTTTTCATCCAGAAAGAAGGAGGTCATTGTCCCACTGTACTCATCCCTCATTAGACCCATTATAGAATACAACGCCCCATTTGGTATGTACCTCTCAAGACATCTGCAACAACTGGAAAGGCCTCAGAAATACCTCACTAAAAGAATCACAGGCTTAAAGCAGATGCCCTACACTGACCGCCTTAAAAAACTCCAGCTATACTCTGTCACATATCGTCTACTCAGAGGCGATCTCTGCTTAACATACAAGGCCATGTCAAACCCAGAGCTGTTGGACATGCTACACTTAATGAAATCCCAATCCCTCAGAGCTACACGCTCCAGGGATCTAAACCTTGTCATCACAATAAACAAAGCATGTTGGAGGGATAGGTTCCTGACCCAGAGACTCCCCAGACTCTGGAATAGATTGCCCATACACGTCAAGCAGAGTGCCTCTTTGGAACTCTTCAAGAGGAACCTTGACAATTGGATGGGAGAAAGGAAATTCACCCCAGGGATCACGTCAGTCGCCCTGCTAGACAGGGGTCCAGGAAAGTAAATAATGTGGGAAGAAATAGCCAGGGAATTGTTATGGCTAGGCTTGTATAGGCCCTAGGGCTGATAGCCTAGCACCAACCTATGAACCTATGAACCTATGGTCAACAGTTCATTTTGTCACCCAGAAAAAAAAGATGGTACAGCTGATTGAAAATCAGCTTATCACATATACCAGTTTTTTTGCGAGACGTACAATACATCCATTTAATATATAAATAGCTATATATATATATATATATATATATATATATGTATGGGTCTACTTTAAAACACCGACATGCAAAACACAGATGACGATGAGAACACCAAGACTAGAAGATCGACAACTGAGATGACCAACAGTTTAAAAGCATGAAACTTCACATGCCCGACAAACCACAATCCAGATAATCAACAAAAAAAGCAAATACCTTTTCAGAAAACACACACAACACAAGCACAATAAAAAACGTACAAACCTACACCAAACCTTACATACACAACTACCTATGCACTAACCTTAATCCAAACCCTAACCCTAAGGTCCGTCACTATCGCACACTCACCTAACCCGCACCCTAACCCTAACTCACTTAACCCGCCCCTAACCCTAAAGTCTGTCACTATCGCACACTTACCTTAACATGTCAGTGTTCTCAGCATCAGGCTTTTAAACTGTCGGACATTTCAGTTGTCGATCTTCCGGTCTCAGTGTTCTCGTCCTCTGTGTTTTGCGTATCAGTGTTTTAAAGTAGACCCATATATATATATATATATATATATATATATATATATATATATATATATATATATATATATATATATATATATAAATATATGTATATGTGTGTGTGTGTGTGTGTGTGTGTGTGTGTGTGTGTGTTTGTGTATGTATATCTATATATATATATATATATATATATATATATATATATATATATATATATATATATGTATCTATATATATAGGTCTACCTTACATTGCCAACATTTCAAAATGCCGACAATTATATGGCCGACACTATATGATCGACATATGAAATGCCAACAATGCGGAACCGTCATCTCAGTACAGTGCGGAATGGAAAGATTTCCATTCTTGCACTGTAGTGCAATCACAGAGTTGGCATATTAAACTTACGGGGGGTGTGGGGGTGGAGTCCCCTATGGGGGGGTGCTTTATTTTTTATGGTCTACTTCCATTTTCGACATTTCAAATGTCGATCATATGGTGTCGGCCATATGGGAGTCAGCATTATGAAACTTCGGCAATGTGAATTAGATCCATAGATATATATATATATATATATATATATATATATATATATATATATATTGAAACACACACACACATAAGTATAACAAGCTATAAAAACAAAATACAAAACATTGGTGTAAGGTAATACGAACATGATATGCATTTGCATGAAAGACCATATGTAAGTGAAACCTTAAGTTTGTTTTAATTTTGGGTTTTGCATCTCTCAGGCATACACATGGACATGGGTTTCTGGAATCTTGAAATTAACAGTGAGTTTGGTTGTTGTGACTCAATCCTGTAAACTAGTATTTAGTAGAGAGTGTCCAGGAGATGCAGATAAATAGTTTGAGTGATAACTAGCAGACCATATTTGTATTGCAATGAAGTAAAGATAGTTCTTCAGAAAATATTATTTATACACCCTTAAAGACCACAACTAAATCTGCAGAAAAATAATTAAATGTGGCAGTTTTAACAGATGGACAGAATTTGACTTTGGATTTTAATATGGAACACCTATAGTGAGTAAAATAATGAACCACTGTATAGCTGACCTAGTGTCATTAGCTTTAGAAATCAGAAGTTTGCATTTCAAAGGTACAAGATTGAGGCATGACCCACAGACACATTTATCATGAAATGTGTTCCTTTGTGCCTTCAGAGTTAGCAACAGTGAGTTTATAGACAGTAGATGCCATAGATGGATTGAATGCTGTGCTGAGAAATGAAACAAAATCCCAAAGAACTACAAGCAGTATAATTGCATCCATAGCTCTCCAATGTCCCCATGTCCTTCATATTTTTGCCATATCCTTCATAAAATGTTTCATCTTCAGGTAAATCACTGTGGATTACACTCAGTCATTAATTCCAGAAATTAGAGTTTTATACTTATAATTGTTCAGAAAATGCATTTTGATGAAAAACGTGTCATCTTTTTAACTTTCTATGTGAATTAGAGTAATATTTAATTTTTTTCCTGATTTTGTTCCTTTGCTCTATTATTTTTGACTACTTGTGTTGCATGCTTGCAAGAACATCTTAAAACATAGTAATAGTATAGTAAATCTGGGCAGTAGTTTTTGCAATGACTGAGATCAGGTTTAAAGGTGAGCCATTGTTGTATACTAACTACAGGTGAGACAACACTTGAAGAGGGCAGGTGGTAAATGTAAAACCAAAACATGCATTACAAAATATAGGAGAAGCCAACACATTGCTAAAATAAACCACTTTAAAGGAACTTGTGAATAATGTCATTGCCACTTCTGGCAGAGACCATGACAAAGAAGAAACAACTGTACATCAGAGCTAAAAGGTCACTAATGGTACTAGAGGGAATATTATCCCTTGAGAATGAATAGGTGTTGATATGGCAGACCATTTGTAGAACAGCCACGGAGCCTATTAAAGATTAAGCTCTGTACTAGTGTGAGTGCAGATGTCCTTGATTAATTTCCCTTTAGTCAATAATATAAGTTAGTATGCCTTTAGTCTGACAGAGCAGATTGAAAGGTTAAAGCAGAGAACAGCTATTAGCTTTTACCCTTTAGTCCTTAGTATAATTAATTTGGGGTACAGCTGCATATCGTCTGCCTTTTAACAAATTACAATGCCAGTGATGTTAGATGACTCACCATTGCAAAAACGTTGTACAGAATAACCAGAAATTGCTGAATGTCTTAGTTCCCTGAACATTTACAAAAAAAGTGGTTCTAGTGTTTTTTTTCCTGTATCTTTTTTTCTTTGTTAAGAAAAGTGGCTGTGTTTTGCTTTGACTCCTATCATGCATTGTGTTAACCATTATCCAAACAACTAGGCTTGCCCTCTCTGACCTATGATCCCTTTCACTACTTTAGTGGGTTATAATTGCTCTTAAACTTTAGGAGTTCATATTGCTTTTTTTTTGGCACTAAACACTTACTGTACATTTCTATGAAACACAATAGTAAACTGATTCGACCTCACTATACAACATGAAAGCAATATTAGTGTAATATAAAGAAAGTTTAAATGACTCCACTTCAGGCATTTTAAAATATGCATTTCACTGCATCCTTACATTGCTTCTAGTCTTGCTGCCTGTACCTTTATCCAGGTTATGTACTGTTGAAAGTAATGACTTTAAAGATGTTCATGATATGGCCCTAAGTGCCAGCTAAGCTAGTATATAAGCTACTCACAAGCATACAGTGGCATGCAGATTTCATTCATGACATGTATTTATATAATCTTTAAAAGTGATATTTATAGGTTCTCATTGTACCGAAGATTTTAAAATATAAATCCCTTGATGTGTTTATCAAGCAGCGAGCTACATTTGGCATGACTAGAAGGGCATAAGCTGCACATAAATCATCTACTGTAAAAATTAGGGTACATTCTAGTAATATATGTAAATGCAACTCAGTCAGTTCAATAAATATAATGTGCGCATTATATATATATAGATAGATATAGGTCTATAGATATATACTGTAGGTATATAGATATATGATCGTAAATATATGTATATATATATATATATATATATATATATATATATATATATATATATATATATATATTGCATTTGTGAGTGCATGCAAGACGGATTTTTGGTGGAATAATTGTGTGCTGTACAACAAGAAAGCTAAGAATAAAAGAAACACAAGTAGTATGAATTATTATCAACATATAAAAAAGAGTAATGCTAAAATAGCTTTAAGGACAATAATGTGTGTGTCTAATGGAGTTATTACTATTTCTTCCAAAATATTTCTACAATATGTCCAGCAGACTGGTGATGACTTAAACTGAAGTGCTGGCATTGTAGTAACTGAAGTTCATTGTGCTCTTCTTATATTTAAATATGCTGCATGGGCAGCATTTAAATATTGTTAGTTATATTTAGTTATGCTACTTGGCCTAAGTCTTATAAAGATAGAATGAATATCATTCGCATGCTGTTAACACTAACTATATTTTCAAACATGTCTTCTGTTTTCTGCTGGAAGCTTATTATATCTGGAAACAAACTTTGATCATATCAAAATTTGAAGAATGGGACATCTTAACTTTAAATAACCATTATCACGTGGTCTTACCTACACTTGTACCTATAGTTTTGAAAGCTGCTGCATGCTCTGTAGTTTTGTTGCTTAATCTTAATGGTTCAGTATGGATTTAGAAGGAATTACAGCAGGTCAACAGCTTGGACATTTTAGTGGAGAACACTGATAACATGGACTCACTTCAGAATCTCAAATTTCATATAATCGAGACCATATGATCGATGTTTCAGAATTTCAAGATTCTGAAATAAATCCAACATAAAAAAAAAAAAACTTTTTCGATGTTTCTGTGCCCCCACACCCCGCTACTTAAATATACCAACTCTGAGATTGCACTACAGTGAGGAAAAGGGAAATCTCTCGTTCCCCACTGTATGCAGATCTTCATTCAGAATTTCGAAGTTCTAAAACTTTGATCATATGGTCTCAACCATATGAATTTCGAGGTTTTAGGATTTCGAGATTCCGAAGGGAACCCGATAACATACATAAACATCATGAAGCATTTGATTTTGTATCATTGTTTACCTTCTCCTTAAGACAGCAATTTTATCTTAGAACATGGAAAAGTGTTTTAGAGATACATAAAAGAGAGGTTGGTTAATTCATAAATTGTAAAATATTATTAGCATATCCATTCAAGAAGATAAGACAAACCTCAGGTGTTATATCCAATGCTCATTATTATATGAATAAAATCTTTTTCTAAAATGAACATTTGAACTTAGGCTCACTTACACAGACAAATAATTTCTTGTATACTTAAACAGTAATCTTCAACATCATACTGAGAAACTTTAGAATGATTCTATAAATCATTACTGACTTCAAAAAATAACAATCAGATTAATAGAAGTCACATTTCAAATAAGTAAACAATATGTACAGAAGCAGAGTGGTAGCTCTTTTGACAAATGTCAGTGCCAGAGCTGTGAACTCATATAGGGGATGCAAATACCAAATAGCCAGAATTGGAAATCAGTACAACAGGGTAGTGGAAAATTGGCTGCCCTAGATATAACCTCAGTTATGGCATTCTAGATTGTACTTATCCTAGGATACGCCCAAAGTAAATGCAGAGAATGGGACATAAAGCAATCACAGTGCCATTTATTGATTTTGCCTACATCCATCCTAAATAACCTAGATGTGGTAATATGCCCCAAATGGAGAACCTTAACTTAAGAAAACTTGGTCAGCACAGGATATCTCTTGTCCCTCTAAACTATATAAACATAGTCCATTGGGCTTCCATACCAGCTCACACCTAACCCCTTTCTGTCTTCTGGGTGGCACAGTGGTGTAGTGAATAATGTTGTCACTTCACAGCAAGAGGTATTCCGGTTCAATTCTTGGCTGGGGTGCCTTCTGTGTGGAGTCTCCATGCCATCCCTGTGTTCATGTGGATTTCTTCTGGATATTCCAGTTTCCTCCCATATTCGAAAGACATGTATCTGGACCATTTCTCCCTGGACCCCTGCTGAAAATAGGCTCTGTCCTAGTTGGACTTTACTGTTCAACAAATTTTAAATAAAAAACAAATAAGTAAAAATACTAGATAAGTTTCAACCACCCCTTCCAAATAAAAATAACACTTACATGGGAGGAAGACAACATATGTTGTTGCTTACTGGTAAATCCAAAGCACCACCTAACTTAGCCTGTCCTAAATATCATCCATTAAAGTCTCTCCACAAGACAGGTACAAGAAAAATGGAGAAATGTCAGTCTTCTTCCTTCATAAGAGCAGCCATTCCCCACTTGTTCCAGTTTTGGAATAGCAAAAGGTCTTTGCAATGCATGCTAACTGAAGACTTTTTTTTTCATGGTAAGGGGGCTGCAGGTAAACATTCTTTGCTCAATATTTCTGTATAAACCATAAATAATGGGGAAATTTTTTTAAAATATTACTCCAAATCATTTAAAAGGATAATAGACCAACAAGATTTGCATTAACATGCCTTTTCAAAGCAACAAGAATATGAAACTCTAATGATTGGCATTATCGATTGGTTGTAATAATTGGAAATTAAACAGAAAGTCCAACATTTTATAATGGAGAAAATCCAACACTTTATATGGGACAGGAAAAACTATAAGGCAATATCAGGGACATTCCACAAAACTAGGAATAGTTGAGAGGTACATGTCCATTAGACCAGTTGGATCTAGAAAGCCATGCATCAAATCAATGTTGAAGTAATAAATAAGGACATACAAGATCTGGTAATCTAGATTCTTCACAGTTCAGCTTTCTGAAGGGATTGCAGTGACTTCTTAATCTTTTTAGATTCTTTGAAAATGTTACCAACGCACTAGATGAAGAATTCCCTGTTAATGCTGGGCTTAGCCAAATAATTTGATATAATTCTTCTCTCTGACATCATGCATAGCCAAACATAATTAAACATTAGCACCTTTGGAGTTTGCTAGATTGCTAACTCCCTCTAAAAAAAGCGGACTGTAACTAATGGCACCCAACAAGGTTTTGTCAGTCTTATCTCCTGTTTGGAATCTATCTCTCTGAATTACAAGCTACTGCTAATAACCTTTCATTAACTTAATTTGGATATGATTGCAAGCTAGAAATAATCCAAAATTCCCCCTCAGATTTGCTAATATTGCAGCAAGACCTTGATTGTGCTAATAACTGAAGGTCTAATCATGGTCTCATCCAAAATACAAAGAAATACAGCATAATCATCGTCTCATCCCAAACACGAAGAAATGTAATATAGTTACCTTTGCTAAAACGATTGGTCTTGCATTGTGCTCCATAACGTTGGAACTTACAAATCTGCAAACCTGCAATACTGTCAGAAAACCCTAACTTTTTTATCTTTTGTGGGTTCCTGTTCAGATCTCTGTCCATCCTAGTTCCCCTTTACTGTACTTCCATTTTCCTTACCATAGAGTTCCGTGCTTCATTTAGCAGGTATAAATTAATCTCTCATATGAAAGAAATGTGATATTTTATAAACAAAGGAACCCAAGCTTTAAATAACCACTCTTATACAAATAACCTAACCCCCCTACCTTTACTTTCTGTGTCAAATACATATCTGCAAAGTGATGTGTCCCATCCATTACAAGCTCAAGCTATGTCAAAACCTACTCCTTGTGACCCACTTTACTTGAAAAAAGAAAAAAAATATTCAGTTGTACCTATTGCAAAGACCTTCTTCTATGTCAAAATATCAACAAATCTTAATTCATGGATACATTCTTCACTCAGCACCATTCCCTCACCTATAGAACAAGCTTTCCATACTTATTCAACAGTGTAAGACCCTAGTGGAATTTAAACTGCAAATAATTGGATGGATTCCACCTTGCAAATCTAGCCAAGGAGATATTAACTACAAATTCTTTAACAAATTAAAATAGACTTGAACTCAAAGCAGGTATGGACATTTGAATTGTTCATGCATGGTACAATATTTCAAAAAGAAATGAGAAGCATGTAGCAATAGTATCACATAAGGAAGATGGGGTGTGCTGTGGAAACATGGACCATCTAAAGGTGTTAATGAGCAAAACCATACTGATGTTTATTACCTGCTTGAAATATTTTGCCTAAACATGTCCAATTAAATTAACTTATATATGTATTATACAGTTAATAATTATATTTAAGTAGTATGGCTGTATGTATTTTTAAGGTAAATCTTGCTATCTCTTTCATTTCTTGTGGATGCCCTGCCAGTACTTGGGTACTATTCTCTTGTCTTGCAGGTAGAGCTTGTTTCTGTCACTCTGAACTGCATCCTTAGTGGACTCTGCAGGTCTTGTTTATTGTCCAAAATTTCACTTTCAATTATAACATTTCTTCATCATTTACTTTGTAACCATATTGGCAAAGAAACAAAAAAGCAACAACCTACAAGATGTCTCCATATGATTCTGGCACCCCAAAAAGAGAGAGCCTGCATCTTCCAAGCTGTTCTTCAGATTAGTGGATTTTGTTGCAGTATTATTCCATTAACATATCAACCACAGAACATAACTTAATGATGCTGTGAAGTCTGCCAGCCCAGCTAGCTGAAATTTTGTAAATAATTCTGTTATTTGTGAATAGTAATATGGTTTATATGTTTGTCTTACAAATGAAAGAAAACTGCATGTTATCTGCTGAGCTTCAAGAATGTAACCACAGTGTACCCTACTGGAAAAGAACAGTTAACTTGCAAACTCTAAGAAAATAAGTGAATTGTTTATGATGGTGTTTATCTCAGCTAGGAGACAGAATGTCTGCAGCTAGAAATTCTTCCTTTAGTCTGGAAACAGAAATAATTACAGGTTTCAAAGGTAAAAGTAACTATTTTACGACTTCCAGTTTCAGGCAAACTTCTAAGACGTAAGTATTTTTGACACAGAGGTGCTAAATTTTAAATTTCTGTTAGCCTGGGAACTGAAGGCAGAGGTGTCAAAGAATGATGAAATCTGAGATAACCCAGCAGAAATGTTTGATAGTAATTTAAGAACTATCTCAGAGAGAGAGAGAGAGAGAGAGAGAGTCTGTGCATTCTATATTTAGTCTTGAACCAAGAAACATCCTCTCGTCAGCACTTCTCATCTATATTTGCCTGGCTCTGTAAGTAAGAAATTTAGGGCATAATATCTCTTAGATATAGATAGGAATATGGTAAACATTAGTTTAGATGTTTTCTGTATTTATTTGAGACTATCCTGTAATGTTGTTTTAAAGTATTTCTTGTGATTCTGAACTCTGTTGTCACTGTGTTGAGTTACTGAGTATTGGCTTGTGCTTTTACTACTTATTATTAAATATATTAAACATTTAAATTGTGGCTGGTTTGTTTAGAGATATTTAAGCTCTGAGAGTACTTGCATAGGTATTTGGTGACACTGTACAGGCTGCACTTAAATAGTCTTGCTGTTGGTCACACTTACCATTTGGATAATAGTAACATCACAGTGGAATTAGTCACCCTTTGGGAAGGGCCTTATAGTAGCTGATAAAGGGTGATGGGTGGCATTGATTTCTACCTTATAGTCTGGGCAGAAGGGGGCATAGCTAGTAAACCTGTGTCAGCCTTCCTCAGGAGTGTCTGTGTGCTTGTATAGAAATCAAATCACAAAGTGTGTGTGTGTGTGTGTGTGTGTGTGTGTGTGTGTGTGTGTGTGTGTGTGTGTGTGTGTGTGTGTGTGTGTGAGAGCTACTTGGGGAGGTACACAAAACACCGATTGAACAGAGAGGGTGCTGGAGGTTTTGGCTTAACCACTCGGCTGAGATCCTAACCCTATAGCTGTGCCAGTGGGGAGTCTTTTTGGGGATCAGGAGCAAGAGGGAGAAACCAGCATGTGCACTTCCTTCACTTATATTAGTGGTGAGGATTGAGGCTCCTTGATTACTGGGCCAGTGCACGGGCATCACAGATGCATTACTGTGTGACCTGGTTGAAAATTGATAACATGATTCCTGGTACCCCCACATGTCATTCCATAATGTAAACATTTGTGTGTTATCACACTATTGCTTGAGTTATCAAGTACACTAAATCCTCTTGAATTTCTACCTTTACATGCTTCACCTTTACTATAGTTCCATACACTGTGAACCCACCCTTCATGAATTCCCCACTTCACATCATACCTGGCTACATTTATGTGTCCTGGATATTAAATTCAGAGCCCTCTAATCAAACTGACCCACATTCAAACCCCAGGATTCAATGAACTCTGTGTAGGCTTCACACAGAGCATACTTGGAGTTTATATATTTGTACAGCAGTGCGATGTGAGCAGTAGTGGGTAATGCATATTAACTATGTAGGGCTTGCCTAAGCTAAGTTTTGTGACAGGCAACAGTGTTGCTAGCCAAGAAACCATGTAAGTGAATGCAGATATCAATTCTGTGTAATGCAGGGCACCTACAGTCCACGGATTTGCGCAGAATGCCACAATGATCACCAGGGCTTCACAAATAGCTGTCAGTCTGTTAGTGCAAAACATCTGCACAAAAACCAACATAATGAAGGGACACATAACCAGAACTAGAGACATATTTGACACAGATGTCACACAGAAATGTATTAGAATGTAACACTCTCAACCTCTTATAGCAAGAAATCTGGACAAAGTCATAAATAATGCAGGGACAAAGGCCCAAAATAGGGACATATTTTTAATACTGCTCTTCCAAACTTAGAAATATAATAGAATATTAAGTTGTACTGTATCCTACACTTTCTGAAGAGCATGAAGTTTGAAACTCAGATGTTTGTCATGAGTTTCTAACATCAGCCTGCAATTACATACTAATGATTTGCCAGAAAATCAAAATGATATGAGGAAAAGTAAAAAATAATAGACAAAAACTGGACATTCAGCACAAACAGGACAGTTGAGAGGTATAAATTCAAATGTATGTAATATTGACCACACCATTCCTGAGATCATCCCAGTGATATAGCAGAAAACCACAGATTTGATAAGTAACACATCTGGACATCCTGGGAATATCTGGACAGTGGAGAGTTATGAATGTGAAGTATATGGTCCACACACAGTACAGGACAATGTACCTGTAGTGCAGAGTATTGTGATATACCATTCCTGACAATTTGCAGTGAATCGGCGTAAACGATCTGTAATGGGACATGTATTGCCATGTAAAATGAACACTCATGAGAAGTGCATGTATTGAACAGGGATGCACACATGAATTGTAGGAATGAACTCAGGGAAAGCAGACAAGTCAAACTACCCAATATACAGCAGAGGAGGGCATGTCACGTGACACAACAAAGGGAGGATGTCTGTGCATTTTAAACATTCTTACACAAATAATGCAGAAGACATCTATCAGGGATCTGACACACAATTGGAGAAGGATGCATATTGTGAAGCTGTGCAAACTGATATGCCTGAACATGAGTGTACTCTTAGCAGAGTCTCCAGCAAGGTGGGCTCAGATAAAGGCTCATGGAAAACTTTACATGAACCAGCCACAATCATGGACAATAGCAGAATAGTAACACCACTAACCCCATGCCTCTGACATAACATACATGATTTACAGTGATAAGAGATGAGTCTGCACACACACACACACACACACACACACACACACACACACACACACACACACACACACACACACACACACACACACACACACACACACACACACACACACACACACACACACACACACACACACACACACACACACACACTCACATTTGAACAACTATTATGATATATCCACATTGTAGGAGGGTAACCATGCATACTGTCCTGGCACTGTAATATCTGCTGTATGTGCCAGGATGGACACTGCTATACCTGCATGCAACAATATGGACAATACTGGCTAGTTGCCTTGTGTGCATGGTATATATATATATATATATATATATATATATATATATATATATATATATATATATATATATATATATATATATATATATATATATATATACATACATATACATATATATGGCACAATTCACCCTGTCATGAATGATATACATGCCATTAATGTTGTCAAACACCTACTGTGTGTATGTAGTGTGTGCATCTGCAGAACAGGTAGCACACATGCATCTGGTGTAACAACTTGATTGGTGTTCCACACCATCAGACAGTCATGTATGTTCCACAAAAAGCATACCTAGGTATGGTCAAGAAGCTGTGTGACAGCTCACTGTGACAAAGGTGGTATAATTCAGTTGCACATCACTGGAAGATGAGTCAGGAGGTTCACAAAGAAGGGTGCATTGTACACAGTTATCGGTGTGATGCAGGCTGGGAACCATGAAGACATTATGGCCTCTGATGTGGATGTCTTCACATACCCAGCACCTGTGTCACATTCAAGGTAATAGTCATCACTGTGATCACATGCTGATGGATGTACCTCTTACCTTCTACCCCAGCACATGGGTCACCTACCTACTGGTCTTATTATTGGGTGTGATGTCCACATTATACTCAGGTGGTGTTTGTTTCTTGAATTAATAAATTCCCCAATGTGTCTTATCAATGCATGTGTTTTCATGCTTCTGGCAGCAGTGTTTGTTATATGTTGCTAATGTCTGTATTATACTAATGTCACAGTTGGAGTCAATGATTGCCCATATTCTGTAGTTTTTCAGGCAGCTGTGTGGACACAGCATGCATATGTCATCTGTGATGTCCATCACTTAACTAATGGACAGGAAAGGGCCTAGCAGACAGCCCTGATGTATGGACCCGATCACTGGACTTGCAGTATAGGTCATGTCACACATTTCAACATAGTGAGATGCCATGTATGTGATACACTGGTCTACCCATTTGGTAATATCACTGTTCATGGCCACACATGACAGGGTTGAGTGAATAAATCAGTGTGGATTTGTATCAAATGCCTTGACCTGGTCAGGTTCAACAAGATAATACTGCATGCCCTCAGTGACTTATTTAAGGACATCTGTCAGATGTAACAGACATGATATAGCATTAACAGCTCACACAGGTCTGTTGCACACAACCAGAATATGACTAGTGTACATGTACAAGAGGTCCATGATCACATGATGGCCCATGTCACAGTCAAAAGAGTCAGGATGTCTGTATACATGCATGCATATCCCCTTCTAATACTTGAACAGTCATATCAACAAATTTAATTTCTGTGCTTAATATCTGAGCTTTGGTCAGCTAAGATCTACCTGAAATCAACTGGCCATATAAGTGAATTTAAGTACACTTTTATCTGCTCTTTTTCATATAGTACTGTATTTAATTTATTTATTTGTGTTTTTCACTGAATATTAACTCAACTGAAGTTGTGATTGTCTCTCTGCAGAGTACTTGTCAGAATTTCTGTGTAGCCATTGATAGCAGTGGGGGTTAGTTTCACCTCATCACTGATATTCTGTCCTGCCTTATATAAGTGGTACATTTTGGGTTATCTCTGATTAATATCTGAGCTTTGGCCAGCTAAGAGCTACTTGAAATCAACTAGACGTATAAGTGAATTTAAGTACACTTTTATCTGCTCTTTTTCATATAGTACTGCATTTAGTTCATTTATTTGTGTTTCTCACTGAAGTTGTGGCTGTCTTTGTACCACTTAAGGAAAAGGGCTACTTGCAGGACTAGTCACATAGTTTATTTGGCTACATGTGAACATTGCACAGCATATTATATTGGGAAGACCGATAATATGTTTAAAATCAGAATTCTACAGCATCTTTCCAATATTAGAAATAAAAATGTGCATAATGCTCTTTATAGGCACATTGAACAGCACTCCACACACACTTTCAGCTTCAGGGCTGTGGTTAACGTAAGGTTAAATAATAGGGGAGGGGATATAAGGTTGTTGACAGAATCCCTTGAATCTAAATGGATCTTGGAGCTGAGGGCTCATAGGAGCCCAGGGTTAAATGACATGGTTCCTTTGAAACCCGCCCTACAAAAAAGGCGGGTAGTTTATTGGTTGCTGATTGGTTGGCTTTTAATTTAAAATAATGGTAATGTTTGTTCCTTTTTATCTGATGAAGGGTACCACACCTGAAAGCGCTTATCCTTGGCTGTTTTGGTTGTTTTAATAAAGAAGGAGTTAATCCAGCAGTGTCCTGCCATTCTTTTCTCTTTTTGGATATTGCTAAATTAGTTAGGAAATCCTTCTATGTGGCCTATCTAATTACTAAAGGTTTTGCATCAAGAAATAAAGAGGTTATAGCGCCCCTCTACACATCACTCATCAGACCCATCATAGAGTACAATGCCCCATTTGGGATGTACCTCACAAGACACTTCCAACAGCTTGAAAGACCACAAAAGTACCTCACCAAGAGGATTACTGGCCTCAAACATATGTCCTATGCAGCCCGACTGAAAAAACTCTGGCTGTACTCAGTGGCATATCACTTACTCAGAGGTGATCTCTGCCTGACTTACAAAGCCATGTTCAACTCAGAATTGATGGACATGCTCCACCTAAAGAAATCCAAATCATTGTGAGCCACATGCTCTAGTGAGCTAAACCTTGCCAAAACAATAAATAGAACATGCACAAGGGATAGATTCCTGTCAGAGACTCCCCATGCTTTGGAACAAAATTCCAATCTACATTAGGCAGAGCTCCTCACTAACACTCTTCAAGAGAAACCTTAACAGAAAATACACCCCAGGGATCACTTCATTGGCTCTGCTTGACAGAGGATCAGTTAATTAAGCAATTGGGCTGTGAAAGCTGACACATACTGGCTAGGCTTATAAATGCCCTTGGGCAGATAGCCTAATACCCATCTATGACCCTATGTGAGATGAAAATCACAAAAATTAAATACCTGATAGGCAAAGTTTACACAGAGCAAGTAAACACATGTTCAACATGCCCTTTTCTACATTTTAGTGCAATCCTAGAGTTGGTATATATAGTTGGGGGGGTGTAGCCCCCACCTAGGTGGGTTTTCTTTACTAAGATGTCTGTTTCATTGGAGTTTGGACAAGTGTTTACTTGTCCCTGGGAAAAAATTGCCATTCGAGTATTCTATTTTTGTAATTTTTGTTTCATGAAAATGAAATTCGATAATATGGCTGTTTGAGTATTAGAAGTAGATCCATGCATGCATCAGTTGCTGTCTCCTCTACTTCGATGGATGCATGTTAATGCACACCTTTGTATGGCAATATAGCCCATGTGGAGGGTGTGTTTAATTGTGTATTCCACCATATCAGGAAGATGTATGTGCTGAGTCACCCCATAGGAAATCTGTGAAGTTATCACAGGCATTTGCTAGTCTGTAGGAAGGTAAGATAGTGCATAGAGCCTATTGTGATCTAGCCTAGGGTTTTGACACAGTCCCCCATGCAGCTATCATTGAGAAACCTTCACAGCTGGGGAATAAACCTTACATCAGTAGATGGAAAACCAATTTGGTCACAGACAGAACACATACTGTGAAAGTTGGTGAATCAACCTGTACCAGTAGACTGTCACCATTGGTAAACCCTGGGGATCTGTGATTGGCCCTTCATTGTTTGGACTCTATTTCTTGGCAGTTCATGCTAAAGTATATGCCCATTGCCTTAATAAGTTTGCTGATTCTTGCACGTTGGGGGCAATCACTGAGTCAACCAATTAAGGTAACATAGTACAGGAGGAGCTAACACAGACAAATGAATGGAGACAAAGGCACATGATGTACAACTAAATGCAGTAATGTGGCATTTTTATGTCTGTCTGAAAAGTGGAATTCCATGTTAAACCCAAAATTGACAACAGTCCTGCTATGCTGACACCCAGTGATTCTAACACTGGGAACACATGTAGATAACAGTCTGAACTTCGACCACCAAGTGTCCACATTGGTATTGAAAGCCTATGTTGCATACATTATATGCCATGCCATCATATGCAGATCTTCTGCATGTACCTCACCAGACACATGCAGCAGCTGGAGAGACCACAGAGTTTTTCCAGCAAGATAACACAGGGCCTACAAACCATGCCATGATGTATGTGGATAGATTTATAGCCAAGAAAAATCTTGATGAGTGGATGGGAAATAGGAAATACACCCCAGGGATCACTTCTGTGTCTCTGCTCGATAGTGGCACAGGAAAATAACTTTCCTGGGTGGCGTTAGCCAGGGAACCTTGTTGGCTAGGCTTACATGGGCCCTTGGGCCAATAGCCTAGTACCCATCTATGACCATATGAACCTATGTCACTCTGATGTGTCTGACCCTGTCCTGGTGGGAGTACTGCATATCCAAAAATGTGATATAGCTGACATAAGCAATGTCTGTTGTGGAGAATATGGTAATAACAGTGTCCTATGTGCTGGTGTAAAATGCTCATGGTAATGTTAAGCATGAACTCACACAAACAGTTGACTGTAGTGAGGCTAGAACCCCTACCTATCTAAGGTACCCAGACCACAAAACTCAGTACTTTACACAAGCACCACATCCCAAGTCTGATTTGGAGTGTGTCAGACAACACTTTATAGCTGCTGACATCAGCGGTGTCTGTTGAGGAGAATATAATAGTATCCTACATGCTGGTGTGAAATGCTCTATGTAGTGTCAAACAAGAACTCTCTATCACACACTCACACACACACACACACACACACACACACACACACACACACACACACACACACACACACACACACACACACACACACACACACACACACACACACACAGCTGACTTCAGTGAGAATAGAACCCCTACCTAAGTACGCAGACTACAGAACTCAGTACCTTATGCAAGTGTCATGGCACAAATCTGATATTTATAAGAGTGCAGGTGAACTTATAGTAGATGACATCAGCAGGTCATGTAGGAGACAACAGGTTGGGTGGGCTGCATGAAATGGATGTGCAGGCATCTGCAAGAATCAAAATACAGTCATTTAATGGTGTTGGAGCTGTAACTGTAAGACACTCAATTGTGCTCCTCTGTCTAGACCCACACACACACACACACACACACACACACACACACACACACACACACACAGGCGCACACACACACACACACACACACACACACACACACACACACACACACTAAGCTGACTGCAGTGAGAACAGAACCTTTATCTATTTAAGTACACAGACTACAGAACACAATACTTTACGCAAGATCCATGACACAGATCTGCTTTATACAGGAGTGCAGGTCAACTTATAGTAGATGACATCAGCAGGCCATGTAGGAGACAACAGGTTGAGTGGGCTGCATGAAATGGATGTGCAGGCATCTACAAGAATCAAAACACTGTCATCCCATTGTATTAGAGCAGTAACTGTGGGATACACACTTCTGTTCTTCTGTCAAGACACACACACACACACACACACACACACACACACACACACACACACACACACACACACACACACCAAGTTGACTGCTGTGAGAACAGAACCTCCTACCTATTTAAGTACAATGCTACAGAACACTTTACGCAAGTGCCATGGCACAAGTCTAATTTATATAGGAGTGCGGCAAAACTTATAGGTTTATAGATTCATAGGTTCATAGGTAGGTACTAGGCTATTGGCCCGAGTGCCAAGGCAAGCCTAGCCAACAGTGCATTGGCTTTTGCCACCAATGTATTGTCAAATTCCTGCCCCTCTATCGAGCAGTTCCCCAGACATAACCCCAGGGGTGAATTTCCTATCATCCATCCACTTATCAAGGTTTTTCTTGAATACTGCTAATGATGAGCTCTGCTTGATGTGGATGGGAATCTTGTTGCAGAGAATGGGAAGTTTCTGGGACACAAATCTATCCCTCCAGCAGATCCTATTCATTGTTGTGGTGAGGTTTAGGTTCCCTAGACTGTGTAGCTTGGGGAGATTGGGATTTCTTCAAGTGGAGCATGTCCAATAATTCTGGGTTTGACATAGCTTTGTATGTCAGACAGAGGTCTCCTCGGAATAAGTGGTATGCGACCGAGTAGAGTTTCTTGAGCTGGTCGGCAAAGGGCAATTGTTTGAGGCCAGCGATCCTCTTGGTGAGGGACTTTTGAAGCCTCTCAAGTTGTTGTAGGTGTCTTGTGAGGTACATCCCAAATAGGGCATTGTATTCAATGAGGTGTCTGATAAGTGATGAGTAGAGGGGAACGATGACTTCTTTATTTCCAGATGCGAACCCTTTTGTGATTGAGACAAATAGAAAGATTTTCTGATTACTGTGGCAATGTGGTTATTAAAGGAGAGATTACTATACACTTGGGTCACAAGGACTCTTATCACACTTTCTGTGTTAAGTGAACTTCCCCCTATTTGGTAATTCATGGGTATCATGTTTTTGTCAAAGGGGATAACAATGCACTTTTTGGGATTTAGTTTGAGGGTATGATTTTTGACACCAGGTGTCAGTCTCAGTGAGGCCCTTTTGCAGGATGTCTAGGTCAGTAGAGAAATTGAAAATGGCACCCAGTTTGCAGTCATCTGCGAACTTGGTTAGCCATAGACTCTTGGTGTTCGCTTGCACTTCAGAGAAGTATATACCGAACAGGATGGGTCACAGGAATGAACCCTGGGGTACTCCACTTGTCACTGGTTTGGAGTCAGATCTGGAGTAATCAACTCTTACCATGTGGGTTCTGTCCAAAAACAGTTGGCCACCCATCTCATGACGTAAGGGTTTATGTTAAGGTTGGTGAGTTTATCATGGATTCCTGAATGAGGGATTGTGTCAAAAACTTTAGCAAGGTCCATGTAGGCTGTGTGGACTACCTTGCCCTTGTCTATGGCCTTTGTAACTGTTTCAAAGAAGTCTACCAGGTTTAGGAGACATGACCTACATTTTACAAATACAAACTGGGTAGCATCCAGAGTCTGGAGGTTACCTATATCTTTGTTTATGAGTTCCATGATGATACTCTCCATGGCCTTGCAGACCAGGCTTGTCAGGCTAATAGGTTTATAGTTTCCAGGGTCTTTGGTGGTTCCTTCTTTGTGGAGTGGGATAACCATTGCTGTTTGCCATTTTGTGGGCACATAGCCTATGGTGAGGCTGTGGCTGAACATGGATTTTAGGTGGGGGGCTAGTTCATTTTGGAGTTTGTGTAAGATGCACCCTGGGATGTTATCCATTCCCATGGATGCTGTGTTTTTTGCTTTAGAGAGTGCCATTTTTACCTGTGTGTTTGTGATTGCCAGGTCTCTACAACCATCTGGTATAGGTATGGGCAATTTGGGGGGTGAGTGGGTAGTAAAATTAGCAGTGAACTTATCTACCAACTTATAGAAGATGACATCAGGAGACAAGAGGTTGGCTGGGTTGCATGAAATGAAAGTGTAGGCATTGGCAGGACTCAAACTACTGTCATCTCATGGTATTGGAGCAGTAACTGTGGCATAGACATGTTTGCTCTCCTGTGTAGACACACACACACAGCAAGTTGACTGTAGTGAGAACAGAACTCCTACCTATCTAAGTATACAAACTACACAACACAGAACTTTATGCCAGAGTCACAGCACAAGTCTGTGCTGGTCAACTTATAGTAGATGACATCAGCAGGTCATGTGGGAAACAAGAGGTTAGGAGGCCTGAAAAAAATGATGTGTAGGCATGTGCAAGTATCAAAATACTAGCAATCCATGACATTGGAGCAGTAACAGTAGGAGACATACTTCAGTTCTTCTGTCGAGACACACACATACACACACACACACACACACACACACACACACACACACACACACACACACCTGGGAAGGGCTGCCACAGGTTTACTAGCTATGCCCCCTTCTGCCCAGACTATAAGGTAGTTATTACTGCCACCAGCCAACTCTTTACCAGCTACTTTAATGTCCTTAACAAAAGGTGTTCAATCTTACTGTGTAATGTTACTATTAATACAAATGGTACTTTGACCAAGAGCAAGGCTATTAGGAGTCGTCTATACAGTGTCACCAATTAAATATGCAAATACTCTCTGAACTTAAATACGTCTCTACACAGATCAGCCACAATGAAAGGTTTAAATATATTTAATAATAAATAATAAAAGAACAAGACAATAGTATATATTTACAGTGATATCAGAGTTCAAAATCATGGGAAATATCTAAAACAACACTGCAGGACAGTCTTAAATAAACAAAAACAAAAAAACATCTAAATTAAGATTTGCTATATTCCTGACTATAAGATAATTACTACACCTTCACTACACTTACTTAATTAGAACAGCAAGGCAGATGTGGTGAGTGGATCTTGATGTTGTCAAGTCAAAGACAGAATACAGAATGCTGCGTCTCTCTCAAAGAGTTCTTAAATCAATATCTCAAATATTACTGCTGGGATAGCTTGCAGAATGACATAATTTCTTGTTATCTGACTCTGTGCCAGGTAAGCCCCACATTGCTGAAAGCTAGCAGTATTTAGCATCTACCTGTGAAAATACATACACAAGGGCTTTTCTTCAGATCTTTGCAGATCGTGGAAGTCATAAAACAATAAAACACTTCCAAGACAATACAGAAAAATGTCTCTAGTACAGACATTACGCCTGTTGCTGCACTGAAACTAAAAGATAACCCCTGGGATTAAATAAACTCTGTGCAGGAATAGTGCTATTCCTGCACTGAGTGATTCATGTCCATGTAACCACAGCAACGTGCCTTGCATATTCATGAAGGAGTGCTGCTGTTTAAACTACAAAGACACAAACCATGAACAAGTCCAGGGGGTGTGTTAAACATAGTGCATGGACCACGAACATGTCCCCTGCACTTAAAGTGCCATACGGCACTTTCTAAACCCGATCCAGCATAATATTAGAGAATTTTTCTAATATTATGCCAGTATTTCAGTGTCCCTGGACACTGAAATGAAATAAATGAATTTTGGTGTCCGTGGACACAGAAATTCATACAGGAGCAGGAAACCAATGTAGGGGGTGCGTTACAGCTTCTGTGACACATCCCCTGCATTATAAAAGTGCCATATGACACCTCACACACAAATAATTGGGGAAAATATCCTAAAAATGGACACTTCTGAAATATTGCCCTTACAAACTTAGAAAGGTAATAGAAAACAGGATATGTATTAGCATGGTCTCTAAAGGATAGAAACCTAAAAGCCAAATGTATGCCATTATTTCCTGACTGCAGTCCTCAGTGACTTGTCAGAACATCACAATACTCACTATATAACATAAAAATATAATAATATTATATATTTTTTCTAGGCTAAGGAATGTTTAAGCATAGCTAAGTGGGTATGCACATTATGCCCCCCCCCCCCACTTACCATAGCTTAAACATCCTACAGCAGATAAAAACAAATATACAGCTAAAATTCCCAAGTTGAGATAGTGTAGTGGTTAGAGTCCTGGCTTTACATCCAGGTGTTCATGGTTTGAGTACCAAGAGAAGCAAGTTATTTTTACATGGGAAAGCAGTGTTAAAATTATTTTTTTAAACTTAAAATATGTAGTAACTGTTTTTTGTCTACCAGGGTAGTGTAGCTGGTGTAAAATGTAAGTGTGAGTGCATATAACATGTGAAACCACCCATGTATACACAAGTGTCTCATACAGTATAATCACACCCCTTTCCAATGTAAGGAAAACACATAGAGTGATGTCATATAAAGTAAATCATATACACTTAATAAATGAAGTCAGTATTCTGATATATTTAAAAAATTAGCAGTGAGCAGTGGTTAGCAATGCTCAGCTATGCTTAGCAGGTGTCGCCATTGCTAAGACATGAATGCTAAGCAGCAGGTAGCTCAGCTAAATGGATTTGTGCACTGTTAAACCGTGATCAACAACTTCTCATTTAAACATTGTTAAAACCAGCTTAGTGGATTTGCACACTGCTTAGCAGAGCTTAACCTTTTCAAAATGGTTCAATGACAGCAAAGGGTGGGAATATCACTCTATTTAAATGGCACAGGTGTGAATACAGCCACAGTCTGTTATAGTTTATCTATGCAGATACAATGGCTGGCATAGGATAGGGGGTGCACTTTTGGGCACAACGCTGGAGCATTCAGGAGTCCAGGGTAATGGCTAGACTCCTAGTAAAAACACATGAGGAGAGACTGCTGCAAGACCAGTACCAGGGCTCCCAATACAAAGCAGAGGTCTGGGACTGTCTCGCACATGACCTCACCAGTGCTACTGGCATCCCCCAAAGTGGTGAGCAGGTACGGCACTACTATGCCAACCTAAAGAGTAGGAAGGGAGTGCTCTTGGACCAGTGGATCCAAGAGGGATGGGACTGGAATGCTCCAGTAGTGTGAACGTATCACTATCAAGTAGTTTGTAGCAAATACTAGCCTGAGAATGTGATAGATAAATATGCATAATGTGTATTTTTCTCCACTACAACTGCTGCAGAGAGGGCTATGAACATCAAAGCCCATGGTGACAGACTTCTGAGGCTGCACCGACAGGCTGGTCAGTACACATCTATTTTGCAGTATATTGTTCAAATAGCTAAGAAGGAGTACATTGCTTACTGCTAGTAGGCATACTGTTACTGTGTGAACTGAATAAATAAAATGTTTGACTGACCAATATTGATGTACAATAAAGACCCTTACAAAATACTGTTGTGTTCATTCTGGTATGTTATATAGAATGTATACAGGTTCTTCGCTGCAAATATGGCTGTGGCAGCATACATTAACTAAGGCTTATCTGTGAACAAGCTGCTAAAAGAAACTGTAAATGGTGTAGCTGTAAAATGAGATATAAATTAAATGTGAAATATATACTGCACTAAGCTCTGAACCCTGAATAGTAATATGTAAAGTATCAAAGTGTGTTCCATGCAGCATTGCCTTGTGTTAACCTTTGCTTTCCAGACTGTAGTAATCCAAAGGAGTAATGCACAGTACAATAACCATCTGGCATGCATGCATCACAGGATTACAAGTTCAGACTGTCTAACCAAATGACTATTAGGCAGAAAACCAATGAAGTAAAAAACTGCAGTTCCCAAGTAGCTTATTGTGATGAGATATAGCTTAGTTGTTAATTTTGCACACCCAGACAAGGTTCAAATCCAGGGAGTACTAGTAAGATGTGTGCAAATCTACTCACAAGGAATTGGGAATACATTTAACAACAGTCAGATAGTGTTAACAGATATTTTCCCCACAGGTTTTATAGTTAAAGAAAGGTTGCCTGTAGTTGTATGAAGGGTATACTAATAAACTGTGTACAACTGTTTAACTGTTCCACCACATGCCTGCAAATGACAGCAGGATAGGTACATACAATATGCACTCTTCCCAAATCATACCTCTCAACTGTATAAATATTCACTGAATGTCCAGATATTTGTCTCAGATTTTTGGTCCGTTTTCCATAAAGTAGTGGTATCATGGCAAATCAGTGGCAAATCATTATAGACTGAAGTTAGAAAATAATGATAGACATGTAAGTGTCAGATGTCATATCCTTCAGAAAAGCCATGCAAATGCAAAACCTATTCTATAAACTTTCTAAGTTTGTAAGAGAAATATCTAAAAATTGTCCATATTTATGGGCCTTTGTCCCACTCTTATATATGGCTTTGTCCAGATGTCATGCTCTAAGAGGTTGAGAGGTATGTTCCTGATACATGTCTGTCAAGTGGCACGCTGTCATGGCTAGTGGTCACTGCTGCAAATAATCCTGTACACATATAGGAAACCAGTTGATGTATGCCAGTAGCACACTCACATAACAGCTGTTCAGGGTAACCCTCCTGTGCCAGATCTGTAACCTGGATATGTACGAGTCCCCTCTAGTCATGTACCCAGAGCTGTCACAGTTTGCCTCATACCATTCCAGGCTGACAGTTTAATAGGTGTGTTTGTGCTACATAAGCTATGGGCCATAGGTAGATGTAAAGTGAGGGCAGACCCATAGAGTATTGAGCAGTACTGTTGTAGAAAATAGAAGCATAATCAGTTGTTAATGGACATTTTGTCTTTCCCCCACCCCTTATCTGCATCAATAATTGTTACTCATGTACTACTAATATGTTGTGCTCCAACCCTAATGTTGGGACTTGTGTTATATTATTGTTAATGCATTTGATTGCTTGCATGATAACATATCTTGTCCAAATACCATTGTTGGTGGCCTGTTGCTATCAATGTTACTGGCATGCTGTTACAATGCATACTGTTGTTCCATTTATGCATGTGTTCTGTTTGCTATGCAACTGTTTCAAATCTGTTTTATGGGGTTAATTGGAACATCCATGCATGCTGTTATAACTAATCTTGGAATGTGTTGTTCATGTCTAACCAACATATTTTGTAAAACCTCAACACCATAGCACGTTTGGGAAGGCAGATCCCAGTGGATCTGCCTGTCCTGCCTCATCTGGCTGTGACACTGGGCCCCAGCACATCTGGGACCTAACCCAAATCACGCTCATCTGCTGGCCCTGCACCACCTTCATTTCATGAAATCACTCTCCTTCAAATATTTAAATTTATTGGCCATCCTAATGTATTCCATAGTACCAGAATACAAAAGTGCCTCCCCGTTTCAATCTATCTTGCTCTTTTAAACATAGTGGCTCTAGTTACTTAATAGTGACTTAACTTACCCACTTTCATATCTAACTGCTTAGTGCATACTGCAGTGTTTACAATAAACCATTTTTTTCTTCTTACCTTTTAACATCTATTGCAAGACCACCAGTTATTAGAGAGCCCACATTCTGCCTGTCAATAGTGATCTTGGGATTAGTGATTCTGTTTTCTCCTGGTGAGAGAAGGAGTACAAGGACATTATTTCCTAAAGACTGCTGAATTCCAGAAAGCCTAATAACTGCTTTATAGGTGACAGCTTGGAATCTGTGCTTATATTCTGGTCCTGGTGAAAGCAGGAGCAGAGTGCATTCATTCCTGACTGTTTCTGGTTGGAGAGTGAGTGTCTGTGCTTAACATACCTGACTGCTCTGGTTGATATTCAAGGCATCCACCAGGAAAAGGCTACAAGCCTACTGACCATTGTTTCATCTTGGACAAGTCTGTGGATCACCAAACAGTCTGTGGCCTGATTCTCATCTTGGGTTTGGTGCTAACACTTTGCTTCTGGTGAGAGAAGAAGGGAAAGGAACATTGTATCCCAACAGAGTGAAGCTGTGATGAGACCAGCATTAGTAATAGCCAGACAGTTGCCATTCATGTGACTCCCCTCTTTTCATCATTCTTGACAAGCTAATTCTTTGTTTTCAGTAAGTACTGCCTGATTTGTTTCTAACTTCAGAATGTCTGCCTAAATACGTCAACCTTAAATTTTCATGGTATACATATTAGTTTCCCCTCAAGTGTTTGGCAGTGCCCTGTACAGACTCAGACACAGTGAGTGACATTTTTCCTGTAAAAACACAATTGAAATTTTTCCAATACCTAGTTGCACACAGGACAACTAGTTTACAATGACAAGCACAGTCCCCATAGTTGCAAACTGGATACTCCTGTTAGTGATTGATATTCTCGCTACAACTGTCTAGTCAATAAAAAATGGTCTGTTGCCATGGATATGAACTTTCCTAATGTCTCTGTTGCTGGCTTGGTGGATGTGGGCATCTTGAGGCAATATGGAAATTGCCTCATGTTTACTGACAACCAGTTAATTTTCAAACAAACTGATATGGTATGTAAAAGATGTAGTTACACAATATCACTGGAGGCACAGCTCTCAAATAAAAGTACTCCTAATGTCAATAAGGTTTTCAGTAGTACACACACTACACCCATCATGCGCAATTCAAAGCAGGCATATCAACACATGTATGCTGAGGCAATTAAATGTAACCTTCCTAAACCATAAAGACCTCCTAGACAAAGTACACATAATAAATACCCTCAGCAGCTCCAAATGCACTCTTTCAAAACAACACCCACATTAACGCATAGGGCTACATCTCATGGAGCCTCTACCTCTAAGCCCATAAGGCAAGCCACAGCACAATCCAACATTCTAGTCATTGGAGTCTCCATCATGAGACACACTGATATCCTTCTCATCAGGCTGAGTAAGGAGAAAGTCATGCTCAATTGCTTATCAGGGCCTAGGATCCATCACATTACACATGCAGGCAGGTCAGTGAGCCACAATTACCAATATGACTCAGTCATAGTCCATGTGGGAATAAATGCCTGAGACATACCTCCCTAAACTATATGGAGAGAGACATCATGGAGCTCTCAGAATATGTGTCTCAGGCTGATATGAGCCTAGCATTGAGTAGAATTGTACCTTCTCCAAGGATGATGCCACAGTACAAACAAAAGATGATTGACTTTAATAATTGGCTTATTTTCTGTTGTCATTCTGAGGGGGTGCAATATTTGTCATCATGGAATGAGATGGTCAACAGCTCATGCTGCTTTGCCATGGATGGTCTGCACTTCTCCTCTCTAGGCTTTCAAATATTAGCTAAAACATTGTCTTCCCCCATAGTGCCATTTTTAGGCAATGCCAAACTGAAAATACTTCTGACAGAGCAAATCAAATCCAAGAAAATCTAAAGGTATTACTGCTCAGTGTTCGGAGTTTAAAAAAACTCCACTCCCTAGAAGCTCTCTTTACTGTGGAGAATGCTGACATATGTGCAGTGACTGAGACATAAGGCAATACACAATTGTGTGCATAGCTCATTGTGAATGGAGCCACCTATACTGAGCAAGAAGCTATAGCAAACCTCTCTCCCCCCTCAACCTCCCCTCAGAAAATATCATCAAATATAACTCCTCCTACTATTACTAGGGAACAGGTCCTTAATGCTCTCTCTAAGACCAAGAACACTGCATCAATGGGCCCAGACAATATCCCAGGATGCCTTCTAAATAGCATGATCTATCAGAGCCTCCAGAATTCCTATTTAACTGTAGCCTCCAAACAGCCTTCATGCCTCAAAAATGGAGAAAGGCAACACTCATCCCTCTGCACAAAGATGGGCCATCTACAGACCCTGGAAACTATAGACTTGTAAGTTTCACAAGTCTTATATGTAAAGTCATAGAATTATCATGGAGATGATCAACAGAGATATAGTAAACCTCCAGACACTGGACCCATTTTGTCAAGGGAAGATCATGCCTACTCATCCTGGTGGACTTCTTTGAGAAGGTCACCAAAGCAATGGGTGATGGCAAAATTGCTAACACTGCCTACTTTGACCTGGCCAAGACATTTGAAACAATATCCCACTCAGGCATTGCTAACAAACTCAAGAGGTTAGGTACAAACCTGCATGCCACCCAGTGGATAGCCAACTGGCTCACAGACAGGACACAGGAAGTTGGAATTGGAGAGTCCATCTCTACAAAGAGGCTAGTCACAAGTGGAATCCCTCAGGGATCAGTCCTTGGACTGCTTTTTTTTTGGAATTTGCTTCTCTGAAGTCAAGGCCAATGTCAGTGGTCTCTGGCAGACTAAATTTGCAGATGATTGCAAATAAGGAGCTGTCATTGAATCTCACACTGACACAAATGTTCTACAGGACGGGCTGACACAGACAAACAACTGGTGTCAGAGCCATGGACTAAAACTAAATGCCAAGAAATGCATAATAGTATCCTTTGGAAATCCATCCCTGATAACTATCATATTGACAACACATCCCTTAGAGCTGACCCAATAGTCAGGGACTTAGGGACACACATAGATAGTAATCTAGCCTTTGACAGTCACATGTCTACAGTGGTGATGAAATCATTCTATGTTGTGCAACTTATAAACAAAGGTATGGCATCTACATCCAAGGACGTCATTGTTCAACTGTATTCGGCATTCATCAGACCTATCATTGAGTACAATGCCCCCTTTGGGATGTACCTAAACAGGCATATCCAATAATTGGAATATCCACAGAGGTTCCTCACTAAAAGAATGCAGGGCATAAGTAAAATGTCCTATGCAGACTGCCTCAAGGCCTATCCCTGTAGTCTGTCTCCTACAGGCTTTTGAGGGGAGAGCTATGCCTGGCATTCAGAGCATTGTCATACTTCACTCTGATGGATGCCCTGCATATCCACAAAACAAACAGCACCAGAATTATCCATTGTAAAGAAGTAAACCTTCCCTGTGATATAAAGAGGACCTTCTGGAAAAATAGGTATGTAACCTAGAGACTACCTTGTCTAAGGAACAGGCTCCCCATCCATGTGAAGCAGAGTTCCTCCCTAACCCAATTCAAGTCCAAATTGGACAATTGGATGGGAAACCAGAAATGTATCTGTGGTTTGGTACCTATGTGTCTAATGGACACAGGTGACCTGTTAAGGGTTCATCTCCCAGGCCCATGCTTACACTTATCAAGGGTATCCGAACTTGTCAGAAATTTCGGATCCATGGCAAGGCTTAAAAAAGACCTTGTGGTTGTTAGCCTAGTAAACACCTATGAACTTAACATAGGCAGTATGTCCTGTTATCCCTCATCCAGTTCTTTGGGGTCAGTATCCAAGAAGTCCTCAAGGGTCTATAAGCAACATCTACCCTTATCAAAGACAAAATGGGTAGGGTCTAGGGTCAAGTGTGTTGAAGGTCGCCTATGTCCCTGTGAATATGGTCTATGCTGATTCCATCACTAGCCTTGCAGTTAAGGCGTTTTAGGCATATGGGTCAATAGTTGTAGTTTTACATGTTGCAGACTGATGTGCATTAAATAACACACAACACTTAATATTACATTTTGTACTGTGGTTGATATATGTGGAAAAAGTACTGAGATATCAGAGTTGCTGTGCTTGGGGAGATGGCAACACATGGATGCATTGTAAATATGTGACATATTGTTAGCTAGGACCTTCACTTTGTAATGTTTCCATATGTAATTTCATGTCATACACAGGGAATGGACAGTAAACAGCAGTAATTCAGTATAATATGTACAGTTCCATAGCTCAGCGAGCAGCAGGCTTGTGTGATGGTTACCAAAGTGCATGTGCATGCATGATATGCATGTTTGTATGCAGCTAAGCAGTGTGCAAATGCAAGCCACATTTTGAAACTTTGAAATACACCTGCTGCTTAGCTCATTCACTCTAATGGAGCTCAAAAGATTTGCACTGTAACTTCCAATGGGTGGAGCCTAAGCCATTTGACAAAATCAAATTATGTCCTCATATTTCAAACAAATGTTCATGTATTGGAACCAGAGTGATTATGAAAGAAGTATAAATGGCAACCTCTTTAGCACAAACTATTTTTATTTTATGCTATCATTATAGGTGTACACAATATGGAACAGCCACTATGCCCACATATTTTACAGGTGACCCCTGAACAACTGAACACTGTATGTGCCACCCATACAAATGACAATCGTTGCCTGTAGCATGCACCCACAGAGTGGTCATAGGTGAAACAACACCCACAGGTTTGTTGACATGGTAACCTGTCATCGTGTAATATTACAGTTTTACATGCCATGCCATATAGCTGTTCAGACACTGACAACTATATCAACAGAGTGATGCTACAGTGGACCGATTACACTCATACAATAGGTTGGAAAGGTTCACAGCTGTTGCTGTCCAGGCCAAGCCATTCACATTGTACAATAGGAAAGACACACTGGGCCACAGGGTACCTAACAATCGACAGTATGTACTCCAGGTGTGTAGTTCAGCAACCTCTATCAATACACTGTACAAACACAGTAGGTGGTATGGACGTCTTATGACTACATGGGTTGTAACTGCTACATAACTTGGCATAACTGACACCATCATGTGCACAGCAACACACAGAAGAGTTTGTATGGCAGGGGCCAGTTGTCCTGCAGTACCCAGATCCATGACAGTAATGTGTATGTAGGTGAAGTATGTGGTACTGTACATCCAGATACCTTAAGGCAGCTCAGCTTTGATAACCCCATATTTTGTAGCAGCCTAGGTCTTTTCTGGGCTCCCCCCCTGGACACAATTATACAGGGCCATATAACACTGCTACATACGCTGGGCTTTGCATGTATTGTGTAGGCGGTGCTCACACATATATGGCCCCAGCCCCACCATATGTGTGGGGGTTACAACGGCAGTGGACTGATAGCAGACATAGCAGTGTGTTATACTACAAGTACACTATGGATGAACTACCAACAACATGACATATGTGCACAGCTTGGTATGTAGGTGATGGACAGAGGCTGCAATACAGGCACATATGTGGACAACTATTGCCATACACTACGCAAGGTGCAGGTGTTACAGGATAGTCTGTAACAAACCCCTTAGTCAGGGAATTGCTGGTATGGACAGCCATGGATGTAGCCATGTACCGGTAACATGCAACACACACACACACACACACACACACACACACACACACACACTGCCAGTGTATTATCTGACACAAGATCTGTGTGATGGACAGACAGGACGTGATAGGCACATTCCGGCCAGCATGAGGATAGGCCCACAGTTGTGTGCTATACAGATAGACTGCATTCCATGGCAAACTAGTATGTACACCCACACCCTGTAACACCAGTACTGTACAATGCATAACACAACTCCACTCACAGTCTGTCTGTACATCCTGATCTTCCGACGAATATGTGGCTACCCTGAGTGTACCTCTTCTCCTGTATGAGGTATTACTACATGCTGTCGGTAGCACTGCTGCCCACACAAGGGATGGATGCCCATCACACAGGAGATGTAATACGACCACACACACATGATATGGGGATCAGTAGTGGGTGGTTGCCATGACAGTTTTAAATGGGTTAAGTGGGTGTAGTACACATGTGTATTTGTATATCTGGCTATCTGGATATGTAAATGTACATAAATTCCCACCATAGTTCCTGGACATGAATTGTAGGCCACCCCAGCCTGTTATGTTCCCAATATCATAGTTGCAGGGGATGTCAGGTATCTCTAGCAGGTATACTAGTAGGCTATTGCTACTGTCATTGGGATTGTCTTCAGAGACATGGTGCATGTGACAGGTTACATCTGCTCATAACATGTGTGCCATTGGTTACTGAACAACATCCAAAGGTCCAAAAGACATCAGTGTACAGTACTGCTGCAAGCATGTAATGCCGCTGTGGACTGCAGCAGAGATATTGGCAAGTATATGTTGGGGTCTGACATAGTCTGTACATTCCAGAGGTATACACATACGCCCTTAGTGCTATACATGTGTACTATGCCTCACAATATGGATGTGGATGGGTATAACACCTGATGACAGGTACATAATGTCCACCATAGGTCATGCAATCACACACCCCTGCCTGGTCTGTAACGGTATGACCATTGGTACAGGGGTGCCATGGCCACATACTACACAATAGGTATTGACATACATCCAGTCTGCATCCCACTGCCCTGTCTGACATACATGACTGTTAGGGGAGGCCCGGCAGTGGGACATCTGTCTAGTATCTGTGCATGACATCCCACTGGGTAGCTACACTCAGCTGCTAGGCATTTCACAATGCATTGTGCAGGCTGCAGGCAGACTGGCTCAACACTGGCCTACACCTTGCAAGGGGGAATGCACATGTACCTGCATATACAGCAGGCTCCACAGGCATGTTGCAGGACAGGGTAGGATACACCTGTGTGACAGTGCATGACCAAAACCACTGTTAACACAGCCATAGCCACATATGGCTAGCTAGCATGGTATGACAGTATACGGACTATGTGTTTGACACCATCCTCATATGTGACACTCGCAGACATCCCTACATATACTGGCCTGCTACGCAGTTTGGTCTGGTGGGTGTCTGTGGTATAGAACATGTGTATTTATGGACCTACAAACATGTACGCCACTACAGTACCATACAGTGGGAGAGCATGTAACATCTGCAAGTAGGGGAACTAGAACAATCTCATCTACCAGAGTCTGTACACAGGCTAAGGTACATATCAACACTACACACACTGTCGACAGTCACCATAGGTACACAGAACTCAGTACTTTACGAACATTTTCAGAACATGCAGGTAATGTATTGTAATGTAACCCCTATTGTGCATAACATGTGTAGCAGTCAGATATATCCATGGCTTTTTCTCAGATATGATGCCACAGAGTATGATGTACATTACATATGCACCACTTCATGCACGGCATATGTACAAAGGTTGACAGAGTTGTGGCCGGGAACACATACACAGGACCAATATTGACATGCTGCTGTGATGACCACATACATTTACTGTTGTTACAGGGTTGTTGGAACATATGTCCTTTGAGGGATATGACGTCTGTGACTACCACAGCTTTCTCCATCTACTGATTGCAATCTTCACACTACCTTCAGCAGTCAACAGCTAGATGCTCTGTGGGTGGCACATGCAGCTACGGACACAACACTGCCCAGGCTGCAGATGACCCTGCAGATGGTGATTTCCCATAAACATGGAAATGACATGGCAGGTATTGAGACATGTACATTAGCCATATCAACACAAACACTGTGAAAGCAACAGTACTCCAAATCCGGTGTAGCGGCACCTACAGGCTGTAGTCAGTTAAGGCACATCCATCTACCGTTTGATGCACTGTTTCCACAGTGTATGTTGTTAGAGGTACACCATAATCCTTTCTGGTTTAAAAGGCTGCATTTGCACTTGTTTCCCACATTTCCTGTAACTAGTCTCCACCAGATGCAGAATTGCTGTATCCAGGACTGTTTGTCAGCTTCTGAACCCCCAAGCCTTTCTGTGTCAGAGGGAAGCCTTCTAGCTTATCAGTGGGTGTAGTAAGCACTAGGTAGCCTATCTACCACAAGAGGAGTGGTTTCTGGCCCAGAAATTGTAGTTTATTGGTCATTTGGCAGTTTTTTTTCATCTCTTTCAACTTTCAGATTTAAACGCCCATGTTTGCTCTTGTTTCCTGCTTTCCTGTAACTAGTCTAGTCCAGATACAGATGTGCTGTATCCAGGACTGTATGTAAGCTTATGAGCCCCCCCCCCAAGCCTTTCTGTGTTGGAGGGAAGCCTTCTAGCTTATCAGTGTGAGTGGTAAGGACTAGGTAGCCTATCTTCCACAAGAGGAGTAGGTTCTGGCCCAGAAATTGTGGTTTATTGGCTGTTTGGGCAGTTTTTCCATCTCTTTCAACTTTCTGGTTTAAAAGCCCATGTTTGCATGTGTTTCTCACATTTCCTGTAACTAGTCTATTCCAGATACAGATTTGATGTATCCAGGACTGTATGTAAGCTTATGAGCCTCCCAAGCCTTTCTGTATCAGAGGGGAAGCCTTCTAGCTTATCAGTGGGAGTGGTAAGCACTAGGTAGCCTACCTACCACAAGCAGAGTGGTTTCTGGCCCAGAAATTGTAGTTTATTGGCCTGAGTTGACAGTTTTTCAATCTCTTTCAACTTTCTGGTTTAAAAGCCCATGTTTGCACATGTTTCCCGAATTTGCTGTAACAAGTCTAATCTAGTCCAGATACAGATTTGCTGTTTTCTAAACTGTTTGTAAGCTTCTGAACTCTCCAAGCCTTTCTGTGTTGGACAGAAGCATTCGAGCTTATCAGTGGGAGGGGTAAGCACTAGATATCCTTTTCTACCATAAAAGGACTGGTTTCTGGCCCAGAAATTGTAGTTTATTGGACGTTTGGGCAATTTTTTAAAATCTCCTTCAATTTTCTAGTTTAAAAGGCTGCATTTGCATATGTTTCTTACCTTTCCTGTAACTAATCTAACCCAGATGCAGAATTGCTGTATCTAGGATGGTTTGTCAGCTTCTGAGCCCTCACACCTTTCTGTGTTGGAGGGAAGCCTTCTGGCTTAATCAGTGGGTGTGGTAAGCACCACATAGCCCATCTACCACAAGAGGAGTCATTTCTGGCCCCGCAATTGTAGTTTATTGGCCGTTTGGGCAGTTTTTTCTATCTCTTTCAACTTTCTGGTTTAAAAGCCTGCATTTGTGCTTGTTTCCCGGCTTTCCTGTAAACTAGTCTAGTCCAGATACAGAATTGCTGTATCCAAGACTGATTGACAGCTTCTGAGCCCCCAAGCCTTTCTGTGTTGGAGGGATGCCTTCTAGCTTATCACTGGGAGTGGTAAGCACTAGGTAGCCTATCTACCACAAGAGGAGTGGTTTCTGGCCCAGAAATTGCAGTTTATTGGCCGTTTGGCCCGTTTTTTCATCTCTTTCAACTTTCAGGTTTAAATGCTGACGTTTGATCTTGTTTCACGCCTTTCCTGTAACTAGTCCAATTACAGATTTGCTGTATCCAGGACTGAATGTAAGCTTCATAGCCCCCCATGCCTTTCTGAGTTGGAGTGAAGCCTTCTAGCTTATCTCTGTGAGTGATAAGCACTAGGTAGCCTATCTACCACATGAGTGGTTTCTGGCCCAGAAATTGTAGTTTATTGGCCGTTTGGGCAGTTTTTTTTATCTCCTTCAACTTTCTGGTTTAAAAGCCTGCATTTGTGCTTGTTTTCTGGCTTTTCTGTAACTAGTCTACTCCAGACACAGAAATGCTGTATCCAGGCCTGTCTGTCAGTTTCTGTGCCCCCAATCCTTTCTGTGTTGGGAGGTAGCCTTTTAGCTTATCTACCACAAGAGGATTGGTTTCTGGCCCATAAATTGTAGTTTATTGGCTGTTTGGGCAGTTTTTTCCATCTCTTTCAACTTTCAGGTTTAAAAGTTAATGTTTGGTCTTGTTTCTCGCCTTTCCTGTAATTAGTCTAGTCCAGATACAGATTTGCTGTATCCAGGACTGTAGGTAAGTATCTGAGCCCCGCAACCCTTTCTGTGTTATAGGGAAGCCTTCTAGCTTATCAGTGTGAGTGGTAAGCACTAGGTAGCCTATCTACTACAAGAGGAGTGATTTCTGGCCCAGGAATTTTAGTTTATTGGCTGTTTAGTTAGTTTTTCCATCTCTTTCATCTTTCTAGTTTAAAAACCTGCTTTTGCACATGTTTCTCACCTTTTGTGTAAGTAGTCTAGTCCAGCTACAGATTTGCTGTATCCTGGACTGTTTGTAAGCTTCTGAGCAGTGCCAAAAAGTCTGCTTTTCAATTTTTCCTTTATATCTGCTAGTTCTCTCCTCTCCTGAATTTTTACTTGCTTATTAGTCTAGCACTTTGCCAGACATCTTGTAGCAATTATTTAGTACACAAAAGTGCTACTAGCACTAAACATTCTACAAGGAAACAGTGCCAGTACTTAATTAATTAATTAATTAATGCCCACACCCTCCAGGCATGTCTAAAGGTCAGTTTCCTGTGCGTTCTCCTATTAAACTGGTGACCTTGGGCATCCTGAGGCAATGTGGCAGCTGCCTCATGTACAATGACAATCCTCTCCTCTCCTCTTACCTCCCACCACTCAGACTTGTGAGATATGCACTTACATATATATATATATATATATATATATATATATATCCAAATTGGAAGCCACACAGCCTCCAGCCAAGACCAGAATAGCTGGCCAAGAGGAGAAGATCAATACTGGCACAACACCACATGGAGCACATAGCCCTCCAGAACACATACCAGTGCTGCCTTCATATAAAAACACAACCCACACACCCACCTTTGCGATGCCACTCAACCAAATCCCCTATGGCAAAACAGCATGCCCAACACACTAGTCATAAGTGACTTGATAGTGAGGCACACTGATGTCCCACTCACTAGGTTGAATAAGGAAAAAGTAACACAGTCAGCTGCCTGTCAGGTGCCAGGATCTGCCACATAATGCATGCATTCAGGTCCATCAACAACAGATACAAATATGACTCTGTCATTGTACATGTGGGTGTGAATGACCTGAGACATACCTCCCTGGACTACATGAAAAGTGACATGGAGGAGCTCTCACATTATGTAGCCCAAGTGGCTATGACCCTAGCCCTGAGCAGCATCCTACCATCACCCAGATGATACCACAGTACAAGCAAAAAATGACTGATTTCAACAACTGGCTAAGTTTCTGGTGTCATTCTAAGGGGATCCAGTATCTGTCTGCCTGGGATGACATGAGTGACAGACCTCGATGCTTTGCCAGAGATGGCCTACATCTGTCACCCCTTGGGCGTCCGAATACTGGCCAAGGCTCTTGCCACCCCTATAGTGCTTTTTTTTAGGTGGTGTTCCAAAGATCAAATTACCACCATAACAGCTACAAACAAATGTAATCTGAGGGTCATGCTGCTTAGTTCTAGAAGTCTAAATTTCAAAATGCACTTGCTCAAAGCAGTCCTTAAAATGAAGAACATCGACATTTGTGCTGTAACCGAGACCTGGTTCAAGGTAGCAGAAAGCACTCCTGCACTACCAGGCTATAACTCATTCCACACCTTTCAGCCCAAGAACATGGACCAAAGCTCCAAAGGTGGTGGTGTTTCCATACTCATAAAGGATGTGCACACCTCCAGACTGGTAGTCCAACATAATGCATCATAGATATTTCAGGTGCAGCTAACATTGGGTAAGACAGCGATTCAGGTCGTTGCCTGCAATAGATCCTCAACCATGTCCCAAGACTCACACTCCACATTCCTAAGCACCCTAGAAAATATTAGGGTCCAACCTGACACACTCATACTGGGCAACTACAACTACCCCTCCATTAACTGGGAAAATTACTCATGTACCGATACAATTGCCAAACATTTCCTACAATTCATTAATTCTAATGCCCTGCACCAATTCATTTTTACCCCCACTAGAGGCAGCAACATCCTTGACCTGGTCATTACTAACATGGGCAAACATTGCTCTACACCAGTAGACAACTCCACCCTGGTTAGAGCCGACCACAAAATAATCACCTTAGAAATCCACATCCCCCCACCCCACAAAAGTAACCACCATGAAAAACTTCTCCAAAGCTAACTTTGGGCTCCTAAAACAGAGGTGGCTAACTTCATGGTACTCATGCAAATGGAGAATGGTTGTATGATTGATGAATCAATGTGTATGCACCAATGCACTGTATGAACATGTACACAAATGCATGGATCTTGCCATACCCAACAGAACCAAGACGCTCTCCTCCAAAAAAAAAGGAAGCCAATCTGGTGGTCCCCTGCCATAAGCAAACTCTACAACAGAAGGAGGAATCTGATGCGGAATAAGGTGAAGTCCCAAGACTGGAAAAACTGTCTTATCAGCCTCAACAAAAAGGTGAGATCCCTCATCAAATCCTCTAAAGCTAGCTATGAACAGAATTGCAGCAGATAGTAAAGACAACCACAAGGCCTTCTATATTTATGTAAAGACTCTCCATGGCAATACCCACATTTGCTCTGAGCTACTGCATAATGGTACTTCCTATACTGAGCCAACAGATATTGCCAATATACTCGCTGACATTTACCTCTCTCTCCCGCACCAAAGGACCAATCACAATACTAGTAGATTGCCAGGCACACCCAGTATTATTGCTGCACAGGTTAAAACAGCACTGTCCAAGGCCAATAATACAGCTTCTATGGGACCTGACAATATCCCTGGCTGTGTTCTACATGAACTACAGAGTGAACTAGCACATCACCTGTGTGCCCTGTTCAATCACAGCCTCACCTCAGGCTTTGTCCCTAGCGAACAGTGCACTGCTACAGTCATCCTTCTTCACAAAAGAGGTGTGACTACAGACCATGGGAACTATCGCCCCATTACCCTGATGAATCTGATATGCAAAGCTATGGAATGCATGGGTCTATACTGAATTCTCGAAAGCTGACAATGTTGAATTTGACATGTCGGAACGAGAACAGTGAAACTGCAGAACATCGAAGAAGTAAACGGAAATCTCCATAAGGGAAGATTTCCATTTATTTCAATGTAGTGCTGCCTCGGAGTTGGTATATTTAAGTAGCGGGGGGTGTGGGGATGCAAGGGGGCTTGCCCCCCTGCCTACACCATTTAGTTTTTTTTGTTTTGTTTTAACGTTTTTTGGAACATTCGATGTTTTAACAGTTTGATCACTAAGGGTCGACTTTTAGTGATTCAAACTGTTAAACATTCGATGTTCCAATATAGACCCGGAATGCAGCAACATGGACATAATAAACAAGGATACAGGGAATCTCCAAACACTGGATCACACACAGTTTGGTTTTGTGAAGGTAGATCATGTCTGCTTAACCTGGTCGACTTCTTTGAGTCAGTCACTAGAGCTCTGGATGAAAGCAAGGTGGATCATACAGCCTACCTTGATTTGGCCAAGGCCATTGATACCATTCCCCACTCAAATCATAGACAACCTCATTAAGCTAGGCATCTGCCCGTATGTCACTAGGTGGGTTGCAAACTGGCTCACAGATAGAACCCACAGTGTGAAAATAGCTGACTCCAAGTCAGACTGCTAACCTGTCATGAGTGGAGTCCCATAGGGTTCAATCCAGGGTCCTCTCCTGTTTGGTATCTACTTCTCTGTAGTCCAGGCCAACAAAAATCGACTCTAGCTGACATTTCACAGATGACTGCAAGTTAGGAACTATTATTAACTCCCCAAGTGATGTTGACATCCTACAGAAATGCCTCATTGAGACCAATGACTGGTGTTAGAACTATGGCCTTAAGCTCAATGCCAAAAAAATGTGTCATCTTCCCCTTTGGAAAAAAAACCTGGTTTCCATGAATTACCACATCCATAGTAGTCCAATGAACACAGAAGATATTATAAAATATCAGGGAAAACAGGTTGACAGCAACCTCTCTTTTGACCACCACATTGTCACTGTGGTCAGAAAGTCCTCCTATGTGACACTTCTCATTACTAATGACTTTGCATCTAGGAAGAAAGAGGTCATTGTCTCACTCTACTCTTCCATCATTAGGCAAATCAGAGTACAATGCCCCATTTGGCATGTACGTCACTAGATACCTGCAACAAATGGACAGGCTGCAAAAGTACCTTACAAAGAGGATCCTAGGCCTTAAACACTTGTCCTATATGGACAGACTCAAAAAACTCCAACTATTCTCTGTCTCATATCACCTACTTAGAGGTGATCTCTGCTTGACTAACAAATCCACGTCTGACCCAGCTCTGTTAGAAATGCTACATCTAAAGAAATCCCAATCCCTCTACACCACATGCTCCAGACACTCAACAGAACAAGCCCAAGGGACAGGTCCATAACCCAGAGACTGCCCATGCTATGGAGTAGACTTCCCATACATGTCAAACAGAGCATCTCACTGACCCTCTTCAAGAGAAATTTTGATGAGTGGATGGGAAATAGAAAATCCACCCTAGGGATCACTCCAGTGGCTCTACTTGACAGAGGCACTGGGAACTAAGGTCAGGTGGCATAATGCCAGGGTTATCCTATGGGCTATGCTTGTAAAGGCTCAAAGGCCATTAGATTTGTACACACTTATGAACCTATATGAGAAATTACTGTCCTAAATTCTACTTACAGAGCAAGCAAGTGCTGCTGAGTGGATGTTCTTACTAGATCCAAGACAAGATACAAAATGCTATTCTTTCTTTCTGATATAGCCATTAAATTCATAATACAGTACTGCTGAGTAATTTCAGATTGCATCATTCTTGTCACCCGTGCTGAGGATTCCCAGGCTTACAGAACTTAAAATGTAACATTTCTACAGTTGACAGGAAGTCACAGCAATACATGACACTTTACATGTGAAACCTAGTAATTTTCTTTGTCTTAAAACAATAGAAAGAAACTCTTAGCCTAGACATCCAGTCTCTGAGCTTGATATCAAAGACAGTTATAAAAGTCTTTACTTAACAGCTTTCTTCCAGCAGGGTGCACTGTGGTTACATTTTTTGAAGCTCAGTACAACATATAGTTTAATCAAAACATACAGCTCTCTTTACATTTGTAAAACAAGCCTGTGAATTATATTAATATTTACAATGACATATAATTAACTACAAAATTCTATCTGGCTGGGCTGGCAGCCCATCAGTTTTTCACAAGGTGATTGAAGATTGCTACATTTATTAGTTTGGGTTGGAGCTGTCATTCATGTTCTTGTTGAAAGTATAGTTAATGGACATATCATCATAATCTTTCAGCTGTTCCCATTAGGCGTCACCACAGCGGATCATCTGTTTCCATTTCTTCCTGTCCTCTGCATCTTGCTCTGTCACACCAACCACCTGCATGTCCTCTCACACCATATCCATAAACCTTATCTTAGGCTTTCCTCATTTCCTGTTACCTGGTAGATTCATCCTTAGCTTCTTTTTCCCAATATACTCAGCATCTCTCCTCAGCACATGTCCAAACCAACGTAATCTTGCCTCTCTGGCTTTGTCTCCAAACCTTCCAACCAGGGCTGACCCTCTAATATACTTATTCTTAATCCTATCCACCCTCGTCACACTCATTGTAAATCTTAACACCTTTAACTCTGCCACATCCAGCTCAAACACCTGCATTTTTGTCAATGCCACTGTCTCCAACCCATATCACATAGCTGGTTTCATTACCCTCTTGTAGAGCTTCCCTTTCACTCTTTCTGGTACTCATCTGTCACAAATCACTCCTGACACTCTTCTCCACCCACTCCATCCTGCCTGTATTCTCTTCTTCACCTCTCTGCCATACTCACTGTTACCATGAACTATTAATCCCAAGTATTTAAACTCATCCACCTTCGCCACCTCTATTCCTTGCATTCTCACCATTCCTCTATCCTCCCTCTCATTCACACACATATATTCTGTCTTAGTCCTGCTGACCTTCATTCCTCTTCTCTCTAGAGCATATCTCCATCACTCCAGGGTCTCCTCCACCTGTTCCCTACTCTCACTACAGATCACAATGTCATCTGCAAACATCATAGTCCACGGGGACTCCTGTCTGATCTCATCTGTCAACCTGTCCATCACCATTGCAAATAAGAAAGGGCTCAGAGCTGATCCTTGATGTAATCCCACCTCCACCTTAAACGCATCCATCACTCACACCGCAGACCTCAATCTGTCACACTACCCTCATACATATCCTGTACCACTCTTACATACTTCTCTGACACTCCTGATTTCCTCATACAATACCATAACACCTCTCTAGGCACCCTAGCATATGCTTTGTCTAAGTCTACAAAAACACAATGCAACTCCTTCTGACCTTCTCTGTACTTCTCCATCAACACTCTCAGAGCCAACATTGCATCTGTAGTGCTCTTTCCTGGCATGAAACCATACTGCTGATCAATAATCATCATGTCTCTTCTTAACCTAGCTTCCACTACTCTTTCCCATAACTTCATGCTGTGACTGATCAATTTCATCCCTCTGTAGTTACTACAGCTCTGCACATCACCCTTATTCTTAAAAATCGGTACCAAAACACTTTTTTCTCCATTCTTCAGGCATCTTCTCACTTTCCAAGATTTCATTAAACTGGTTAAAAATTCAACTGCCATTTCACCTAAACACCTCCATGCTTCCACAGGTATGCCATCTGGGACAACACCCTTTCCATTCTTCATCCTCTTGATAGCTATCCTTACTTCCTCCTTGCTAATATATTGTACTTCATGATTCACTATCCCCACATTATCCAACCTTTTCTCTCTCATTCTCTTCATTTATCAACCCCTCAAAGTACTCTTTCCATCTCCTCAACACACTCTCCTCACTTGTGAATAGGAGTCCCTCATTATCTTTTATCATCTTTATGTGCTGCACATCTTTCCTAGCTAGGTCCCTCTGTCTAGCCAATCGGCATAGGTCCTTTTCTCCCTCCTTAGTGTCCAACCTTTCATACAACTCTTCATATGCCTTATCCTTAGCCTTCGCCACCTCTCTCTTTGCCATGCACCTCATCTCCTTATACTCCTGTCTACTTTGTTCATCTCTCTGACAATCCCACTTCTTTGCCAACCTCTTTCTCTGTATACTCTCCTTTACTTCCTCATTTCACCGCCATGTCTCCTTGGCATCCTTCCTCTGTCAAGATGTCATACCAAGCACCTTTCTAGCAGTGTCCCTTACTAGCTCTGCTGTAGTTACCTGGCTATTTGGTAACTCTTCACTGCCACCCAGTGCCTGTCTTAACTCATCCCTGAACTCCACCTCACAATTACCCATTTTCAATTTCCACCATTTGATCCTTGGTGCTGCCTTCATACTCCTCCTCCTCTTCTTGATCACCAACGTCATCCTACAAACCACCACCCTATGCTGCCTAACTACACTTTCCCAGGTCACCACTTTACAGTCTCCAATCTCCTTCAAACTGGCCCTCCTACATAAGATATAATCCACCTGTGTGCATCTTCCTCCACTCTTGTATGTCACCCTATGCTCCTCCATCTTGTTAAAATACGTATTCACCACAGCCATGTCCATCCTTTTCACAAAATCCACTATCATCTGACCTTCTGCATTCCTTTGTTTAACACCATAGCTACCCATCACTTCCTCATCCCCTCTGTTCCCTTCACCAACATGCTCATTGAAATCTGCTCCAATCACCACTCTCTCACCCTTGGGTACAGTCATCACCACTTCATCCAATTCACTCCAAAATTTTTCTTTCTCATCCATCGCACACACAACATGTGGAGCATATGCACTAACAGCATTCATCATTACACCATCAATTTCCAGCTTCATAAACATCACTCTATCTGACACTCTTTTCACCTCCAAAACACTCTTAGCATACTGTTCCTTCAGGATAACTCCTATGCCATTTCTCCTCCCATCCACACCATGATAAAACAATTTGAACCCACCTCTGATACACCTAGCCTACTTCCCTTCCATCTGGTCTTTTGCACAAACAATATACCAACCTTCCTTCTGTCCATCATACCAGCTAGCTCTCTCCCTATACCAGTCATATTGCCAACATTCAAAGTTCTGACCTTTACTACCACAGTCCTAGCCTTTCTCCTCTCTTCTAGCCTTTGGCCATGCCTTCTGACTCTTCTCCTCCTTCGGCCAACAGTAGCCCAGATTCCACCAGCACCCTGTTGGCTAACAGTACTGGTGGCAGTCATTGTTAACCCAGGCCTCGACCAATCCAGTATGTAAATATTTACTGGTGTCCGCATGAAATTATTTGGCGAAGTTTTACGCCGGATGCCCTTCCTGACGCAACCCTCCCCATTTATCCGGGCTTGGAACCGGCACAAAGAAATGCACTGATTTGTGCATCCCCAGTGGCTGGGTTAATGGACATATAAAGGGATAAAATAATTACCCCCTGTGTTACTGTTAATTGTGATGATGTTGTGCTTTCCTCTTGCTTAACTTTATCCAGTACTGTCTGGATTGCAGAAGAGAATCTCATCTGCAGATGGTAAGCCATACATTTTTATGTCAGTACTGCTGAACAATTTAAAGAAATATAAAACAAAATGACCAACAGAATAACACATTAGCTGAAGATAAAAACTTGTTTTATTACCAAACAAATAAAATTATTTATTCCAGCATTAGAGGTGGTGTCATTAAGAATATAGCCAAAACCAGGGAGGTTAGATGGGTGATAAGACTGTGAGCTGATCAGGGTAGTGGGCTTAATGAGAAAGTCCCACATAGACCCATTTTGAAGGGACATAGTCTTAGGAGTTAAAAGACTTTTTTATATTTTTTGCTGATTTTTGTTTTTATATTTTTGTCTCAATTAGTTTGTTTTATGACATTGATGTTTTTCTGCATGTTTAATTTCTCTTTGTATGCATTTTTTCCGTATGCAGTTTCTGCAGATATGTATACAATTTTACACAAGCTGTGGTTTTATTATGTCTTTCTTCTTTAAGTAAGACCCTTAGCATGTGATTGGTTGCTTAGTAATTGGATTGCCTATAAGTAAAGGTTGCTCTTCTCTTTGTGTATATGGTCTGATGAAGCAAAAGCGAAAGCGCTTACCTATTTTATTTGGTAATAAAAGTTTTTATCTTCAGCTAGTGTGTTATTCCATTGGTCATTTTGTTTTTCATTTGGATTTTGCTTTCCCAAAAGCATATTTATCCCAGTCTGTGTACATTTCTTCAATTTAAAGAAATAGTTTATTGTGTGCTGATGATGTCAGACCTGTTGTGTGTATTGTTGTACTGTCTGTAATAGTGGGAACATTGTTACTTTGTTAGCATATATTGAACTATAGTACTGTAGGTATTATTTTTTTTTCCTGTGTTTTTTGCTTTTTATCACAGGTGATCATGGCAGTCGAGTCTCTGATGATGATGGTGGGCAAACTCAGGCACAGTTTGAGGGTGCAGAGGTTGAATCTGACACTCAGGTTGACATACAGCCATTCCCTGCAATTCCATTGGACTCAACCAGTAGGCCTACACCTACCCATTCCATTGAGCCCTCAGATATTGGACAGGTGGAGGTCAAGGCCATTCATCAGGGAAGTGTGGCCACTGTAGCTTCACTTCCTGTGACTCTTGCCATAGCCATAGTGTGGGTGAGGTATCATGTAAGAGGGTTGAGAGGGGCTTGGAGAAGGCCTGCTGTCCCTCCTCCACCTGGTGCTGCTGTCTCTTCTCCTGCCACTCAATGTATGTTAGGACCATTGTGGAGGCACAGACATGTTCCCATAGCTGCTGCAGACAAATGCTCAGGGTTGTAGATGTAGTGCAGTCTGACATACATGACTGCCTCTACAATGTTGCCAGTTCAATGGATTAAGATGAATGATGTTGGAACAAGGGGTTTCTTTGATGGAACGAGGGATGTCTGTCATAGAACGAGCATTGACTGATGGAACATATACTGGGAGGGAAATGGCATCCTTGCGGGTAGGTTAGCCACATTATCTGCTTTCAGCCAATGTGGCCATGACCAATCATGCTCCCATATTGGCAGTACTTTCAGTGCCCCATCAGTATTTGTGCTGTCCACACCATACCTCTCAACCTGGAAACATCAAAAATCTGGACAAGGACCATGAAAAAAGGTACAAATCTGTACAATGATTAGCATCAAATTTGCATACATAATTAAGTAACCCCACCCACTCCACTGGAATTGTGGGGCAACCAAAATATGGCACCAGCGTCCCCCTGCAGCCATTCCAATGTCCCATTACCTGGCTTTTTCATCCCATTTACCATAAACACTAATGTGTGCATACTGCTTTACGTCTACAATGATTATTGGGATTTTATTTTTTTAATTTTATAGCACAATGCACAAACACTAAGACATCTGCTAAACAAGGCTGCTAAACAAAGCAATACTGTCTCACAATGAAAATAGACTTGGCATTAAAACTCACATTCATTGAAACAGCATTGAAACACACACCATAGCCAAAGAAAATGCATCTGGCCAGTGGTGGATAAAGATTACCTTTGGGCTGTTTTCATATCATTGGCCCCTTGCACACAAAACAAGAAACATACATGTGTTCTTTGATACACCTTCCTGACTTTATTACATTATAATCCTTGTATAATATAGCACACTTGTTAGACAGAGCGCATTTTAAATTTATTGTTTGAACATTTTTTCCAGTAGACAATAAAACAAAATGCATGAACCAATAATGACAAAACTGTCCAATTCACAACTTGTCCATCATGAAAGTCTACTTCCCCATCCACTATATATATATATATATATATATATTTTTATATATATATAAATATAATAGAATGACAGTAGTGTAAGCCTTAGCATCTTGCACAGCTTCTCGCACTTATTTTCAATTTCAGTTTTTATTTGGGTGGGGGTGGACAAACATTTTGGAATGTTGCTAGAATAAAATGTTGTGTTACAATGATACATTTCACTGCCAAGTCCTGAACCCAGGCCCCTGTGCACTACAGTCAGAGCAACATACCACTATGCCAAATCAGCGGTTTCCTGAAAGATAGGAAGACTGAAACTTAAATGGCTATCATTTAGTGAATTCAGTTCTCACTTCTCACCTTAGCTCTGAACTTCTTAGCACAAAAAACCTGGACAAAGCCAATAATGGGGGGAATACAGCCCCAAAATTGGGACAAATTTCAAATACTGTTCTTATAAACTTAGAAAATTACTAGAATAAAACGTTTTGTGTTACTATTTATTTTCTGAAGAATATGAAGTCTGAAATTCAAATGCCTGTCATTATTTAGTGAATTAAATCTGTAATTTGCCACAAAAATACTGAAAACCACAGATTTTATAAGTAACAGATCAAAATATGAGGCATGAATTCACAAGTCATGGTGGCTAGGGACTTTAGGCTCTTTTAACCTTGTACCCAAGGTACAATGCTTGAGCCTGAGTACCTCTATGGACAGCCTATAATTCACATGACAAAACCAGGCTGGCATTTTATCTCCCAATAAAGTTTCAAGACAGTGGTTCATAATGCTGCGTCTGCAGCACTGACTGGATATAATCTGATATCCCTTTCTTACTTCTCCACAGTTGCATTTGTGCACTCTTATCTGCAGTAACTTAGGAATCCACAGATTTGTTAGACTTTATTTTCATTCAAAAAGTTTAGTCAGCTGCAATAATCAACTAAAAATAGCAATAGATGCAGTTATTTTTTTCTGTTATTGCTCTATCCATATGAAACTTCCATTTCTTTTGTGTGTGCAACTGCTATACTTTTGCAAGCATCAACAGATCTTTTAAAAAGTAGTTTCTATTTGCTTATTCATAAAAGCTTGTGGTTAATGTCCTGCTTTATCATAGAATGGTATCCTCACAGCATTGGTATGACTGTTGGTATCTAGACATTTTTAAGGTAGACTATTATTTAATGTTTGTTGCCTCACTGGATGAATATGTCATAAATGAAAGTTCTGTATCCCATTCAAGTTCATATTCAAGCACTTTACAAAACACACACTCAAGCAATGCGATATAAAATAAAAGCAAGCAAACAAATTTCAGGGAAAAAAAAGAATAAAATTTGTAAACAAGTCATTTTCTAAGAAACGCCAAACTATTAAAATCAATCGTACATTCAGATTACTATATATTAGTGTGAACCAAACAAATGTAAGGAAGAGCTCAGATAGACACCCGCTATTAAAAAAAATTACAATAATACAGAACCTAAAAATTGGGCCAAAATTCAGGACGTTGTGGCATGCAGTCTTGAAATTAAGAATTGTACCAATGTTACAAGCCCACCACATAGTCTATAGCAACAAGCAATAGCAAAGACAGTGCCAAAGAGCTTTAGTCTAGAGGCATAGTCCAAGGCATAGCCTGCACCCCTAGTAAAAGACCCTGTGGGATATCCCCCTAGCAAACATCTGGTACAGTTGGGAGGTGTGCCAGATATGTGAGTTATGGTAACTGCCACAATTGCCAGTATACACATTCAAGATGACTCCCTTGGCATTACACATGATTTGGAAGCTGATAGAGTAGTATCCTTTTCTGTTTATGTAGAGCCCAAACTGTTCCACGGGTGGTGCCTTCATTTCTATATGTGTGCATTCTATGGCACCCAGTACTTCAGGGTAATGTGCTATATGGTAGAACTCTTGCATATTTCTGGACCTCTCCTCAGAACTATGGGGAACATATATGTGGTTACTGGCATGTTGGAAAATAGCATTGAGGAATTTGTGGAGGACCCTGGATGCTGATGCCTGTGACACCTCCAGCATGTCCTCTGTTGGTCTCTGGAAGGTAGCTGTAGCTAAGATGGCAAGGGCTACACATACCTTTGTCTCCACTAGGATGAGTTCCCCTTAGTTGGCTCTGGCTCTGAGTTGAGGACAGCAGAGGTCACAGAGCTCCTGTAGTGTGTCCTTGTAACCTGTAGCGCTGTACAATTTCCACATCATGTAGGTTGTGAAAAGTTAACAGGGGCCTGAAAACTCTTCTCTTTCTGAGCCTAGGCCTATTGGCAGCAGCAGTATCAGTAGCAATGGCTTCAGCCTGTAGCACATACAAATGAATTAAAGCAGCAGCAGCCCCTAACATTCTGTCTGTGTAGACTCCTTTCCAGGGCTTTATTCCAAAACTGTTGGAATTCGCAGGAAAAACCAGCACAGAATCTACACAGATGCTTTATAGCTTGTTGATTAGCTCCATTGTATGGATTGGTTGATTAGCATGCAAGACAGCTGCTTATCCTGTAATTAGTATGCCACAGTGTTTAACTTATTTGCACGGGGGTGCTATCCTCTACACAGCACTTACTGAATCTAAATTATTTTGCTGCCATGTACAGCTTATTGAATCGCCCTGAAAGTCTTTCACTTTTCTTACCTTTAAAAATGCCTCTCCCTTAGTTCCTTCTCCAGCCTTCCCAACACTTCACAATTAGTTAATATTCTCATCCATTTTCATCTAACAGTTATCCTGTCAGTACTTCCCCTGTCTTCATGCCTCTCAGTATACCTCTGGCTTTGATACTGTACCTCCTTACTAACAACCTCCTTTCCAGTACTCAGCATGGTTTCCGACCAAACCATAGCACCACCACTGCCTTACTCTCCTTTACTAACACTATCCTTCAGCATAAAAACAATGGCTATCTCTCCTCTGCTACTTTCCTAGACCTATCTAAAGCATTTGACATGGTCCCACACAAACAACTTATCTCTGTCCTCAAGAACCTATCCTTCTCACAATCAGTCACCAACTGGTTTCAGAGTTACCTGTCTGACCGCCAACAATCCGTTGTATGACAGAATGACATATCTCCCCAACTACCTGTCTCCATAGGGGTTCCCCAAGGATCCATCCTTGGACCCCTACGTTTCTCTGTTTACACCAATAATCTAGCCTCTGCCACCAAACATGGCACACTCATCCAATACGCAGATGACTCTACCATCATCTGCTCAGCCCAGTCCCTACCCAAACTGCAAAAAGTCATACAGGAAGCCTTTTCCTCAGTTGAAACATGGTTATCCAATGCCCAATTAATACTCAACCCAAACAAAACTAAACTACTCATCTTCCAACCCACCAAACATACTCAAAACAACTCTCACTTTAACATCACAGCAAAAGACAACACCACTATATACCCAACTGAATACACCAAATTGCTAGGAGTGGAAATAGACAATAAAATAAAATTTTACATTCACATATCCATGACCATAAAAAAGTCCACAAAAAACTAGGAGCATTATACAGAAATAAACAATTTCTCACCAAAGCAGCAAAGATTTCAATAGCAAATTCCCACCTTATCTACACCCTACTTTATGCCTCTCCAGTATATACCAACCTAAGGCAATGTGATCTAAACAAGCTAGAGACCTGCTACAACAAAATCGCAAAATTAGCCACAGGGGCATCCTACCGTAGTCACCACTGTTTCTCACTTGCTGAACTGGGCTGGCTTGAACTCCCTCACCTCCTTCAGTGGTATCAACTCTCACTCGCCCACAAACTAGTAAACCATCCACTAAATGTCCCATCCCTCCAGAATCTACTCCAACCCTATCGCACCACCAGACCACTAAGATCCAGCAACAAAAATCACTTGCAGATCACTAAAGCCAATAACTCTGCTGGTGAAGCACTATTCTCTTGCACCATAGCCAAATTATGGAACTCACTCCCACCCACAATTACCTCCGTACCATCATGCACCAACTTCAAAACTTTATTAAAAGCGCACCTAAAAACATGCTGGCTATGCCCTTGCAACTCCCACTCTAATATCATCCACCCCATCCAACTACTACCTTTCTTTCACCTCCACTAACTACCTTGATGATAGCAAGCTCAGATGCTCATAAGCCTTGTACTTATTATACGCCAGGAACTTCTCATTGTTACATTTGTTAATGCCTGTTATGTACTTCACAGATAAAGATTCTAGTTGTCTACTGATGTACTATGTTCTTCATCTGTAAATATGTTGTAAGTAATTTCTATGTTAAATTGTTAATCACTATGTAATCCAATGTAACTACTATCTGTTTATTTTACTGTGGAGATTTTCTCCCCGGGCCTCCGCTGAAAATGGACCCACGTCCAGTCGGACACTCCCGGTCAACAAATTTAAATAAATAAATAAAATAAATAAATAAATAATACCAACAGACATCTAATTATTTTCCTCTATTATTGACATCCATACATTTGAGATGGTATATCCTGCTTTGATCTTCCCTGTTCATATGTTGGAATTCTTTTATTGTCCATCCACTACCCACTGATTGTACCACAAACCAGTCTTCCCCATCTTCACTGTTCCAGTTACTTAGTGCCACTGTGATTTTATAAGTGTGACATCAACGGCTGACTGACTTCACTTGTGCAGCAATTCAGGTGCTTTCATAAGCTATGCTATAAATACAAAAAAAAAATTGAATTACATACACCAGTGATTATTCCTCCTTCAGCAGAAAGTTCATAGGTTTACAGGCAGTCACTAGTTGTGTAGTCAAGGTGACCTTTGAGGAGTCTAGCCCAAATTCCCAATTTGTCCCTGAGCAGCGCCTGGCTGCTTGACTTGTTCAGAGTCAAACACATAAATGGAGCTTTTAGTAGAAGAATCATGCACACATTAGCAATAGTCACTTGGGCTATGTATTAAACACTAAGAATAGTAATCATTTATGCAAGTTTTATTCCTGTCACTAAAACACATGGCACCAGAAGGCAGGCAACAAAAGAAGGTTACTGTCATTTTTGCTATGTATGGTACTTGTAAGCTGCCCTTCAATATAGAAACAATATATGAGGCCTTTTATAGCCTCCAACTTCAGTTCTCTTGTTTGTGTAGGAGGGAAGGGGAAGCAATAATCTGCAAAAGTTATAACACATCTGATTATCTTACGTTTTTCTTATAGCTGCCTGCTGATCTCAGTTATTGACCATGTGCTCCCATATGTTAAAAAGCAATTAGGGAAGTGCTTTTTATAAACTGCTTTCCACAACCAGCATTTTAATTAATCAATGGTCTTCAAAAACAATTTACATATTACTCTCACTGCATTCAATTTCATGCTTGTTATTTGAAACCAGCCAATATTAATATTTTTTTCTCTTTTTTTTCAGTAAACAGTTATTCATTGTCTTGCAAACCTAGAAATGATGCTATGCATTCATGTAAAGGATCCCTACGGGGAATATATTAAAGAATGTTCATTGTCCTCAGCATTGTGACATTTGCTGATATTATCTTCCTGACTATTTTGTTTTGTAAGGAACTATGATCTGCTTTTCTCAGGCCAGCCACTGGCTCCATTTCCTCATTATTTTCCTTTTTGTATATAACATACGAATGGGGCTTTTGTATATATTACGCCTGAAATGGGTTCTACATATATGTACAACTTGTATCCCGTTATAAACATAGATGCAAATATAATGATAGTGGAATGAACATAAACGAGTGGAAGGGAATCTTATGTTATGTTCTACCATTTTCTCATAAGAAGATCTGTAAAATAAGAAAGAAGGAAAACTCAAAGCAACTTACTTTAAAATATGCGTTTGAGTCTCTAAGTGCAAGAAATCTGGACAAAGCCAAAATAAGGGGGGGGGGGGCAACTGCACAAACTCAGGGACATGTTTTACATTAGGAAGTTGCTAAAATAAAAGGTTTTGCATTTTCTGATGGCTATGAAGTCTGACACTCAATTTTAAGTCATTATTTAGTGACTTTAGTCCTCAACAATTCACCAAAAAAACAGAAGTTTTATGAGGAAAATGCCAAGAATATGAAGCAAAAATTGGGACAGTTTAGAGGTATGTTCAACGGGGACACTACTGAATTGTAAAGAACAGTTGTCAGAATGCACAATGTACAAAAAAGCTTGCAGATTCTCAGGATGCTGATTTCCCAGAAGCATGACATCTGTTGTAGTAGCAGATCCTATCTTGCTCACTATTCAGAACTTCCTAACACCACATCTGTCTTTCACAGACCTGAATTTAAATCCTTGTTTATAACAGTGCTTAAGTCCATATCATGTCTGCTTAACCCTGCAGAATATTTACACTCAGGGCTTCTATTCTTACTGTAATTCCATTGTTTTATCAGATAAATAACAGTGCAACCCATGCTCCACACTTTCAGTCCAGTAAAAGCCTTTTAAATACAACAACCTGAAATGTCCAGCATTATAGATGTCACCTTGCCAAAGTTTCACCAAATAACAAGACCATCCCTACACACTTTGAGATGATACCTCTGTGATGCATTCAGGTATCCTTTCTTTACTGGCTACACTGTTTTAGCACTGTATAGAATGACTGTCTTGAAGGTGATGGGAAATCATATTTTTTTTTTCTTCTCAGTCGTGTTAACACAAACAGTAATGAAGTTGAACTAAGCGGTGAAATTCAACACAGAAAAAAATATAAAGCCACTAGAAATAGCATCCATTAACTTTAATAAGCCAACAATAAACAAAGATAATGCTACACCACTAGACTAAACATGTTCAAACTAAACATTCTTCATCAGACTTTTGCATTACGCAAAACAAAACCTTTTAAAGCTTCTGAATAAAACTCACATGACTAGCAAATCATGACTCACATCAACCATTAAATTGAAAGGCAAACAATATAAACATGAACAGCTTCATTCAGAACTTGAATACCTCTTAAAAACTAAAATGTGTTTTGTCAGGCTAAATTGTACCTTAGCTTTAAGCTAGCTATAATACAATTGTTGTCATTTAAACTAAGCCTCTGCAGGCATTAAGATGAAACCGACACAGGCCTTTTGCTTGTTTGACTGCACATCATTCAGTGGTTATGTTATCTTCCTTCTCAGCTTTGGTTGCATCTGCATCTCAGCTTTGACTCAGCTAGTTTTTCTTAGGCATGTCTAGCCGATCACTGAATTTCATTATATGGCCTTTGATTAAGGACCCTTGCAGCTGTATCCCTTGATCAGTGATAATTTGAGAGGTTTCTGCTATGGCTATTATACCATCTGGGCTGTCTTGTATCACCAGCTTTGGCCTTGCACTATTTGTACCACATTATGACTTGCAGTGATAACGTATGGCAATTCACACAGGAAATTATGAAAAAAGAGGAAGATAAAGAAAAGGCAAAATTTAGTGAGAATTGAAAGTAGAAAAGTGAAAGGCTAGATGAAGAAGTGCTAAAACTATGATGGAGATTAAGCAGAATTGATGCAAAAACAATGGAGACAGAAAGGTAAAAAATTCAACTATATTTATTTAGAAAACAAAACAAATGAAATGTTGGCCAAGATTCATGGACAAGTTGCATTGTATACAGCATGCACTTGCCCAGGAGTCAACAACATGCATCTTAGTTGTGATTTGTTGTTCCATGTTATGCTGTTCTGCACTGAGTATAAAGGCACACAGAAGATATAGGTAAATAACTGCACGATGATATGCACCCGAATCCAAGCAGAAACATGAGGCCTAGTGACATCTGTGTGCTTTATGAGCACAGATGAGCATCATGGGCATATGTGGGAAATATTGCACTTCAGTCTGTGTCTGACTATAAATGGGTAAGGCACACCAAGACTATCAGAGCTATAGATAGTGAAAATGCTAGGAGTAGCACTATCCACTATACAGCAGTGTACTTTAGTCGAGATTAACACCACCATTTCCCACAGGTATCCTCAAGGCGGCATCCAGCACCAGTGTAAACGTTACCAGCAGCAGCTGACTTACAATGATTTCCTAGATCAGAAGGTAGTTTTTCACTTTAGAGTGAAAAACGCTTTTATATGGGCCTTAATTGACAAACCACCACACACAAAGAATCTATTAAAATTCGTTGCCTTCCCGTACTTGTGATGAGCAAGACATTTATGGCTGTTTCTATTCTAGCTACACAGATATTTCAGAGACTAACCAGGGTATGTCACAGGCCTTTCTCTATGAAGTGTTCAAAAAGTTCCTTGACTAAGTGCTTCCACATGTGGAAGATCATGTGTGTTTTTTAGCAAACCACAGTAGGGAGAGATAACACCATGACTGTGGTCTGTGAAGTTACCCACCACTCTGAGGTACTGAGCAACACAGGTTGTGCAATGATAGCAATAAAGGCCTTATATGGTCCACAGTCACACAGGTTTACAAACAGGAAGAGCTGTCATTCTGTGAATTGCAAGACTGTGTGATGTGCACAGGATCATAACCAGTGTGTCTGCTCTGCATCCAGGCAGTTTGTATGATTCAGATATCTGACATCTGTCTTAGTTATATCACAGTTTCCTTTATAAAAACATTCTACATGACCAGATATTTTGGTAAGTGCAGCTACTGTGGCTAATGTTAATATATATGAATACATGTGTAATGGTTTCAAATGTAGTAATTCTCCACATGTGTTAAAACTCTGTTGCAGGTGATACTGGGTATTCACTGGAGCCTTAGTATGCCAAACCTGTGGACAAGCAATCCTACAATTTAGTAGAGCATGTGCTGAAGCTGCTCAAAGCTTTCTTCTGCTACCATATGACACTGCTGCAGCCTGCATGATGATGCTCCTGACAAGTTGCAAACTGCATAATATATACTGGTAAGGATACAGTCCTAGCAGCACCAGGATGTGATCTCACACACACACACACACACACACACACACACACACACACACACACGCAAACTGACTTTATAATCTTGACAGAGCAAAATCCCTAAAAGGGAAGGCATCTCTGATCAATACTAGCAAAAAACTACGATCACTCATAAAATCATCCAAGGCCAACTTTGAGAGAAAAATCGCTAATGACACAAAAGACAATCATAAAGCCTTCTTTAGCTATGTTAGAAACCTGGGTGGAAACTCCCAGATATGCTCAGAATTAGTCCAAAATGATAAAAAAATCACTGAACCCACAGACATTGCCAACATACTGGCAGACAGGTTCAGTGCAAATCCCCCCCCCCAAAAGGAGAAATATCTATCCCACCAGAGTCTAGCCTCCCAAACATCTCAGATGCCCAGGTGAGAGCTGCTCTCTCTAAAGCAAAAAATACAGCATCAATGGGACCGGACAGTGTCCCTGGCTGTGTGCTACATGAACTCAATGAGGAACTAAACCCACACATAAGGCTGCTGTTTAATCTTAGCCTTGCTACAGGATACGTACCCAAAGAATGGCGTACGACAACTGTGGTCCCACTCCACAAAGGCGGTGCTTCTACGGACCCTGGAAATTACCGCCCCATAAGCTTGACGAGCCTTGTCTGCAAAGCTATGGAGAGGATCATAATGGAATTCATAAATAAAGACAATGGGGACCTACAGACACTGGATCCTACCCAATTTGGTTTTGTCAAGGGCAGATCCTGCCTCTTGAACTTGGTCGACTTTTTCGAAACAGTCACTAAGGCCATTGATGAAGGTAAGGCAGTTCACACAGCCTACCTTGACCTAGCAAAAGCGTTCGACACAATACCCCACTCGGGCATCATAGAAAAGCTCACCAGCTTAGATGTAAACCCATATGTCACAAGATGGGTTGCAAACTGGCTCAAGGACAGAACACACAGGGTTAGAGTTGCTGGTGCCATGTCAGACTCTAAGCCGGTCACGAGCGGTGTCCCACAGGGCTCAGTCCTGGGCCCCCTCTTGTTCGGCATTTATTTTTCTGAAGTGCAGGCAAACATAGGGGGATTGTGGCTGACAACATTTGCAGATGACTGCAAACTGGGCACCATAATTGACACTCCATCAGACACAGACATCCTCCAGAGAGATCTCATAGAAATGGATAACTGGTGCCAGAGCCATGGCCTTAAGCTAAATGCCAAAAAATGTATAGTCATACCCTTTGGAAAAACAAGGTAACCCCTAATTACCACATAGGTGGTAATCCATTAAACACGGAAGAAGTTATCAGGGACCTGGGGACCCAAGTTGACAGTAACCTCTCTTTTGACACTCACATTGCCAAAGTGGTTAGGAAGACCTTCTACATTGCCCACCTGATCATGAAGGGCTTCACATCCAGATCAGGAGAGGTCATTGTACCCCTGTACTCTTCACTTATCAGACCAATGATTGAGTACAACGCCCCATTCGGAATGTACCTTACCCGACACCTGCAGCAGTCGGAAAGACCCCAAAAGTTCCTCACCAAAAGGATAAAGGGGCTCAAACATATGTCATATGATGCCCGACTGAAGAAAATCCAGCTCTATTCAGTCGCATACCGTCTGCTCAGAGGTGATCTGTGCCTGACATACAAGGCCATGTCCAACCCGGAATTAATGGACATGCACCACCTCAAAAAATCCAAATCCACCAGAGCCACGAGAGCAAGAGACTTAAACCTCAACACGGATAGGACATGCTGGAGGGACAGATTCATCACCCAGAGACTCCCTACACTATGGAACAGAATCCCAGTCCATGTGAGGCAGAGCCCCTCACTGACTCTGTTCAAGAGAAATCTTGACGAGTGGATGGGAGATCGTAGGTTTACCCCGGGAATCATCTCTGTATCACTGCTGGACAGAGGCACAGCAAACTAATGGGTATAGTATTCTCATCCTAAGGGGTGGTGAAAGCCACACACACTCTGGCTAGGCTTATAAATGCCCTAGGGCAGATAGCCTAGTATGAACCTATGAACCTATGAAATACTGAAATATTGAATTTCAGTATTTCAAGACTATAAAGCCGAAACACCAAAAAAACAAAAATCAAAACCGCGAAACCCAAAATCGCGACCGTTAAAGCACACACAAACACAACTATACCTATCTCCACACAACACAAACAAACACACACACACTTATTATAAGCAGGGGGGCAAGCATCCCTGCAACCCCCTACTTATATATACTAACTGTGAGGTCGCATTAAACACAAACACACAAAAAAAACAGCAACATACATTCCATACACCCTCTCGCACGAACACACATCACACAGATACAAACACCACCAACTGTCAACACTGACACACTCTCACCTACGTACCCTAACCCACACCTAACACACCCCGACACACTCACAAACACACAAACTCTCCCCAAAACACTTAAAAAGACCACACTTACCTAAGGCACCATCAGTATCGCGGGTTCAACATTTTCAGGTTCGATATTCTGTAGTTTCACGCATCTGCAGATTGAACACTTTTGTCTCAAGATACTGAAATTCGACATTTCAGTAGTTTGAGATTCCAAAGTGTTTCCACACAAACACAGAGCCAGTAGGGAAGGTGCATCAACACTATTGTCTGATAAATTGGAGTAAAGAGTGGAAGAACCATAACTGACAGCCACACAACCACTCACCTCCAATGGAAATGGGTACAGTATCCTGCAGCACAGGTGAAGTCATAACATCTTGTCCAGACGCACGGATCCTGACTAGTATGCCGTGACAGTGCAGAGTCACACAGGACAAACATGACAGATGAAGTCTTAATATCAAGCTAGGTAGGTTAGTCTGTGGTCTAGTCACATTGTATATTAGACATTCCTATACCCACATCAAAATAGGAAGGGTGGCAAGTATCACAGTCATCAACATTTGCACAAGTGGCTAAGGGCATACTGACGCATAGCTGTCTACTCTGGGTGAAGGCAGCAGGTAACAGAAGGTGAACATGGGTGTCCTAAAATAAAGGATATTATATTTCAAGGATTATGTTCTCCTGTGATGGGGTAAGGGTATCACAATGTGGCTGTGGACTGGTTTGTTGCATGAAGACTGGGGGTCTCCTGTGAGGTGTTCTGCCAACAGATGCTGGGTATCATTGCTGCCAACAATGAGGGATGGCAATTTTGTCCACTTCTAGACACAGGTGTGGATTGGGTGCCATGTAATGTTTCCTTAATTGACCATCTGCAGTACATACCTTTCTCTACCCTTGGACAACACCGACACTGTTGGCTATGATGTTTGCAGTGACAATCCTCAAGATGGAGATAAAGATGTAAGTGGAGTGACACCATGGACCTAATAAGTCACAGAAAAACTGTATCTCTCGAATCCATATCCACATAGATGCGATGAGAGACAGCAATCAGCTCAATATTAAACAGTGCTACAGCATATTTTGTGTGGATGACATTCCAACACATCTGCTGATTGATCCCAAATAATGTTTGTGTGTTAGAAGCCACCTGTGAAATTCAGTGGCATTAAACAACCATGGAGCCTGTTCAATGGTCCTGCACCTGTATCAGAGGGAGTGTATTCATCGGCCACTCCAGTAATGGGTGAGCAGGAGACTGGTGCTCTGACTCATGGGTTAGTGAGCACTCAGACTCTACAGCCTCATGGTCATCTGTAGGCAAGGCTGTGCCTGCATTTTGTACTGTGGGATGATAGCCACCCAGCATCTACCCATTGGTAACTGTTTTAATTTGTCATCACACTGCAACTCCAGTATCTGTGTCTCATCATTCTCAAACCCTGCAGGGGTACCAACATCAGCATGTAGTCCGGTGGAAGCCTGCACAGTGCTCTGCCTTATGAATACCCAACAAATGACACACCAGGAGGAACACGAATACCTCAGCTAAATCCAAGTATTTGAGGCATACACCATAAGGGCATTCCTGCAACATGTACCATACAATCCCAGCCCATCTCTGCTGCAATCCTGATGTTGCTAGATACCAGATATTCCTATAGCAAAACATAGCCAAGTTTGCAGTGCTACTGGTGATAAATACTGGATGTTGTACCAACCTGGTGCATCATCTATTGATATGCATGAGTGTATTCTCATGTCTGTGTCCACCCTGCCAGGGATGATGCCAGAATCCCCCCTCCTGCCCTGAATAACAGCAATAATTCCCCTGTATTTGTAAACCTGTAGATCCCAGGGGGTATAACTGACTCTCCAGCTGCTTTGGAAAATGCTTTGGACGTGGCATGGTATAGCATGTCAGTTCTGCACATATGACATGTGCAGTGTGTGATAGCTTTAACATCATGGACCACTGTTTGCCACATCTGTTCCTATAAATGCTTGTCAACATCTCCTCTCCTTGACAGATACTATTCATTTGTCCTGAGTGCATCCAACAGAATATCATTTACAGCAGAGTTGAAATTGTTTGGCCTCTGATGTCTACCTCATCATCTGGCCATGCAGACACACGTGAACACATGGCAAAGCTGTATATATTTTTCATTTGTTTACCGGGGTAATCCTCTGGGCTATTATGAGCCCATTTTCAGTGCAGGTCTGGAGAGAAAAGCTCCACAATAATGTGAACATAGGGTGCAATCATGCAAAATCAGTAGAATTTCAAGAGTATATACAACAAAGATTGAATTACTCGTAAAATAACAAATTGATAAAAATAAAGAACAGCAAATTAAAGAGACTGATATAATATATATGTTTCTGGCATTATAATAGCAAGACTTTTGCCTGGCTTTAATACAAAGCACAAATTAAACATCGGGATCAGCAAAAAGCAAATGCAGTTAAATTTTGAGAGGATGAGACAAGAAGCAGGTGCAATTCCAGATATGAGATATGTAGTGTTTTAGAAAAGTTTTGAAAAAGGCAGTATTCTGGGTAGTCCTAATAGTTAATGGTAGGGTATTCCAATTTTTGGCTATAGAACAAGAGTATAGAAGCTGGCCTCTTAACACATTTGTTTTTTGTACCAGAAAAAGGTGCTGATTTTCAGATCTGAGAGGACTCCTAGGATAGTAGTAACTAAAAGCAGGACAGTCTGATGGCTAGTATATTATTTTGTGTGTGGTAGTTGCAGGTAGGACAGGTAGTGTGGTAGGTTTAACCAGTTTAGAGAGTGGAGAGTGGTACAGTGATGGGTAGAATGTTTGGCATCAGTGGCAAATTTGGCAATTTTGTTATAATATGTCTCAAGTTTAGCTTTTAGGGAGGATTAGAGATTAATAAGTAGAGGAGCACCATATACGAGAGAAGGCAGTAGGTATGTGGAAACAAGGACTTGTTTTGTGGAAGGGCTTAGGAATTGTTTATGCTTATAGAGTATTCCTAGCTTTTGGTGAGTTTTGCTGATGATATGATGTATGTCTAAGTCAAATTTCATGTGTTCATCTATAATTACTCCTAATAGTTTTGTATGGGTAACAACCTCAATCACTGTTTTGCTTTGAGAAAGTATAGTGAATTGGGTTTTGATTAAGGGGTTTGTCTTCTGAGGGGTGAATAACATGAGTATAGTTTTGTTTGGGTAAAGGGATAGATGATTATTAGACATCCAGGTTTCAGTAGACATAACAGCCAATTGAGTTATCTGCTCTAAATTAGATTATGGAATTGGCGGAGCATATAAAAATTGAGTCATCTGCATATTGAATAAGAGATCCTTGATTTAGTGAAGAATGAAAACTATTAATGAAAATGCTGACTAGGAGGGGTCCTAGTATGGAGCCTGTTGTCTATCTGCTAAGTAGCTTGAAAACCAGTTGAGAGAGGAAGGGGAAAAGCCAGTCTTAGAGAGTTGGGTTAGAAGTAAGGGGTGAGAGACAGTGTTAAATGCTTTTGAGACGTCTAGAAATAACGAGGAGGCAATCTTGCCATTGTCTTGTGCTCTATTAATTGTATCCATAAAAGATATAAGGGCAGTTGTGGTGCTGTGGCATGGCCTGAATCCATGTTTTGTTGGAGACAGGATTTGGTTGTGAAGGTAAATAGCTTACAATTTGAATAGGTATACATTTTTCCAAGTTCTTTGAGATAGGAGAGAGAAAGGCTATTGGTCTGAAATTTGAGATGTCAGTATTGTTACCACCTTTATGGAGAGGAAGAATGAATGCTTTCTTCTATATTTTAGGGACATATGATTCTTGTATAGATCTATTTAGAAGTATACCTATAGGGTAGGCAATATCTTTGGCTGCTAGTTTTAGGAATCATGTTGGAAGGTTACCAGGAGCATTAGAGCAAGATTTAAGCTCATGAAGTAGTCTTTTTATTGTGGCAGTAGGAATGGGTTTAAAAGAAAACATAGGTGTAGTTTGGGCAGTGGACTTGTGAAAAGAATGGAAGGGTGAAGTGGTAGGGGAGCAAGAGGATGATGTTGATGTAGTTGTAGGGATTGTGTTGCTATGTGCTTGGGGAAAAGAAGCTGTGATGTGTGCTATAGTGTCAATAAAATGAGAATTAAAGAGAGAAACTTGAGATGTCTTGTCAGGATGTGGACATGTGTTACTCTTTGTGCCTGGATTTAATAGTGAGGTAATGGAATTCCTGATTTTTTTTTTTTGGGGGGGGGTGACTTATGGCTGATCTAAAGTTTTAGATAATGGTCTTTTTTGTCTTTGTTAACTACCTATTTACCCTGGTTTTGAAGTTGTTTAAATTTCAGCAGGTCTGGAGCATTTTTCTTTGTTAGCCATTGTTTCCAAATTTTGTCTCTGACTTTCATAACTTCCTTAGTGGTCTTAGTCAGCCATGGGGCATGGTTTGTTTTGATTCACTTTAGATAAAGAGGAGCAAGGCTATTTAGTGTCTGTATAAATATTGAGTTGAAGTAGTCAACTGCGTCATCTAGAGGGAAGGTTTTTAGTGGGTACCAGTTAATCTTTTTTAGAGCATCTCTGAAGATAAATGGGTTGAGTTTTGTCAGATTCCTTATTTGTTTACATTAATGTGGCTTTTGAAAGGAGTATACTACCATGAGATGTAGGAGATCAGCTACAGAAAAAGGAGTAATAGTAATACCTTTTTTTTTGTGGATCACAATTTATTTATTTATTTATTTTACATTTGTTGACCGGGATACTGGATACATGCCCATTTTCAACAGAGGCCTGGGGAGAAAAGCTCCACACACCAACAAAGAGACAGTACATACATCAATGAGTGATAAACTCAGGCAGTCATGTCAAAAATATAGACAAAGAATACAAGCAGATATCATTGTACACAATGTGCAGACTTACATATGATTAGCAGAAACATATCAAAAAGTGAACAAAGAATACAATCAGATATCATAATTCACAATGGTTAGACATTCAAATGCTATGAGGCATAGATACTTGGCTAAACAGCGGGTTGGGTAGCAAGACATGTATTAATGAGGTTGTTAGTCAGGTTTAAAACAAGAGCACAGCCAATGAGATGTGAGGCATTTTTTGAGTTCTTTTTTAAATAGAGGTAGTGGGGTTTCCTTGGTAATGGTATTAGGGAGTAGATTCCAGATTTTACCAGTTGAGTTGGCAAATATAGCATTGCCTGCAGAGTTGTTGGATTTTTGGGTTAGTATCATTAGTTTATCAGCTGAGCGTAATGTCCTGGGGGCACTATGAAGGTGAGAATGTTTTTGAAGGCAGGGGTGTTTTCAGGTTGATGGAGTATTTTATGCGCTACTATAAGCTGATTGTACTGCAGAAGGGTAGGAAACTCTAGCCATCCCAGTGCTTTTAGGTTGTGGCAATGATGGGTCTTAAAAGCCATGTCAGTAGCGAATCTGGCTATATGATTGTAACATCCTGATAGTTTATTGAGATCAGTTTTGGATAGGTTAGTAAGTACAGGGGAGGCATACATAAGGGTAGAAAGGAGGTGTGATCTTGCAATAGCTACCCTAGCTGAGGGGTGGTGAGGAAAGGTTTGGCTCTCTACAGGGAGCCATGTTTTTTGTTGACGGACTTAATAGTGTGATTTACATGTTTATCAAATTTAAGGTTGTTGTCTATTATTACGCCTAGAAGTTTGCATGGTCATCAGAGGAGATAATGGTGTCATTGCTAGATTTAATATTGAAAGAAAGAGGAGAAATTCTATGGTTAGGGGAGAAAAGTAGTAGCTTGGTTTTGTTAGGATTTAGAAGAAGGCGGCAATTAGCTAGCCATGTTTCTACCATGCTGAAAGTGGTCTGGGTAAGGGTTAGTAGTTGTGTAGGAGAGGAGGCAGAGCATATTAGCATTGAGTGATCTGCACATTGGATGCAGGTGGCTCATGGGATAGTGGTGTGTAGATCATTAATAAAGATAGAGAAAAGTAGGCAACCTAGTATGGACCCCTGTGGGACACCTAGAGGTAGAGGAAGTTGGGATGACAGCTTGCTCTGCCATAAGACAGCCTGCTGTCTACCGTTTAAGTAGGAGTGAGACCATTGTATTGCATGTCAGTCTAAACCGATGGTTTGTAGGGTATTGAGCAATAGCTGATGGTTGACCATGATGAAAGCTTTTGAGAGATCTAGGAAGAGTGCTGAAGATAGTTTGTTGTTGTTACGATGAAGATTGATGACATTAGAGAAAGATAGAAGAGCCATGGTGGTACTGTGGAATGGCCTAAAGCCATGCTGAGCATCAGCAAGCTTTCTGTTTTGAATAAGAAAGTGCATGATTTATTGGTATATGCATTTTTCATTGATTTTAGCTAGTGGTGAAAGAATGGCTATAGGTCTAAAGTTAGATAGTTCTGTGGAACTACCTTCTTTATGGAGAGGTATAACATGTGATATTTTCCATATTGCTTGGATGGATCCCTCTAAGATGGATCTGTTAATCAGAATAGAAATTGGAAGTGTTATGGCATCAGCTGCTTTTTGAAGATATTCAGCTAGGAGGTGGCCTGCAGCTAGTGTAGTAGATTTTAGCTTTTGGAGCAAGGTCCGGATCAAGTTAGTAGGCACAGTTTGAAAGGTAAAGGTGGGTTGGGTGCTGGGTGGATTAGTGCTAGATGTGACAGAGCTGGTGTTTGTGTCCGATGGAATGAGATGGGTAGCTAGAGACTGGATAGTTTCGGTAAAGAAGGAGTTGAAGCTGTTTGCAATTTCTACAGGGGATTTATCAAGGGCACCTGATGGGGTAGGAGTGGCGGAATGCCCTACGTGGAGAAGATTGTTGATACCAGCCCAGAACTTTAGAGGTTTTAGCTGATATTTTTGTTGTAGAAGGATGTAGTGATTTTTTCTGTCTAGAATAACAGATTTTTTGGTCTGATTCCTTAGCTTACATTGAAAGTGACAGTTATGGGCGCATGCAGTATGATAGTTGTAAGGACATATACAGGAATGCATAAGACAAGTGCATGCCACAAAATTGTGTGATTGGGTGCTCCATAGGATTCAACCACTTTGTGAAGACCAACAGATATGTATACCATAAGACCCTGCTAAGAACATTACAGGATAAACTGGGGAAATACCAGTGACTTTTCTGTACCTTGGTTGTTAGGGGATATGCATATGAAGGCACAAGACTACCATATTCATGATCAAAGGCCACCATGCAGACTGCCAAGGCCAAAACCTCAGTATATATGTAGTGGCAGGTGGGAGGTTGGCATAGTGGTTAAAGTGTTCACCTTTTAGGCACAAGGTGCATGGTTTAATTCTCAGATGAGGTAATTGTCTCAGATTGGAATGTCCCATAAGGGCAGTTAGTCTGGAAGCTCCTATGACCGGTTATCCTGATAACATGGGTGATTCTGTTGCTAGTAGACTCTGCATATGATATACATATGCTGACATGTATTCATATGGATAGTCTTTCATAATGTAAACTCCAGTACAAGGGTACACATCCTTAGGAAGTTATAGAAGTAGCACTGCACACACACTTTCCGAGTACTGTCTATAATTCATGAAAGTGCTCCTATTCTTCCTAATACTGTTGACTAGTTAAACATTATAGCTTCCCCAATCAACAAGACCCAGCAAACAAAATGCTAGTGCTTCTCTAAAATAATTTGTAATTGTTCACATGCTACATTGACAAAATTAGGCTATGGCACATACAGGTCTATGAATCATTTTATTCTGCTGCCATGCATCTGAGCCCTAAAGCACTTATTGCTGCATATGCCTGCCTCTGACAATTCATTGCCATAATCTCATGCTAGAGGCCTGCACAAGTACAAGCATCCCATTGTTTCTTAGCTACATGTTGATGTCTCCACAATTCAGTTCAGTTCTTCATAAAGTGACACAATCTTCAAGGAGAAACATAAGAATATAGAAGCTCCTGTGTGACTTCAGGTGAGCAGCTGTGTAGTGTATGAAGGGCAGCAAGATTATGTACTATATCCTTCTTGGACAGGTGAGGGTTCACTTGTTAGGACTCAGTGATAGTATCTTCAAGAAGCTGATACCATGCATGATCTAAGGTTTTGTCTCAGACAGTGGCATTACAAGGACAGTGATGTAGTACAGATTTGATATGATGACCTGCAGCACAGGAAACCTGCACTTCTCCAAGTCCATGCATGGGAAGTACAGATTATGCAACATTAACCTGAATGTTATAGGAAGCTGACAGCTTTGAATCTTTTTCTGTTTCTTCACTTTTATTTTCAAAACATTTCTTGCTGCTGGCAAGTATTTGACAGGGTCACCTACTGAAATATATGTAGGTAACTGTGTGGATTTTCACTATCAGATGTTAGCACTTAATTACACATACCGATTATAATTAATGCATTTATTATGAGATGAGGCTATACTGCATTATCTCACTGTGCCATACTACCTGCTATGAACCCATGGCTAACAGCCATTTACTGTGTCAGTCTGTTTTCATATGCTTTGTGGTCATGCACTTCTTTTCTGCCTGTTACAAATATGCATGTGGCTGCACTTTGTATCTTTATATTATGCTTGTCACAGTTCTCTGGTGTTCTCTTTTTCTTCCAGTATGATTACAATGTGAGAGTAATTATGTCACCTACCAGAAGACAGGCTAGACCTAAGCCACAGTTAATTCAGCTCAGATATCCTGATTTCACTTTTAAATATATTCAGTCCATTATAAAGACAGATTCACTTATGATAGACCTTTCCATTTTTTTACTGCAAGTCATGACAGAATTGCTTATTAGGGGCCTCATCCACATCCCACCTCTGTTGAGTCCATTGCTGAGGAGCATGACCAACTGTTGAAAATTAAATATATAAAAAAGGTAATGCCATAGACAGAGTGTTTGTCTGTGATAATGTTGTGCCATAAGGCACAGGATGTGCAATTTGTTATTCAGCTGGGAAGGGAATGCTTATATGATTTAATTTTTGAAACATTTACATTAGTGGAAAACTTTTTATTTTTTAAATTTGTAGAAAAAGATGTGTGGCCTTGGAATGAGAATGTAACTGTGGCACAAAATACGCTATGAAGAAAATACTGTTCAGTTCTGGGCAAACACTTTAGAAAAGAAACCGTGTGCAATGTTTAGAAACTGCCTATTGTTTTTATTTATTTTATTTATTTATATTTATTTATGGGGGCAGTGCACTGATCTCAGTGCACCATTTGCAGGCACAGCCCAGGTTAATAGGATCACATAAGAAATGAACAAACATTTACAGATTCAAGGGTTTGCTATAAAGCATAGAGATATTTACAGACGCCAAAATATGCTACAGTATTATGTAGGTGAAGAAGCAGTTTACAAAGTCAAAATATAGATGGACAAATGAAATTATGCTTAGCAGAACATTTTGGATAAGATGTAGTCATAATGACTGAGATTGCTTATGCTACTGGGATAGCTGCATACCATTATGTAAAGAGATACGAGGACATTAGAGGAGGCAAGTGAGAATTGTCATAGGAAAGAATACCGAAAAGACAGATAAATGGAGATAGAGGCATGCAGAGGGAAGAGGAGTAGAAAGGAGACGTGTGAAAGATGCAAAGAGGTAGAATGAATGACAGCAAATTAGGGGGTGACAAGATGAGATAAGGAATGAAGAAACAGGGATAACAGGGTGTGAGATAGCTGCAGGGCTCAATGATCTGTGTGAGTGCAGCTGCACTTTGTTTGGGTGAAGAGGTGTTCCTTGAACTGTTGTTTGAAGTCTGAGTACATTTGTATGTCTCATATTGAAAGTAGAATGGAGTCCCTAAATCTAGGCGCTAGGAAGCAGAATGCATGGTCAGTGCAATGATGTTTAGTTTTTTGGAGTTAGTACTGTGGGTTGAGATTGAGAGATACTCCTAAGTTTATATGTGGGGGGTTGTTGAAAGTTTATAAGTAACAGGGGAAGATGTTTAAAGGAGACAGGGGTCTGTGAATTAGTGATGCTAGTGGGAGGTTGGCTCTCACATATACTGTGAGCAATTTAGCTTTGGTGAGAGTTAGGCAGTGGTGTTCATTAATGAGTGAGCAAGTATGAGCCAGCATATTTTATTGGAGATGGTTTGCAAGGTGGTGGCATTTTTCCTTGAGGCTGCAGCTATTATGTATAGTACATATTTGAGTTGAGATAAGGGTAGTCATTTGCCAATGGCAGTTTGGCTGGCTTGGACAGAGGAGGTGATAGCTTGTTTTCCCAGCGCAGTAGTGTTTTGAACTTTTTGCATGTATTTTGAATGTATAGTTGAAAGTTAAGAGATTGGTCTATCAAATGCCAATGTATTTAAAGGATGTGGTAGTTTCTATAGTGGTATTGTTAACATCATTCATTTTAAGGAAGTTGGGGGTTTGGATATTTTTTTTGGTTAGCTCCAAATAGCATTGTTTTTGTTTTTGGGGGGCTGAGTATATTTTTGGCCAATTAGCCATTGGTTCAGGGTTTGAAGATCATCATGGAGCTGAGTGTCTGTAATAGAATGGAATTTGTTTGACCTGTAGATGATCATGTCATCTGCATAAAGAATTAGAGGTATCTAAAGGTGATCAGATGGGAATTTGTTGATATACATGGAAAATAGCAGAGGGTTTAAAGTGGAATCCTGGGGAACTCCTTTCATAACAGAAGCTGTTTCAGATGATTTGGTGTCTGCTTTCATCTTGAAGGATCTTTTGATGAAGAAATCTACAAACCAAGGTTTAGCATCATCACTAATGCCTATCTCAGTAAATTTGTTAAGTAGTAAATTATGATCAGGTAGATCAAAGGCTTTTGTGAGATCAATAAAGATAACTCCTGTCAGGATGCCTTTGTCTATATTACATTGCATATCATCTGTAAGGGAGTAGAGAGCTGTTATGTCACTGCATCCAGTCCAGAATCCATCTTGCTTTGAGGATAGATGATACTGATATAAAAAGCAGTAATTTAGTTGTAGATATTTTTTTTTTAGTATTTTACCTAAAGTGGGAAGTATTGAGATAGGACGATATTGTGAATCAGTAGCTGGCTTAGGTAGTTTTGGAACAGGAGTTTGCTGTTTTTCATATCTGAGGCAAAATCTTATTAGTTAAGCAGAGGTTTTATATGTGGGTGAGGGGGTGGGAGAAGAAGTTCTTACAAAGGTGAATGAACCGAGGGGCTAGGTTATCTGGGCCTAGGAAGGTATCTATTTGTATTTTGTCCATTTGTGTTTGTCTCTTTGGTTCTAATCTTTTTGAAGTGAAACAGTGGAATGGAAAGGAGTGCAGAGGGTGGCTGTTGGAGTGGTAGGCTTGTGTTGCTGTTGTTGTGTGGCAGGTTGCTGAACTCATTGAGAAAGTCAGTGAATGAGAGTGTGTTTCTGGTTGTGTTAGAGGAATTCAGGAGAGTGGAGTTGTGTTAATTTTTTTGACCAGTCAACAGGTTGGTTTCTATCCAGAAACTTTTATGTTTGGCAAAAAGTGAGATTTATTTGTTTTGGTAGTGTTTGTCTTTGTGTCTACAGATAGATTGCTTGATTAGGTTGCTAGTAAGGTGTATTTGGCACAGAAATCTGTTGACAGGATAATATTTCAAGTTATGTCATGACTCATCATGTAATTTGAGGAGGTGTTTGAGTTTGTTAGATACCCAGTTATATTAATAAGGTGGAAAGTAACCTTTGTACCAAGGAAAATAATTTGTTTTATAAGTGCAGTAGGATATTGATAAGGTAGCTACCTGCTTCACTGCGGTCTTTTATGGGAAGAAAGTAAGACCAATTAAGGGTGAGAAGGTGTTTTTTAAGATCAGTGACATTCTGAATGGTGTTGGTTCTAAAGGTGATACGTTTAGGGCTATATTCTAACATCATATGTTCTGATAAAGTTATGGGACACTGATCACTGAAGGAAGGTGCATGTATGGTGAGGTTAGATAACACTGTAGAATACATAGTTATTATAAGCTCTAGTATATTATGCCTATTGGATTATGGTTTGGTGTGGTGACTTTAAAATGGATTTGGTAAGACTTCAGCTGGCCAGGGGTTCTGACATATCAATGGCTTTTGGTCCAAACTAATCAAGGCTGAAATCTCCAAGAATGATATGGTTACATTTTATGGTGCTTTGTCATCTATTTTATGGATGAGGGTATTGAATTAGGTAGTGAGGCTGATGGAGGTAAGTATGCAATGGGTATAACAAGAGGTTTCTGACTGTTGGAAATTTCAAAATGATCCAGTTGGGATCCAATTCTGTTTAGCTTGGGCAACAATGGTGGAGTTAAGGTTATCTTATCTTGTCAATAATTAATGCATCTCCCCCAGGTTTTTAGACTGGTCTGTAATCTTGTAGGTATAAATAGTTTGGTATAAGGCAGTAAAAACTCAGAGTTTCAGGTTTCAGCCATATTTCTGCAATAGCTATAATGCCAAGATGATGTTGTATAGCAAATGCATTGATTTCATTGATTTTGTTCATGATTCCACAGGCATTCATGATTCTGCAAGCATTAAAGAGAAAACAGATAATATGTTTTGTTCATGATGCTGCTTGTTGGTTTGAGTTGTGGCATTATTGTTAAGTGGCCCTGGATTGGGCTATATGTTGCCTCTTAGCAAAAGTATACAGGCAATGGGACTGAATTTGAGTAGTTTTTCTGAAAAGTGAACTTTTGGATATAATTGGGGTTTTCTGCCACAATTAGATATGGTAAGATATTAGGACCTTGATAATCTCCACCAACTCCCTGGATAACCTATGGCATTGAACAATTAATGAGACTCACTGACTCATGGACTAAGCCTGGCATACATGACAAATCAAGAAAACCACTGCCAATCTCAAACAATATTGTCATCTCTTAAATAAAGCTAAATCCCAAGTTATTTCTGACATAGTACTTCACCAAAAAATGAGACATCTTCTTCAAACCACCTAACAGTTCTAGGCAACAAGTTCGCAAATCCAGAAACCTTGCAAGCCATCTCAACCAAATCCCATGCTTAACAAGTGAGACCATGGCGTAATTTGTGCCTTCAGCATGCATTTCATAACAACCACTACATTGCTAGTAAATCATATCTGATCATCAGCAACCTGCTACTCTCTGAATTCTTCCACCATTAACCAAGTGATCTTTAACCTTCAATGACTGCCAACTTCAACCATAAAAAAAAACTCTTAAGGAAATTAAGCTGCATCTATCCCAATGTAAGCTGCACCTATCCCAATGATCTCCTTTAAGGATATCTCAAATCAGTTGCTGATGCCATTGCCTATAAAATCTCAATTCTAATCTCTAGGTCCATTCACGAATCTTACTTCCCCACCATCTGGAAACACTCACTCATCCAACCTCTACACAAAGGAGGTACCTTTTATGATAATATTAACTTTAGACCCAGAGATCCATAGCAGTTCTGTCTTCTCTATGTAAGTCTAAAAAATCTTCCTTTCTCACAATCCTTTTTCCCATCTCAACATGTCTTCTGGCCACCCCAGTGTACAAATAGTGCTCTGTTCTCTGCCCTCAGTTCCATCCACACACCTCGAAAAGGCCATGGGGGGCTGATGATCAACAGACAGTGGGTGGCAATGACTGTCAAAAAGTAAAGAAGAGATAAAGATTAAGAGATGCAAATGTTCTATATGATACAGAGGAAAAGACAAAAAAAGAAGAAAATGAAAATGACTAATCCTAAAGACAGGAAGACAAAATAATAATATCAGGCTTGCATCTTTAAACATAACTAGTATTTTTGATGATATTAGATGGCTTCAATGACATCTCTTTTCTGACTACAATACAATAGGCATGCAAGCAGGGGCTTATGTCATAGTACGTTGACTATTGTTTAAAACACTTTTTGTAAAAAAATAAATAGCTGTCCAGGACTACCTAAAAGTATTCAGGTATTTATTATTTTTAACCTTCTCATGTTAATAATTCTAGTGTTTAGCTACTCATTCTGAGAACAAATTATAGTTTTGTTAGTTCAGGAACAAGTTCTCAGAAGATCTATAAGTGATTTCTGATATGTTTCCATAAACCCAGATACTTTGAAGCCCTACTTTGAAGCCCTAGGAACCTAAATAAGGTCATCTCATCTAATGGACAGAAGTTTAATTTACTGAGCCAATCCTTCTCCTGAAATCCAGATCAACCATGAATTTCTTTTGAAATAATTTTCTGTGGAACCTCAACCATCCATAGTAACTCCTTATTCCAGGACTCCAAATATTACCATGAAATTCAAGTCTGTGACGTAGTAAATGAAACATATTAAATTACCTTACCTGCTTTTCTCTTAAATATTTCACAATGCCACCCACTGTTTTACAACATTCCATTATTACACTGGTTATATGTGTTTTAAAATTTAGTTAGTTGTAGACCAGAATACCCAAGCGTTTAATGATTGCAATTGTTTCAATACTTATGATGCCTAATTTGTACCAAGATAATAAATTATTATTCTCATATGGCATGTGTTTGGTATTCTCTGTTTTGAAAACTACGTTGTTACGCTTAGGCCAGTGAACCAATACATTCAAACAATTGTATAGACTTACGCAGTTTTTATTGTTGATAATGTACTTAACCTAACTTTATGTTATCTGTATAGAGCAATAAAAAATGTTCAGTGTAATGTTGATTCATGTAGTTACACGCAGATGAGATATGGACCTAGGACTTAACCTTGCAGAACTGTTTCACCATATCAGATGACTTTATTTCATATACTTCTCTACAAAACCCATATTTTCCTATTACTTAAACACTGTTAAATCCAATTGATAATGCTATATAAAAAAAAAACCTAAAATTCTAACTTGTTAAATGGTCTATTCTGTCAAATGTTGTGATTGATATTTATCCTGCTTTCCATTGCTGGTTACAAGTTTTATCTAAATTAACTTTTACTTATGCATGCTGATAGAGTTCCAGACAATTTATCAGCTTTACTCAGTAACTATGTCAAACTAACCATTCCATGACCTTGCCAATTTCTAAACACATATACGTCTTTATTTTTTTAAATTGGTTTCTCAAACCCTTCCCTTTACATATAGGTTTTACTATTGCTACTTTCAAGTTCATGGGTATGCATGCATTGCTGTAACAAACCTCAAATAATATAATTAAAGGCTTTGCTTTTTTAATACCATTTAAATGTTTTAGGTCCCAGTTTGTAATTCTTTCAATTTCAGAAGCTTTTGTAAAATCCAGTATAATTTTAGTCTCACATTCTGTGATATCTAATGACTGATCCACTATTTTCTTTCCTTCTTTCTTTAAAGATTATTACTTGAACTGCTAAATGAGGATATTATAAAAAGGTTAAATATTTTCATGCTATCTTTGATCTATACTCGCATTAAAAAGTAAATTTGTTTAACATTTGAATTTTCCCTTTCCCAATGTACTTTAGAAAAAGTATTCCTATTGTCCATTATGTTTGTTAGCAAGTGTCTTTCATGATTGTACTAATCAACTGCAGGTGGTTACGATATGTTTGTTAGATACAGCATAGACAATAAATGCAGTTTAAACTAATGTGTTCAGGAAAATTACATGGAAATTTCATCCTTGTAAATATTGAGGATTATCAATCTTAATAACCAGTTCAGACATTGAGATCTTGGATTATATACTGATCAAGGCAAGGAGAGCTACTGTAGTATACATAAGGTTAAAAGAAATTCCAGTAAGAGTGATAGTTGTGTATGCAGCATTGAAGAAAAGGAAAGAAGGATTTGAAGAATTAAAGCATATGTGGTCACTGACATGAACACAGTGAATATTTGAGATTTGCATTGTAATCCTTAGGATAACAGATGTGGTTAGTTGTTAAGAATTAATAAGATGTGTTTTTGTTTAAAAAAGGAAATAACATTTCTTAGATTAGAATTAAAAATAAATTGATATTATAATATTATTTGAGATATTGTGTTGCCCCACCACTGGTCCAGTAATCAAGCAGCCTCACTCCTCAACCCTAGCACCAGTGTGGGGTGTACAATGGGAGGATGGCAGGTACACACACAGTATTTACAGATGCAGCTTTCTGTATCAACTGCAATTTCCCTTAAGAGCACACAGAGACCACAGTCAGTCCAAGGCTGGTTTCTCTCTCTTTCCCAGATCTCCAGTAAGACTCCCCACTGGCACAGCAATAGAGTTGAGATCTCAGATGAGTGGGCGAGTCAAGACCTCCAACACACTCTCTGTCCAATCAGTGCTTCATGTCCCTCTCCATGTAGCTGACACGGACACACTCTTGGATATTTGTTTTACACACACACACACACACACACACACACACACACACACACACACACACACACACACACACACACCTGGGAAGGGCTGACACAGGTTTGCTAGCTATGCCCCCTTCTGCCCAGACTATAAGGTAGTTATTACTGCCACCAGCCAACTCTTTACCAGCTACTTTAAGGTCCTTAACAAAGGGTGTCCAATCTTACTGTGTAATGTTACTATCAATACAAATGGTATTTTGACCAAGAGCAAGGCTATTAGGAGTGGTCTATACAGTGTCACCAAATAAATATGCATATACTCTCAGAACTTGAATATGTCTCTACACAAATCAGCCACAATGAAATGTTTAAATATATTTAATAATAAATAATAAAAGAACAAGAAAATAGTATATATTTACAGTGATATCAGAGTTCAAAGTCATGGGAAATATTTAAAACAACATTGCAGGACAGTCTTAAATAAACAAAGAAAAACATCTAAATTAAGATTTGCTATATTCCTGACTATATTTAAGATAATTACTATACCCTACTACACTTAATTAGAACAGCAAGGCAGATGTGGTGGGTGGATCTTGACATTGTCAGGTAAAAGACAGAATGCAGAATGCTGAGTCTCTCTCAAAGAGTTCTTAAATTAATATCTCAAATATTACTGTTGGGATAGCTTGCAGAATGACATAATTTCTTGTTATCTGACTCTATGCCAGGTAAGCCCCTCATTGCTGAAAGCTAGCAGTATTTAGCATCTACCTGTGAAAATACATACACAGGGGCTTTTCCTCATATCTTTGCAGATCGTGGAAGTCATAAAACATTAAAACACTTCCAAGACAATACAGAAAAACTTCTCTAGTACAGACATTATGTCTGTTGATGCACTGAAACTAAAAGACAACCCCTGGGATTAAATAAAGTCCATGCAGGAATAGTGCTATTCCTGCACTGCGTGGTTCATGTCCATGTAGCCACAGCAGCATGCCTTGCATATTCATGAAGGAGGGCTGCTGTTTAAGCTACACAGACACAAACCATGAACAAGTCCAGGGGGTGTGTCAAACATAGTGCACGGACCATGAGCATGCCCCCCTGCACTCAGAAAGTGCCGTACGGCACTTTCTAAACCCAATCCAGCATAATATTAGATATTTTTTCTAATATTATGCCAGTATTTCAGTGTCTATGGACACAGAAATACATACAGGAGCAGGAAACCAATGCAGGAGGTGTGTTACAGCTTCTTTGACACATCCCCTGCATTATAAAAGTGTCATATGACACCTCACAACCTGCTAAAGCAGGAAATGTGGACAAAAACACAAACAATGGGGGAAATGTCCTAAAAATGGACACTTCTGAAATATTGCCCTCACAAACTTAGAAAGGTGATAGAAAACAGGATATGTATTAGCATGAATCTCTAAAGGATAGACACCTGAGAGCCAAATGTATGTCATTATTTCCTGACTGCAGTCCTCAGTGACTTGTCAGAACACCACAATACTCACTATATAACATAATAATATAATAATAATAATAATATATATTTTTTCTAGGCTAAGGAATGTTTAAGTATAGCTAAGCGGGTATGCACATTATGGCCCTCCACTTACCATAGCTTAAGCATGATAAGCAGATAAAAACACATATATAGCTGAAATTCCCAAGCTGAGATAGTGTAGTGGTTAGAGTCCTTGCTTTACACCCAGGTGTTCATAGTTTGAGTACCAAGAGAAGCAAGTTACTTTTACATGGGAAAGCAGTGTTAAAATTATTTTTTTTAAACTTAAATTATGCAGTAACTGTTTTTTGTGTACCAGGGTAGTGTAGCTGGTGTAAAATGTAAGTGTGAGTGCATATAACATGTGAAACCACCCATGTATACACAACTGTCCCATACAGTATAATCATACCCCCTTTCCAATGTAAGGAAAGCACATGGAGGGATGTCATGTAAAGTAAATCATAGACACTTAATAAATGAAGTCAGTATTCTGATATATTTAAAAAATTAGCAGTGAGCAGTGGTAAGCAAGGCTCAGCTATGCTTAGCAGGTGTAACCATTGCTAAGACATGAATGCTAAGCAGCAGGTAGCTCAGTTAAATGGATTTGTGCATTGTTAAACCGTGCTCAACAACTTCTCATTTAAACAATGTTAAACCAGCTTAGCGGGTTTGCGCACTGCTTAGTGGAGCTTAACCTTTTCAAAATTATCCAAAGACATCAAAGGGTGGGAATATCACTCTATTTAAATGGCACAGGTGTGAATACAGCCACAGTCTGTTATAGTTCATCTGTGCAGATACAATGGCTGGCATAGGAGAGGGAGTGCACTTTCAGGAACAATGCTGGAGCATTCAAGAGTCCAGGGTCATGGCTAGATTCTTAGTAAAACACCATGAGGAGAGACTGCTGCAAGGCCAGTACCAGGGCTCCCAATACAAAGCAGAGGCCTGGGACCATCTCACACATGACCTCAACAGTGCTACTGGCATCCCCCAAAGTGGTGAGCAGGTAAGGCACCACTATACATATCTAAAGTGTAGGAAGGGGGTGCTCTTGGACCAGTGGATCCAAGAGGGATAGGACTGGAATGCTCCAGTAGTGTGTACATATCACTATCACGTAGTTTGTAGCAAATACTAGCCTGAGAATGTGATAGACAGATATGCATAATGTGTGTTTTTCTCTCCTACAGCTGCAGCAGAGAGGGCTATGATCATCAAAGACCACGGTGACAGACTTCTGAGGCTGCACCGACAGGCTGGTGAGTACAAATCTATTTTGTAGTATATTGTTCAAATAGCTGTGTGAACTGAATAAATACAATTTTTGACTGACTAATATTGATGTAAAATAAAGACCCTTACAAAAAACTGTTGTGTTCATTCTGGTATGTTATATAGAATGTATACAGGTTCTTCATGGCAAATATGGCTATGGCAGCATACATTAACTCGGGTTTATCTGTGAACAAGCTGTTAAGAGAAACTGTAAATGGTGCAGCTGTAAAACAAGATATAAATTAAATGTGAAATATATACTGCACTAAGCTCTGGACCCTGAATAGTATATATGTTAAGTATCAAAGTGTGTCCCATGTAGCATTGCCTTGTGTTAACCTTTGCTTTCCAGGTTGTAGTAATCCAAAAGAGTAATGCACAGTACAATAACCATCTGGCATGCATGCATCACAGGATTACAAGTTCAGACTGTCTAACCAAGAGACTATTAGGCAGAAACCAGTGAAATAAAAAAACAGCAGTTCTCAAGTAATTCATTGTGATGAGATATAGTTTAGTTGTCAATTTTGCACACCCAGACAAGGTTCAAATCCAGGGAGTAGTATTAAGATGTGTGCAAATCTACACACAAGGAATCGGAAATAAATTTAACAACAGTCAGGTAGTGTTAACAGATATTTTCCCCACAGGTTTTACAGGTACATACAATATGCATTCTTCCCAAATCATACCTCTCAACTGTATAAATATTCACTGAATGTCCAGATATTTGTCTCAGATTTTTGGTCCGTTTTCCATTAAGTAGTGGAATCATGGCAAATCAGTGGCAAATCATTATAGACTGAAGTTAGAAAATAATGATAGACATGCAAGTGTCAGATGTCATATCCTTCAGAAAAGCCATGCAAATGCAAAACCTATTTTATAAACTTTCTAAGTTTGTAAGAGAAATATCTAAAAATTGTCCATATTTATGGGCCTTTGTCCCACTCTTATGTATGGCTTTGTCCAGATGTCATGCTCTAAGAGGTTGAGAGGTATGTTCCCGATACATGTCTGTCAAGTGTCATGCTGTCATGGCTAGTGGTCACTGCTGCAAATAATCCTGGACACATAAGAAACCAGTTGATGTATGCCAATAGTACACTCACATAACAGCAGTTTAGGGTACCCCTCCTGTGCCAGATATGTAACCCGGATATGTACAAGACCCCTCTAGTCATGTACCCAGAGTTGTCACAGTTTGCCTCATACCATTCCAGGCTAACAGTTTAATAGGCATGTTTGTGCTACAGAAGCTATGGGCCATAGGTATATGTAAAGTGAGGGCAGACCCATAGAGTATTGATCAGTACTGTTGTGGAAAATAGAAGCATAAACAGCTGTAACTGGACTTTTTGTCTTTCCCCCACCCATCATCTGCATCAATAATTATTACTCATGTACTACTAGTATGTTGTGCTCCAACCCTAATGTTGAGACTTGTGTTATATTATTGTTAATATGTTTGATTGCTTGCATGTTAACATACCTTGTTCAAATACCATTGTTGGTGGCCTGTTGCTATCATTGTCACTGGCATGCTGTTACAATGCATACTGTTGTTCAATTAAGCATGTGCTCTGTTTGCTATGCAACTGTTTCAAATCTGTTTTATGGGGTTAATTGGAACACCCATGCATGCTGTTATAACTAATCTTGGAATGTGTTGTTCATGACTAACCAACATATTTTGTAAAACCTCAACACCATAGCACATTTGGGAAGGCAGATCCCAGTGGATCTGCCTGTCCTGCCTCATCTGGCTGTGACACTGGGCCCCAGCACATCTGGGACCCAACCTGAATCTGCATCATCTGCTAGTTCTGCACCACCTTCAGGTGGAACTGCTTCAGGGGATGGGACCGTCCCCCCTGGGTGCAGGTGCTGACAGGAGCTTATCACCTGCAGTCAGGTCCAGGATTTTTTGTGCACCACCCTTCGATCTAAGTTCAGAGAGCAGCTGAGCTAGATTGAGGGCCATCTGGCACACCTCGAGGGTCAGGCCACCCCTCCTGTCCAGCCTCTAGCACAGCCACCTTTGAGGCCATATGGTTATAGTGGGACTGAGATCCCCACCCATGGGCAGTTACCACTGCACCTTCATGGCCACATGGGCTTTGATTCCTAACCACCCTCCCCATCAAATGTGTTTACCCCCCCTCATGTGTCATATACCACCTCTGTCTGCTGTCTTGTCTGTCTCCCTACCCAAACTATCTCCCCAGGTGTACCTACAATCCTTCCAGAACAGCCCACTCTCACCTTAAAAAAAGAAAAGGGCATCTGTCCCAAAAACATATTGCCACATACATACTTGTCCATTTCGCACATGTGCCCACTGGACACATGTAATCTGGTCCAATTGGCTTGACAACACATATCTGTTGTTCTCACCCCTCTATCTGGGGTTTGAGTGTTAAACTTTACCTCCAAATTCTGTACAAATGCACACCTGTTGCTGTATAAGAAATGGACAGCTATGGACCTTCTCTACACCCATCCTGCACATTCCTAGCTATCTTTCATATTGTTTTACCCTCTGTATGCACTTTTTTCACCACTTTACTATCACCTCTTTTTATTTTCTTTTAAAGAAATTAGCACGGGTGTAAGCGGGAATAAGCGGGAGTAAGCAAGTTTGAGTGATACTAAGTGAAGCCAACACATATTAAGCATCTGTATGGTTAATCGTGTGTTGGCAGTAATTAGCATTGCACAAACCCATACAAACCTACTTAAAACTGCTTTAATTACTCTGTCTCTATCAGCCATTGTTCTACCTAGCAACAAAATAATCAGCCATGCCAACTCTCAAACGCAGGGCCCTGTATACCATAGTCAAAGCAATGTACATCTACACTATTTGAGCTGTAGGGATTTCTGATGCTTTTTCAAACATATCATGCAGTAGAGTCATTCAACAGTAGGGAAAAGATTCTGTAGAATCAGTCAGATTTTGTATATATATAAATATACACATGTATATATGTATGGAGATGCATATATATGGAAAAATATGTATACTATATATCTATATATATATATATATATATATATATATATATATATATATATATATATATATATATCCATGTATGGTTCTACCTCACATAAACGAAACACCACAACACCGACAACGCAATCACCGACACCACATAACCGACAGTACAAAAACACGAAATCCCACATGCCGACAACGAAATAACCGACGGTACACAAACACGAAACCTCATACACTTCACACACCACAATCAACAACCAAAACACATTCCCCGTCCAAAACCACATACACAACACAAGCACACCAAAATGCCTACAAACCCACACTAAACCACACATACACAACTACCTACAACCCTGACCCAAACCCTAACCCTAAGGTCCGTCACTACCGCACACTTACCTGACCTGCTCCCTAACCCTAACTCACTTATCCCCTAACCCAAACACAATCACTACCGCACACTTACCTGACCCGCTCCCTAACCCTAACTCACTTATCCGCCCTAACCCAAACACAATCACTACCGACACTTACCTGACCCGCTCCCTAACCCTAACTCACTTAACCCACCCCTATCCCCACTTACCTTACTCGCACCCTAACGTCCGTCACTACCGCAAACTTACACAGCCTTTTCCCATTTCGGCATCCTCGGTGTCGGTGCTTTCATCCGTCGGGTCGGTCTTCTGCTTGTCGATCTTCTAGGTCCCGTCGCGTCGGTCTTCTGCGCTGTCGATCTTCTGGGGCTCGCGATTTCCCTGTCGATGTTCCGGCGTGTCGTTGAAGTGAGGTAGAACCATATGTATATATATATATATATATATATATATATATATATATATATATATATACTCACTCATAACGTATAGCGGAGCCATATCAGAGACCATAACTCTCAACCTCTTAGTGCAAGAAATTTGGCCAAAGGCTGTCAAAATAGGGAGATAATGGGCCTAAACTAGGGATGTAGTTTAAATATTGCTCTTACAAATGTAGAAAGTTGCTAGAGTAACAGGGTTTGTTTCAGCATACATGTTCTGAAGGATGTGAGGGTCAAAACTGAAATGTATGTCATCATTTGATGACAGAAATACTCAGATCATCACAGTGATTTACCTATGAAATAAAAATAATGAATCTGTGGAACACACCAGAAATATGAGCAATAAACCTGGACATTCTGAAACAGTCTGGCCAGTCAAGAGGTATGCTTAGAATCCCTTAGTGCAACGAAGCCTTACAAAGTGGGGGGAGAAAACCATGAAGATAGGGACATATCTGAAATCCTGGAATAGATAAGCTGACACAGTTGCTGCAGTAACACCCCCCTGCCTGTTCTAACATATATTGACTGAAATAGCGCAAGTTCAACACTCAGTTACTTCTCACTAGTTGTGACTTAAATCCTCACATCATCCCACTGATGTGTCAGAAATACATAACACGTATTGGGGCCAGACAACAGTACATCCTACAAATATCTGGACATACATCACACTAGGGAAACTGCACTCAGCTGCTAAGAATGACACCAAGCACCATACAAACTACAGTCAAACTGAAACAACACTAACCCAAATCCACTATGGATAATTACACATGTACTGGCAAATATATCAGGCACTACAGGGATGTAACAGCACTGAAAAACAGACACCAGTGTGAAAGTGCATACCCACAACCAATTCAACCACAGTCACAGTGACATACCGGTAAGCCAAAGGAACAGTACAGTATAAGGAATGTAATGTGTGAACAAAAACATCATGTTTGCCACTCACACCACCCCTACATACACTGACCCAATTCACAGTGTAGTATGAATCCTGACAGTGGTACGGGACATATCTGTCTGCTCCTACAAACATATACAACTGATAGACCACCAGAAACTGAAGCAGCATGCATAGTCAGATAGAAAAGGAGCCATAACACATCCACCCCCCACCCTACACAAGCCAAATAACATTTACACACTACACTGATACACAATCCTGACAGTCTGTCAACAATCACCTGAAATACACAGACCTCTCAACTGTACAGAGTCCCACAGAATGTCCAGGCTTTTTCCCTCATATATAAGGCCTCTTCCACATAACATGTCTGGCATTCTGATACATCACTGGGATGATATCAGTAAGGAAGGCACTAAATAATCATATACCATACCTATCAACCTCTTACTGCATGATATCTGGACAAAGCCTAAAATACTTGGGGGACAGAGGCCCAAAAACAGGGGCATTTTTGAAATATTGCTGTTACAAACTAAGAAAGTTGCTGGTGTAACAGGGTTTGTTGTAACATATCTTTTCTGAGGGATATGAAGTTAGAAACACAAATGGATATTACAATTTGCTGACTGCAATCCCCAGAATATGCTACTGATTTTCCAAAGACAAAAAATGTCTGAGGAACACAACAAACATAAGACTCCAAACTCCAGCCATTCTGCGGATAGCCCTACATTTGAGAGTTATGTCAACCACATAACACTGTCAGACTTAAAATCACTCAGAAAATCCATGCCCACACAAACTATGTTAAACTAGCATTAATCCAACTGTATAACATCAATACTTACATTCTGTCCCTATGTCTGGAACATTCTCCCCCATTTTGCTGGGCTGTCTCCACAGTTTTCCTTGTAAGAGGTATTTCCAACTACCCTCTTTGATGCTGTTGTTTACACAACTCCATGAAGTCCTATTCACCTCCTCACAGGCAAGGAAAAGGGGCAACTCCCACATGAAGTACTCAGTTATAGGAGTGTGTTGCCATGCCATTGGCTATAGGAATAACAACACAGCTGCTCTGCATGCAATTAGCAAGTGGGGGGCACCAACTGGTGCACAGGCCATCAGCTGCTCATGAGCATTGCTGCTTTTCAGCTGTGAGAAACATTTCTGCAGTTGGTGGCTTTGCAGTTGCCCGCCCCTAGTGTAAATTTGATCTGGGACCCTCCTCCCAGTCTAGTGCCATTACCTCATTCGACCCAGTACAGGGAGAACATTTGAGAAAGCCAATCAGCTTAGTTTCTGCTACCCCTTTCTCTCTTTCCTTTCTCTCTTTCCACTACAAAAAAAAAAAAAAATGTTATCTGCTTTTACTGTATTTGTGTTTCTTCCTACTTTTTTTTGCTTTTGCGTCATCTTAAAAGTAATCAATTGTAATTATTACTGTTTGGTGTAACTCATTCTAAGCCTTTTAGTTTAAGAACTTGGGCTTCAGACCAGTTGTTTTACATTAAGAAGATTTGTGGTCTGCACTGTAGTGGCAGAACAGGTAGCTTACATCCTTCTAAGTTGGGAACTGCTGATTGAGGGCTCAGTGTCTGTTATTCTAAAAGTGTATTAATTCTGGTTTAAGCACTTGGGCTTCAGGCCAGTTATTTTACATTAAGAGGGTTCGTGGTCTGCACTCTTGTGGGAGGAGAGGCTGGACTCTGCCCTTCTGAGCTGGGAATTTCTGGTTAAAGGCTTATAGTGCCTGCATATTTGAACTGCTTCTTACTGAAATTGGTATACCTTGTTTGCTGTAGCATAGACTAGATCCAGGCCTGCTGAATCTAGCTTTGTTTGTATGCTTGTTGTTTGTTTGCTTGTTATTTCCCTGAAAAGCTAATTCCACCTAAAACGTGGCTTTTCAACGCGTCTGTGGATCCCTAGTGATATCTGCATTGCTTACTGTACTTATTTCCTTGTTTCACTTGAAAGAAAGTTACTGTTTGTAATTTTTGAATTTAAGTTACCTGTAACACATTGCATTTAAGTTACCTGGCACTTGCTCACTAAAGCAATGATGTAAGTCAGCACTAAAAAATTAAAAGCACTGCACCCTCACAAACTCCCCTTGAGTACCTTGTTCCCCATTGGCCGTTTTTTTCAATTAAAATGGAATTCCCAATACTATTCTAGCATGTCCAAAGGTCAGTTGTCAATCTCCTCTCCGGTCCAGCTGGTGAATCTGGGAATCTTGAGGCAATGTTACAACTGCCTCATGTACACAGACAAACCTCTCCCCCTCCCAACAAATTCCAACACATGTGAGAGATGCAACCATATAGCCAAACTGGAGGCTAAGCTCTCTCAACTCAGTACTGGCGTACCAGTCAGGAGGAGAAGGAAATTACACTCACTACAATTCCAGTCTGACATAGACCTACCATGACAGCAAACCAAACACATAAACACACAAAAACATACTTGGAGGTTCTAAATAAAAATCTGCCTAAGCAGCAGAGACCTCCAAAGCAGACACCCAAGCAACCGTTACCCCAAAACAAAGCACGTGCAACACATAGCTCACAAAGCCAGTGTGCCGAACAGTCACAGCCCTTAAGGCTAAACAACACACCTGATACACTTGTAATAGGTGACTCTATCATCAGGCACACTGACATCCCGCTCACCAGGCTGAACAAGGAGAAGGTCACGGTGAGCTGCCTGTCGGGCGCTAGGATCCGCCACATAACACAAGCACTCAGGTCACTCTAAGGCAAGTACAAATATGACTCAATCATTGTCCATGCTGGTGTGAATTACCTGAGATGTACCTCCCTGGACTACATGAAAAGAGACATAGAGGAGATCTCTGAGCATGTAGCCCAGGCCAGTATGACCCTGACCTTGAGTAGCATCTTACCTTCACCAAGAATGATGCCACAATATGAAGGCAAGATGATCAATTTCAACAATTGGCTTAAGTATTGGTGTCATTCAAAGGGTATCCAATGCCTGTCAGCCTGGGATGACATACTCGACAAGCCACGATGCTTCACTAGGGATGGCTTGCACCTGTCACCCCTGGGCTTTCGGATATTGGCAAAGGCTCTTGCTACCCCCATAGTGCCTTTTTTAGGCAAGGCTCAAAAGACAAACCCACCTCCATAGGTATCACAAGGGATAAGAAACTAAGAGTAATGCTACTCAACGCCAGAAGTCTAAACCTCAAGATGCACACACTCGAAACTCTCCTTAGCATGGAGAACATCGATATCTGTGCAGTAACAGAAACCTGGTTCAAGGCTCCCAAGAGCACCCCAGCACTACCAGGTTATACCTCATACCATGCTTTTCGGCACCAAAACTTGGACCAAAACACAAAAGGAGGGGGAGTATCAATATTCGTCAAAGATACCCACACCTCCAGGTTGGTGGCACAGCATGATGCATCAGAGACTATCCATGTGCAACTAACAGTGGGTAAAACTGCCTTTTTGTTTATAGCCTGCAACAGACCACCCTCCCAAACCCAGGAACCCCACTCGGCCTTCCTGAGAACACTGGAAAATATGAAGGTCTCTCCAAACACCATTATATTGGGCGACTTCAGTTACCCAAACATAGACTGGGAGCATTACTCTAGCTCCAACACCCTAGCCCAAAGGTTCCTAGAATTTATAAACTCAAATGCTATGGAGCAACTTGTTACCACTCCTACAAGAGGGGAAAACATACTGGACCTGATCATCACCAACATGGGGACTTTATGCTCCAGACCAGAACTGTATCCCTCACTGGTAATATCAGACCATAAACTAATCTTACTGGATATTCACATCCCGACCCCACCCCCTGCCCAGAAAACCACAGTGAAAAACTTCTCTAAAGCAAATGTCACACTCCTCAAAACCAAGGTGGAATCCTTCAAAGCCCCCGGGCCTGTGGAAAATACGGCCCAGACCGCAGAATCCTTTATAAACGCATTCTATGAACACCTTCAGGAATGCATGGATCATGCAATCCCAAATAAAACCAAGACCCAATCCTCCAAAGGCAGACGTCCTGTCTGGTGGACCCCAGCCATAAACAAACTATACAACAGAAGGAGGAAGCTACTACATGATAGAGCAAAATCCCAAAAAGGGAAGGCATCTTTGATCAGTATTAGTAAAAAACTATGGGCACTCATAAAATCGTCTAAGGCCAGCTTCGAGAGGAAAAATTGAACAGGACACTAAGGATAATCACAAAGCTTTCTTTTGTTATGTTAGGAACCTGGGTGAGAATTCCCAGATATGCTCAGAATTAGTCCAAAATGACAAAAACTACACCGAACCCACAGACATTGCCAACATCCTAGCTGACAGGTTCAGCGCAAACTCCCCCCCCCCCACCAAAAGGGCAAATATCTATCCCAGCAGAGTGCTGCCCCCTGCCATCTCAGATGCTCAGGTAAGAGCCGCCCTCTCCAAAGCAAAAAACACAGCATCAATGGGACCAGACGGTGTCCCGGGCTGTGTCCTACATGAACTCCAAGAAGAGCTAAACCCAAACATAAAACTACTGTTCAATCTCAGCCTTATTACAGGATATGTACCCAAAGAGTGGTGTACAGCAACAGTGGTCCCTCTCCACAAAGGTGGTGCCTCAACGGATCCTGGAAAATATCGCCCCATAAGCCTGACTAGCTTGATCTGCAAAGCTATGGAAGGGATCATCATAGACCTCATAAATAAAGATATTGGGGACCTACAGACACTGGATCCTACCCAGTTCGGCTTAGTTAAGGGCTGATCCTGCCTGTTAAACCTGTTTGATTTCTTTGAAACAGTCACCAAGGCCATTGACAAGGGGAAGGTGGTCCACACAGCCTACCTGGACCTCGCAAAAGCCTTCGATACAATACCCCACTTGAGCATAATAGATAAGCTCACCAGCTTAAATATAAACCCCTATGTCACTAGATGGGTTGCAAACTGGCTCAAGGACAGAACCCACATGGTTAGAATTGCTGGAGCCATGTCAGACTCCAAACCAGTTACAAGTGGTGTCCCACAAGGCTCAGTCCTGGGACCTCTCTTGTTCGGTATATATTTCTTGGAGATACAGGCCAACATGGAAGGACTGTGGCTGACCAAGTTCACAGATGACTGCAAACTGGGCACCATAATCGACTCTCCAGCCAACACAAGCATCCTCCAAAAGGGCCTCATAGAAACAGACAACTGGTGCCAGAGCCATGGCCTCAAGCTAAACGCCAAAAAGTGTATAGTCATCCCCTTTGGCAAAAACAAAGTGCCCACAAATTACCACATAGGTGGTAATCCATTAAGTACAGAAGAAGTAATTAGGGACCTGGGGACCAAAGTTGATAGCAATCTCTCATTTGACAACCATGTGGCCAAAGTGGTTAGAAAAACATTTTATATAGCCCACCTAATCATGAAGGGATTCACATCTAGATCAGGGGAGGTCATTGTGCCTCTTTACTCATCCCTTATCAGGCCCATAATTGAGTACAATGCCCCTTTTGGGATGTACCTTACCAGACACCTGCAGAAACTGGAAAGACCCCAAAAGTACCTCACCAAGAGCATCAAAGGGCTCAAACAGGTGGCATTTGCTGCCCGGTTAAAGAAGCTCCAGCTGTACTCAGTGGCATACCGCCTGCTCAGAGGTGATCTGTGCCTGACGTATAAAGCCATGTCCAACCCGGAATTAATGGACATGCTACACCTCAGAAAATCCAAATCCCATCAAGCTATGCGCTCGAGAGACTTGAACCTCAGCACTGAAATAAATAGGACATGCTGGAGGGACAGATTCGTAACCCAGAGGCTCCCTTCACTCTGGAATAAAATCCAAGTCCAGGTTAGGCAGAGTCCCTCGCTGACTCTATTCAAGAGGAATCTTGATGAGTGGATGGGATATCATAGGTTTACCCCGGGTATCCCTTCTGTGTCACTGTTAGACAGAGGCATAGTATACTTACCTCAAAAAAGGGCATAGCAAAATTAATTTAAAATGGGTGGCGAAAGCCAAACACACTCTGGCTAGGCTTATAAATGCCCTAGGGCAGATAGCCAGAACCTATGAACCTATGAAAAGGCATGCTGCTGCCTATGCAAAACAGATGTGTACCCTACATCTTGCAGAGAGAGAGAGACAGACAGACAAACAAACAAACCATCAGAAATCGGAATCCAACCAACTATACTTGAAAAAAAGGTATGTTGGGGTTGTGGCCAAGAAGTGTTAGCAGCACTTCTCTAATGCTCTGTCTCTAAAGATTGTTTCTGACAGGATTTTTAGGTTCTAACCTAAATAATTTTGAAAACTTTCATCACAAGTTGTACTTCTTGGTACTGTGGACTATCTACAAAGAAGAAATTAAACTTTCAGAGTTTGTATCAAGAAATTTCCTGTCAGAAGTACTGCAGCTCTGTACAATTGGACAAAACTATGAGTCACACAAGAGCCTCTCCTTAGGACAGTCCCATGAAAAAGAAACTTCACACAATGATTTCCAGCATCTGGGACCCCTCAGTGAAAATGGAAAATTTAGAAAAGATTATGTAGAACATGAAAAAGGAAAGTAATAAACAAACAGAAAACCTAAGGAAATTATAACCAAATATTCAGAACAAATAACAGCCTTAAAGGAAACTGTAAATGACATTGATGGGAGACAAATGGAAAATGACACCCAAATTGATTTCCTTCTAAACAGAATAAACATTTACTTGAGAAAGTTGAAGACCTGGAGCCCAGATCAAGAAGGAACAATGTCAGAATATATGAGGTACCCGAGAAGATGGAAGGAAATAACATGATAAAGTTTTTAAATGAATGGATGCCCAAAATATTAAACCTTCCTGAATCTCTCCCATTTGAGATTGAGAGAGCCCACAGGTCTTTTTCCAACACATCTGCTTCTAAAAACCCTAATGCAGTGAGATCTATCATAGTTAAATTCTTATCCACACAGGACAAGGACTTAGTATTAAGAACAGCTTGGTCTGGAAATCCAGTACAACTTGAGGGGAAAAATATAAGGTTTGATAATGACGATACCTCCACGACAATAACAAAAAGGAAAGAACATGTCACTCTCATTAAAAGCTTGAAGAAAGCTGACAAAAGCTCAGATCTTGTTCCCTGCAAGAATTAAAATTACTCTCTCAGATGGACAAAAAATATTCAACAACCTCAAAGAAGCAGCAGAGTTTGTCAGAAAGAATAAACTGTTGGATAAATTAGAAAATATGGACATTTCATTAACCAGTCTGAAAAGACAAGGTATCAATGGTAATTCATTCACAAATGATAAAAATACCAAGAAAAAACTAAAAGGAAAGTAAATGTTTTTATTGTCACTTGTATACTTACTCATCTGACAGAGTTTATCCAAATACTTTGAACCCAAATGAACAAATACTAAGTTAAAGGTAAAAAAAAGCTTATTCTATTTTACACACACACACACACACACACACACACACACACACACACACACACACACACACACATATATATATATATATATATATATATATATATATATATATATTATTTAATATATATATATATATATATATATATATATATATATATATAGATCTACCTGACTAGATCGACAAGTCAAAACACCGACAAAGCGCCAGAAGATCGACAAGGCAGAAGACCAACGGAGGAAGACACCAACGCTGAGAACACTGAGATGGGGAAAGGATGTGTAAGTAGGCGGTAGTGACGGACGTTAGGGTGCGAGTAAGGTAAGTGTGCGATGTTGACGGTCTGTAGGGATAGGGGTGGGATAAGTGAGTTAGGGTTAGAGCGCGGGTTAGGTAAGGGTGCGAGTAAGGTAAGTGTGCGATGTTGGCGGTCTGTAGTGATAGGGGTGGGATAAGTGAGTTAAGGTTAGGGTGCAGGTTAGGTAAGGGTGCAGTAGTGATAGTTTTTGGGTTAGGGGCGGGTTAAGTGAGTTAGGGTTAGGTGAGTCTGCGATAGTGACTGACCTTAGGGTTAGGGTTTCGGTTAGGGTTGTAGATAGTTGTGTATGTATGGGTTAGTGTTGGTTTGTAAGGATTTTGGTGTGCTTGTGTTGTGTGTGTGGGTTTTGGACAGGGGATTTGTTTTGTTTGTTGTCATGATGTGTCGAGTGTATGAGGTGTCGTGTTTGTGAACTGTCGATGATTTTGTGTCGGTGAAGTTGTTGGTGTTTTGCACTGTCGATCTAGTCAGGTAGATCCATATATATATATATATATATATATATATATATATATATATATATATATATATATATATATATATATATATATATAGATTCACTTCAGAAGCTCGAATTTACAAAATCTCGAACTGCAAATAACCGAAACGAAAAGATCGAGTTTCTGAAATTCGAACTTCTGAAGCGAAACCAAAAAAAAAAAGACAAACTTCGCTTTTGCAGGGGGGGCTTCGCCCCCCTGCACCCCCCCCTACTTAAATATACCAACTCCAAGATCGTGCTACAGTGGGGAAATGGGAAATCTCCCATCTTGCGCTGTATGCGGAAGCGCAAAACGGGAGATTTCTCATTTCCTGTCAACACCGCAAAACAAATAAAACATTACGTACACAGAGCGTACAAGAATCCTTGCCTCTGTGTGCACGCACTGTATTAAGGTAAGTAAACTCTTATTTTTAAACACTACACATATTCGATTTACTGAAATCTCGATCATATGGTCTTGACCATATGAAATTCAAGATTTCAGTAATTCGATTATGTGAAGTGTCCCCATATATATATATTATATATATATATATATATATATATATATATATATATATATATATATATATATATATATATATATATATATACATATATAAAACACCTTATATAAAAAAAAGCAGTTCAGTCATTATTTAGTTGCTGATTGTTGGAGTGGCAGCTTGTAAAATACCAACTGTAACTAGTATATTTTCAACAGCTTGTGTATTTTATATGTGCCCTTATACAGATTAAAATATATATAATACCAAGCTATTAACATCTTAGTGGCACTAGATCAGTTTAGTAAAACTGCTGATAGAAGGTGAAAGTAATAATATATGCTTTTAACTTGACAGTGTTGTACACTGGAAACTACATGGGGGCAGTGTAAATACACTTGCCAAGTTTACTCTGACTTGTTATTTATTCTAATATGATGATAATGGGAGTAACAATGTGTAGAAACTGATATTTTATACTTATAACTGAGTATATGTGTTTTAAAGCATACTGTCTTATTTACTGTATTCACTAATAGGGTGGGCATTGCCAGTTTTGATAATTCACAAGTTCCTGGTATAACAGTTTCTTTTTTATCTTCATCTCAATGATTATGCATGTTTAGTTTCCTTTTCCCTCCATAAACAGATGTAAATCTTGCTAACTCTGTTCTTCAGATGATTGTCTTTTTAGAATGCAAAAAGCTTCACTTATTTACTGTCTTGAGTGCAGTACAGATGTTTTTTTCACTCATAGCAGCTTTCCAGTTGATTTACTTTGTGAAAGAAGGAAATATGCAACTTATGAACTTTCATCATCATCGCGCGACGCTCTGTAATGAAAAGGACATCAGATTTCGGCTGCTGGATTCTAATACCAACTATATCAGCTTTTCTACTCTGTAGAGATGTAATCCTAGTTGAATCTACTAAAAAAAAAAGTACTAGAAGTGTTTTTTATTTACAAAGCTATTCAGTGATGTGTTTTTAACATAATAATCACATTTTACTGTCTAGATAAATGCATGAAGTTAATTCAAATACTTCTAATGTTTAATAATAATGGGGGTAAACTGATTCTGCTTGTTAAAACAAAAATGAAGTATTATGTTTACTGTTGGCATAGAAATCTGCAATGTAATAAGTTATATGGGGAAAAGAATGGACACAATAATATTTATAGTTGTAACAATATGTGTATTTATTATTTTACTCAAACTAATTGATAATCTAAAAATTGCATGCAAGCATGATAACATATTTTACTGATTCTACATGTCTGCATCTTCTGGAAGATCCATGCAGTCACAAACATGGTATAGAATTATATATCCCCCTTCTATATATATATATATATATATATATATATATATATATATATATATATACATATATACACACACACACACACACACACACACACACACACACACACACACACACACAACAAATAGTAAGAAGCTATAATAGAAGAAAAACATACCCCGGGATTCATGAACGTTGCGCCAGGCGGACGCATAGCGTAGGCGTTACAACGCCAAATATGGCTGCCGAGCAATTCAGGTATGATCCAATCACGCACTACCGGGCGCGGCGCTGGATCTGCGCCCGGGCGTAGGTATGCTAAACACCCCATGTGCGGTGTTGCACCATGCAAATGAAGGCATATAGCGATCCACGAAGTGGCGCAGGCGTAGCATAAGGGCACGGCAATGTAAACCAAAAAAAAACGGTTTACATTCACCCAAACATAACATAGGAGTAACGGAAGGCTGTCAACATCAGGTATCACACTGTTGCCATATGCCAATGGCGAAAGACACAGAGAATGTCAAAAGAAAACATGCACAACATGTAAATAATAACATAAATGGTATGTCCACAGAAACTCACAGCAGAACCCCAGGACATGTCTGCGGAAGGTGCTAAACAATGAAATAATATGACAATGTCATAAAACAGCAGTGTAATACACATTGGCTTCACAGCCACAATACACCATGGTATGCATGGAAAGCCACATCCACGGTGCAAGGGTTGCCAAGGACTCGCGGCAGTGTTCGGCGTGGTAACTATGAATTAGTAGTCAATGCCATGCAAACGAGGCAGATAATACTGAATCGCAAAACCCCTGCTGGCGTAAGGCTGTACCAAACGGCGCAGCGGTAATACACCGAGGAGTGGCTCAGAGGGAATACATGTCACCTGCAGAGGGGTGTGCCACTGTAGGAGGAAGCACATTGGAGCTCAGCAAACCTGGGCTGTACATTGCACATCACAGCTTCAGGACCGGCGTGTGGGGAAATAGTTGAGCTGAGAGCACACAATGCGCGCAGAGGTGCATGTGCACGAGGATGACTACGCTCCTTAACCCAGTCATGTGACGCTCACCCCGCAAATAACATCGGAAACAGGAAGGTGATGTTGAGAATATGAGGAAATGCGGAAGCAGTGTAATTGGAGTAGTAATGAGCAATCAACACTAATCAACCCACGAAGGCCAATCGGCGGCAGCTGACATCTCTGCATGCAGAAACCTGCAAAACGGGATAGGGGAGGCATATGAATGCAAAGAAAGTAGGGGAGGTAGCAGATTGCAAAGAGTGAAGACCTGACACAGCAGAGCCAAGTAGACAGGCAGCATAACGGCGGCGGCACACAAAACGCACGATATGCCATGTCCCAGAAACTACACATGACAGGGCTCTGCAGGATGCATGCCCGGAAATAGTAGGTGCAACGTGCAGAAACAGTAAGGGAAGGTCGAAAGGTACTCCATTGCAGGCAAGAGTAATGCAACACCAAAGGCAACAGCGTTGCAGTGCCAACGGTAAAACACGGAAGATAATCCCCAGATACGGCCGCACAGACATCACCGGGTGTACAGCACAACAGTATAAAGTGTGAATGCACACAACACACAGCCGTGTATTCCCAAACGCCACATCATAGGTGTAAACACACGGGGAATTTTTAAAATGTACATGTTGGGTGCCGCCGTGGCCGTGATCCATCAGCATGTGTTAGAGACAGACGGGGTTGTGGAGGAGGGTGCCGACAACTACCGTAGGCCTCAGAGGAGAAGGAGAGTGTTCAGACCAAGGGTAACCTACCAGGGGCTACAAGACCTGGAGATAGTAGAGCGTTACAGGGTGGATAGGGACACGTTACAGCAAATAGTGGAGCTGTGCCGGCCACGCCTGAGAACAAGAAACAACAGAGGGGAGCCCATCCCAATGGACACAAAGGTATGTGTAAGCTTGCGAATACTGGCCACAGGTACCTTTCAAAGGCCAACTGGGGAAATAATGGGCATCTCACAGGCATCAGCATCCAGGGTACTACACCAGTTTCTGGATGCCATGTTACCACATGCCAATGAGCATATATACTTCCCCAGATCTCAGGAGGAGTTGGCTAGCAATATGTGCCACTTCCACCGTGTGGCACAATACCCGGAGGTACTGGGTGCGATAGACTGTACGCACATACAAATCAAGTCACCACCTGGGGAGCAGGGTAGACGCTACATAAACCGCAAGGGATTCCCCTCCATCAATTGCCAGGTTGTGTGCAATGCGCAGGGCATTATCATGGATGTGTGTGCTGGCAGCCCTGGAAGCTACCACGACTCCCATATCTGGCATGCCTCACAGCTGTACCAGGCATTCACCAGGGGGGACATCCCACAAGGCCACCTTGTGGGGGATGCTGGCTATGCACTGGAGCCGTGGATGATGACTCCCGTCAGAAATGCACACACACACATGCAAGAACGCCATAATGAGGCACACGCACAAACCAGAATAATCATAGAGCATGTGTTTGGAATGCTGAAATCACGATTCCGGTGCTTGGATACATCCGGTGGAGCCCTGCAGTACTCTCCAGGCACATGTGCCCACATATTCCTAGTATGTGCCATGCTACATAATATGATCCTGCTGAAGCAGCTGTTGCAGGGACATAATGGTGAAGGGCCACAAAGCTCACCACAACTGCCAAGGCCAGTCCAGGCACAGAGGGTTCAGGACCATGAACACACTGTGCCAGCCCCAGTAGGCAGACGGAGGCATACCCAATATGCCTATGCCCTGGCAAAGAGGGAACGTATAGCACATACTCTGACAGCGTAGGCCCCATGGACTGACACCTCCCTACCTGCACACACAGTGAAATGGATGGCACACAAACATGACCACCCGTAAAGTGTACCGTATGGGTGGCCCCATGTGTAACTCCAACATAGGCAGCACCCAAACACTGTACACCCAACAGCCAGCGGAGCATGGAACGCCAACACCTGAATCGTACACGGGTCCTACAGCAGACGGCGTTGCTGTATGCTGCCACGTTCGCCGCAAGGTGTATACATATAGACATGTAGATATGTGCATATGCAGATATGTAGATAGATATAATTACATATATAGAAATATATGTACACATATACATATAAGTACCACAGGTAAGACAGGGACTCAGAGGGATGTAAGGTGACAGAGATGTAACACGCGATATCTGTACATAGTATACATAGTGAAAGACAACCTGAGCATCCGGGAGGTTTAACAGAAGAGGAAACCGCCACCCATGGAAAGGTCAACATACCAAAATGCATAACCGCGAGTCGGAATGATCGCCAGGCCACAGTACAGTAACAGTACATGCGCGGGTAATACTATGATGATATGAGGGGGGAGGTAGACACTGCCGCCGGTGATGCGGCCCACACAGGTACTGTGTGCAACCGTCCCCGTGACTGCCGCAGTATGTATGTGTGCGGTGAGGGTGCCGTGTGTGTCGCTGTGCGAGTGTAATGTGTGTGCCTCTGTAAAATGTGTATGTTGGTTCCATGTTAGAGGCAGAGTGGAATAACATGTGTACACTAGCCACAGGCATATGTACACCAGTAGTCCCAAAGTAGTACTGAGAGCCCCACCCTGGCTAGGCGTGTGGTGACGTATAACGATGCAAAGTGACAATGTCCCAGAATGTAGCACAGGAATATACCCCACATGAAATGGAAAGGACGTATGTACTAATCATGACCGTATGTATGACACTGATATGCTAATTGCAAAACGATACATCGGCAAAGTCACACAGCAATAGGTATGTACCGCAGAAATACGCATGTGCTACCCTGGCACTGACCGTGGCCACGTATTGGCCCGTAAACACCGCTGTGTGTTCTACAAGTGTCAAACAAGCAATCGCCACCTGAATAGGTGGCAACCACTGGCAAACAGGCCATTCCAAGTACAGGACCACAATGACTGTAAATATCTGGGACCGAATGACAAGGGATAGTCGTCACGTACAAACATCCGCAGATATACCACCGATGTGACGGAGGAATACATGCAGGAAGCACACACGCAGGCGATACCAACACCACATGACCTGGTTCAAGGCTCCTGAGAGCACCCCAGCGCTATCAGGTTTTACCTCATATCATGCGTTCCGGCCCCAAAATCCGGACAATACCAAGAAAGGAGGGGGGGTATCCATATTCATCAAGGACACCCACACCTCAAGACTGGTGGCAACGCACGATGCATCGGAGACCATCCAGGTGCAATTAACCATAGGCAAGACTGCTCTGCAAATTGTAGCATGTTACAGGCCACCCTCACAAACTCAGGAACCTCACATGGCCTTCCTGAAAATGCTAGAGGGGATAAATGTATCACCAAACACCATCATACTAGGTGACTTCAATTACCCTAATATAGACTGGGAACACTACTCAAGCCCAAACACCCTAGCCCAAAAGTTCCTGGAATTCATAAACTCAAATGCCATGGAACAACTAGTCACCATCCCCACAAGAGGAGATAACATACTTGATCTCATCATCACGAACATGGGAGCACAATGTTCAACACTGGAAGTATACCCCTCACTGGTGAGATCAGATCACAAACTAATCTCGCTGGAGGTCCTCATCCCACCCCCACCTGAAATAAAAGACCACAGTAAAGAACTTCTCAAAAGCCGACTTCACACTTCTAAAGACTAGTGTGGTCTCCTTTAAGGCCCCAGAGCCGGGCGGAAAACAGTACTCAAGCCGCTGAATCACTTACAAACACCTTCTACCAGCACCTGCAGGACTGCATGGATAAGGCAATCCCAAACAAAACAAAGACTCTTAGTACCAAAGGCAAGCGTCCAGTCTGGTGGACCCCAGCCATAAACAAACTCTACAATAAAAGGAGGAAGCTACTACAAGATAGAGCAAAATCCTTAAAAGGTAAGACACCCTTGATCACTATAAGTAAAAACTAAGAGCTCTCATAAATTCATCCAAAGCAAATTTCGAGAGAAAAATAGCTAAAGACTCAAAAGACAATCATAAGGCCTTCTTTAGCTATGTTAGAAACCTAGGAGGAAACTCCCAGATATGCTCAGAACTAGTTCAAAATGATGTGAAGATTACTGATCCTACAGACATTGCCAACATACTGGCTGACAGGTTCAGTGCAAACTTCTCCCCCCCAATAGGAGAGATATCTATACCAAACAATTGCAGCCCACCAAACATCTCCAGCGCCCAAGTGAGAACTGCTCTCCAAAGCAAAAACACAGCATCCATGGGACCTGATGGTGTCCCCGGCTGTGTGCTCCACGAACTCAATGAGGAATTAAACTCACAGCTAGGACAGCTGTTTAATCAAAGTCTTACCTCTGGATATGTACCCAGGGAGTGGCGACTGCAACTGTGGTCCCACTTCACAAAGGCGGTGCCTCCACCGACCCTGGAAATTACCGCCCATTAGCTTGACAAGCCTTATCTGCAAAGCCATGGAGAGGATCATAATGGACCTCATAAATAAAGACATAGGGAATTTGCAGACTTTGGATCCAACCCAGTTTGGCTTTGTCAAAGGCAGATCATGCCTTTAAACTTGGTTGACTTCTTCAAACAGTCACCAAAGCCATTGACGAGGGAAAGGCAGTCCATACAGCCTACCTCGATCTGGCTAAGGCCTTCGATACAATACCCCACTCGGGTATCATTGAAAACTCATCAGCTTAAATGTTAACCCATACATCACAAGATGGGTTGCAAACTGGCTGAGTGACAGAACCCACAGGTTCAGAGTTGCTGGCGCCATGTCAGACTCAAAGCCTGTCACAAGTGGTGTCCCACAGGGCTCAGTCCTGGGCCCACTCTTGTTTGGCATCTACTTTTCCGAAGTACAAGCAAACACAGGAGGGTTATGGCTGACAAAGTTTGCAGATGACTGCAAACTGGGCGCCATAGTAGAAAACACATCGGACACAGATATCCTTCAGAAGGGTCTCACAGAAACGGATAACTGGTGCCAGAGCCACGGCCTGAAGTTAAATGCCAAAAAATGCATAGTCATACCCTTTGGGAAAAACAAGGTTACCCCTAGCTACCAAATAGGTGGCAATCCACTGAGCACAGAAGAAGTTATCAGGGACCTGGGGACCCAGGTTGATAGTAGTCTGTCATTCGACACCCATGTAGCTAAAGTAGTTAGGAAGACCTTCTACATTGCCCACCTTATCATGAAGGGATTCTCATCTAGATCAAGGGAGGTCATAGTCTCCCTTTACTCATCACTCATCAGACCAATGATTGAGTACAATGCCCCATTCGGGATGTATCTGACCCGACACTTGCAGCAGCTGGAGAGGCCACAAAAGTTCCTCACCAAAAGGATAAAGGGTCTCAAAAATCTGTCCTATGCTGCCCGACTGAAAGAACACCAGCTCTATTCAGTCGCTTACCGCTTGCTCAGAGGTGACCTTTGCCTAACATACAAGGCCATGTCAAACCCAGATTTGATGAATATGCTTCACCTCAAAAAATCTAGATCCATCAGAGCCACAAGGGCGGGAGACTTAAACCTCGACACGGCTATTAATAGGACGTGCTGGAGGGATAGATTCATCACCCAAAGACTCCCTATGCTGTGGAACAAAATCCCGGTACATGTGAGGCAGAGCACCTCGCTGGCCTTGTTCAAGAGAAATCTTGACCAATGGATGGGAGATCGCAGATATACCCCAGGGATTACCTCAGTGTCACTGCTCGACAGAGGCACAGCAAAATAATGGGTATAGTTCTCCATACTAAAGGGGTGGCGTAAGCCACAAAACGATGGGCTAGGCTTGTAAATGCCCTCGGGCAGATAGCCTAGTATGAACCTATGAACCTATGAACCTATGAACAACAACACAACCTACACCCCCAGACCAACAGACAATTAACTGTCAACTCCCCAGGCAGGGATGGAGCACACAGACAAGCATACCATGTATGTAGAGATGCAAGGCCCACAACCCGTATCCGTCACCTACAACCTCCGATATTCCCCATCGTACATATTAAAGGGATACAAGCCATAATAGCAGCACAAACATACAGGCAGTCAATGACAGCTGCATAACCGCAACATCTCGCATGGGAAACACTATCAACAGCGGATCCATACTTGCATCCGTTGTTTAAAGGAATACAACAGCTATGTTACACATCCGAATGCAAAACGCCATCAACAGACGCCATCAGGACAGGGATACCCACATGTCGAACATAATACCATACCCAACACACACAATCCACGGCTAACACCACTGCGAAATGTACCTGTCGCCACACATAGCGGCTGCAGTTACACATAACATAACACAATACAGACCATCTCCACGAAGGTAGGGCAAATAGCCAACGCCCAGGTGAGGAATGCAACCATACCCTAGTTACGACGCGTAATGTACGAATGGAGTAGATGCACAGGTGATATGCACACAAGTAGACACTGAGGAACAGCAATTGGTGTGATGAACCCACATGTTGCAGGTATCGATGGATATAAGGATGACTCCCAGGATATTCAAACCGTATGCTCATACCGAACCAGCAGTGTACAATGGGAAGAGTGAGAAACAGGAATACCGATACTCAGAACGAAAAACGGAACAAAACACCGACAAGGTATGTAGAACCCACGATATGTACGGATGTGTAACACATGATGTGTATGACGAAGCTGTACTGTATGTGAATGGTGTTTGTAAGTAATGATACTTGTCCATAATGCAGAGAGTGGTGAAAGGTGGTTATGTAGTGCTATCCTGCTGAGCATACCAACGACTGTGGACACCGTGTGCACAGCAGTGGGACATCATGTACACAGCCGGGATAACACAAGGGCTGCCACAGGGGGGCATAACAGAGAACAATGCCACACCACACGCCGATGCTGGCAGTGGATGTCCAACAAGGAAGTGCCATAGCAAGGGATAGGACATGTATGTATACTGTCACAGCACACATGTTTATGGGCATATACCGCCGATGTCATACGTAATGTGCGCCCGACGTGCACGCATGCCTTGCAGTAGGGGATACTATGTCAACTATGTGTAATGTAAAGCTGTCATGGTGGATATGACAGACATCATACACAGTATCACAAGCATACCATGCATAATGGAGTAATAGCCTATTGGTATGTACAATAACAGGATACATATGGCCTGTAGATATGGGACAGAGTAGTAGCATAATAGCCATCCGAAATGGAAGGAACACCAAGTAACCATGCCCAAACGATTTGTAGCAGGTGCAATGTGGGCAACAATGAAGTCTGGCAGGTCCATGTGTAAACACACGTGCAGTGTACACAGTAGTGTCACCTCCCCATAGTAGTGTCCAGTGAACAGCAGAGGCGGGTGTCAACTGCATGTTTACACAGTACTGCTGCTGTGGTGGTACCATGACTACGTGTCACTCAAACAGCAAGGGAGCTATCACATGAACAGTGTCACTGTGTGTCCCTGTGGGATGTAAACAGAACCTATTTTCCACAGCATGGTGTGTGTTGTGTCTGCGGAAGTAACACAGAAGCCCAGCCCATGCAATGTGGCATGTGTGCACATATCCATGAGTGGTCCGTTCACACTGCCCACTGCAATTGTCGTGTATGAGTAGTACATGCATCAGTAATGTGGAGGACATGTTCCGTGTCAGAGCAGAAGACACCCCTGTGTATGTGGTATGCAGATGTGTACAGATGTGTTTTCCGTCTGTCAGCCGCATATGTAAACTGTTTGAGCCTGGTACACATCATGGCATGACAATGCTGTGCCATGTAAGGTCGTAGCCATTGGGGAAGGTACACCATGAATGTGGTATTGTAACCTTGACCGTGTGTAGATGTGTGTATGCCACAGGTACAATGGCTACCTATGTACCAGCATCACACACAGTACAGATAGGTGTGGCCCTGCAGAAGTGTATCCATGCCACAGTGGAATACGGTAACCACAGGACCATGTGGGGCATTTGTGTGTACAGCAACCATGTACAATTTGATATGCATGTACAGGGCCAGTATCCATGTGATAGTCAGTGGATGAATGTTGCTATGCAAAGGTGATGTGCATGCACCATGTGTCATGCATCCTGATGCCATGACACCCACAAGATGTATCTGCCACGCCGACACTCATATGGTTGTTATCAGTACGAGCTGGTGGAGCTATAATGGTGCCAGGTATGTAGATGTGGGATATCTAGGCATGGACAGTACTCTGTGACAGCATGTTGTGTATGTAAGCAAATAGTGAATATGAGGGGCCCCATGACTGAGGACTGTGTAATGCCATATGTACCTGACATGTAGTAGGTAGCATGATATGCTTGCACCACTGTGTGTCCTGTCCAGGAGTCATATAGCCTAACATCCTGAGACACAGGGTATGATGTGCAGGTGGATGTGTACATTGCCAATACCAGAACGTGGAATGGTGCTGAAGGGCAATGTGAGGACAATGTCTGATTTGTTGCCCTCTGTACCACAACAACCACCCATGCAATGGTATGACAGGTGGCCAGCATGTGTATGTGGCGTGCTGTGGCACACAGAAGCCCAACAAGGGTGCCAGTAAAGGCATGGAGGTCATCAATGTGTGCGTGAAGCACGTTCGTGAGGATGTGCCCCAGTGCCATACAGAATGGTCCAGTCATGGGTGTACGAATGCAGTCCCACACGTGCAATGCAGTGCCACCCATGTGTAGTGCGATAGATGCGGCAGTGTGACGGTCAAGGTACACAATGTCCGACAACAGGCTAGCAGTGAATGCAGTGGGCTGGTGTAGAGATACATACCAAACAGGTTGGTGGGACATAACAGCTAGGGAGATCGGAAGGTGACATTGGGCCAGTGTCCTAGGACCTAACGTGTGCATGGCAGTAACATGTATGTGTCCACAGGGACACTACGATGTCCATGTATGGATTGCAACCCCGTAGTGAGTGAGAGTGTGTATTGTTGGTAAGTACACCATTGCCTGGCATGTTGCCAACATTATCTCAGTCTGCAATGCCTGGGTGACTGTTGTACATGACATTGAATGTGGATGTAGCCAAACAACACAGACATACCACCATACTGCCTGAGGACCCACACTGCAATGTGCGGCAGTCATGTGTAGGTAGCTAGCCTTGGAGCATGTGATGGACCACGAGGACCCACCATGGCTGACAAGTGATGCACCCCACACATGTGAATATACACCACCGTGCAACAGCCTGCACATGTGCCCATACAGCAGATGTGCATGGAACATGACCACCACCGTGGCGTCTGTGAAAAGGTCAGTACCGCCATGTCTCTGTGTGGAATAGCATGGTCCCTACCATTGTGTACATGCTACGGAAGTGCACTGTGGTATGTGTCAGCATAGTTATGTACACTGTCCATCTGCCGGGGTGTCATGCCGTTAACAACTCCTGTCAGCAGATGTCAGTAGTACTGGCTGTAGAACACATGTTCCATCTATGCTGCGATGGGTGTGTGTCCAGGGTGTGGCTAGCAGGGCCATGAAGCATATGTGTTCACCTACCAAAGGGGGGATAACCCCAGGTTTAACACACCAGACACATGGAGGTATTGTGCATGCTGAAGGTAGTGTAGGTATGGTATGTGTTGTGTAATGTGTCACCCATCTGGGTGGAGTGCATGCCTCAAGCATGTGTGGGTACATGGGTGTCCATTCTAGGGAAGTGTGGGTTGCTGTCAGCACATGGCAGTATCAGCTGTCTGAGGCCCAATGTACAGTATGACAACACAGACAGCATGTAACCTGTGATGTACAATGTAAGCTCTGTTGCGTGTGACAATGTGTCTAGCGGTCACAAACATGGGTATCTGCACATGGAGCACCTACGATGCATTGTGTTTGGCAAATATCCAGTATGTGTGCAAAACACTGTGTGATGTGGGATCCCCTCAACTGTGTGTGTTGCAGTCCAGGTATGTGCCTGGGAGGTATGATCCGTGTACAATCTGTACTTGCAGGTGTGCTGTGCAGAGCAGGGAGGCAGGTCCCAGGCACCGCAGATAAATGTGAGTGGTGCACTAGTGTGTGTGCCTTGCTTGTGTGCAGCACAGTGGAAGGTGCAAGCATTGTCCCACATGACCCCATGCCATGCCTGCCTGTTACAGCCCTGCTGGAGACAGTCATGTGACACCGCCATAGAGGCAGTATAGCATGTGAAGATGTACATGTGTGCTCCACACCCCAGGCAGATATCCGCAGGTCATGTGTGCCACAGCAGTGTGGTCGACCAGGACTGTCATAGTGGTCAGATACCACATGCCTGTATAAGTACAGTATGAACACAGGCAACAGTTGCAGTGACAGAGTAGGTCAATGTACAGTGTCCCTGTGTTCAGACCATTGCCTACTGTACACTTGGCTAGACACACACCCAGAGGGTGAATATACCGGTGAGCCATCACATGTCCCAGTACACATAGCCTGTGTAATGCCATCACAGGGCGGTCACAATAACACATTGTATGACAGATATGTTGTACCAGGTGATGTGTCATGTGTGCATATGTTGAGTTGCACAGCTGTTCACATGTCCGCAACATATCAGTGCATGATGCCTAGTGTAACATGATGTGTGGAACTGCACTGTGATCCACAACAGGGTCATCTGAGACAGGTGTGTTGTGAATGGTGTAACCCATGGTTCCACAGGATATACACTGGTGCTGTTGGCTGCCATGCTGGGGGCCACCAGTGGTGCCTGCAGTGGTCATACAGACATACTGCACACATTGTTCTGGCAGCAATGTCCATTGTTGTAGATGATGTGTTACTACGTGAAGGTAGGTGTGTGTTGTGAATGTTACCCATCCAGATGTGACCATCAGGTGCAGTCATGGTTGTCGACAGCATCACACCCATCCACAGCTGTCAGAACCCTGTCCCAGAATGGGTGTCAGCCACCCTCGTACTGTGTGACCTATGTGCAGATGGCGGAACACCTACTACTGGCTGGCTAACAGTGTCATCTAGGAAGGCTATGTGATGGCTGGAATGCGCTGTTATAATGTATAATGATGGTATCCCAATGAAGTACATGGAATCACACACAGTAAGCCATGGCTGGCATGTAAACCATGTACAACAATGACTGTGTGACAGACACAAACAATGCGGAGCCATGTCGAACATGCACCCATGAGAACACCAAATGAGGTATGTTGCACATATCGATGTACAACTGTCAGCTATGGGCACAGCATGGATGCAGACGATATCCCCACAGGCAGTACCACGCCATGTAGGTAGGGGGCATTGCACCCACTACATGTGACAGTTGCTGTACCGCCACATGTACTGCATATCCGTCATGTAGGGGTAGCAGTGGTACGTGACTGTTGGACATGCCTGTACATATGACCATGTCCCACAGGGTATGTGTTATGTGTGGACACCAGGTGTTGTACCATCATCAAGCTGTGAAGTGTATGGCTGCCAGTGTACCTGTGTGACATGTTCTGCAATGGGTGCAAAGGTACGCAGTAGTGCATTGCATGCCCACATGCCCCACACAGGTGCATAGCCTGAACATACAATACAACGAGGGTGTTGGATCATAGCAACCCACATGAGGAGATGGTGGTGGCAACCCACTACCACCTGTCCGGGTAAGGTGTGCATGTCCATGACACATTAGCACCCGAGAAGCTAGCAGTACAGCAGTACAGGGTGGCATGCATATATGATCACTAATACCCTTGTGTGTTCCACCACTGGCCTGTGGACAGACAGACACCTACACAATGTGCAGCATTGACATGTGCACAGCACATCACCACTGGCTACTGTAGAACAGGCTTACTGTGGAGACGTGCACATAACATCTGCGCCAGCCACACTCAAACATGTTATGTGTTGAACCCCACCATCATTGTAGCCCATGCCACAGACAGATGTTCACGCATCTGTGTATGTACATCTGGGAATGTCCCTGGCCTAGCAGTATAGCTGTGTCAGTGTTGCGAACAACATACTGCATGGGCTGTGTGTGTGAGGTGTGCGTTATACGTGTATGGTCCGATGGATGATACCATCAGTGCCCCTGCTATGTGAATATCCCTGTCCCCATACATGGATACCTATGCTGTGCCCAACACCACGGTCCCTGTGGGAGGGATGGTGCTGTGTGGTGCACCAGCTGACATGAGGGTGGCAGCAGGCACTGGATGTAGACATACGTGGTACCCATGTCAGGCCGGGCTACCATCCATGTGCACGGGATAGCAGTGTGTGGGCACATACAGCACTGTGTTGAACAATATCGCAGCACATAGCACCTGTCAGGGGTAATGTGTATGCATGGAAGTGCGATACCAGCATGCACCATACACACCCCCACCAAGCAGCATGCTGCCTACCTTGCAGAAGGCCATTGTCCACACCATGATGATATACATGTGTAATGTCCATATACACATAGCAATGACATATGGAATGGACAGCCACCCTGCCAATATCAGTACCCCCCAGGTGGGACACATCCCTGTGCCATGTATGTGACATACCCTGTCATACCAAGCAGCCCTGCCCAGCCAGGCTGCATGTGCTATCACAGTCATACATGGTGTGATGGACAAATGGCACTTGCACTGTCAACCATCCAGAGCAGTAATGTGGCACTGATGCACCCTGCGGTGTCACAGGTGCTGTGTGTTGGTGTGTACAACGTGCGCGCGCACATGCTATGTATGACCTTCCCTGCTAATGTCATATGGTTACACAATGTCCCATGTGTATCACATGTGCAATACAGGTGAGCCGTGGCAGGTCATCCAACACCCGTACAGTGCTGTGTAGATGTACATGGCACAATACATGCATGTACAGGTGTCCATGTGTATGTGTGCAGTGCCACTGCTGACGTTCATAATGGCTGCATACGCAATGCCTAGTGACATATACACAGCATCCAGGTGAACAGTAGAACTGTGTGCACAGTGGGACACGTGCCAACTGGTATGAACACAGGTGCAGGCAGGTACACATGTCCACAGCAGGTTACCATCAACATGGTGTGTGTGTACAGTGTAATGAGTTGACACAAAGATATGATATGATACCCACTGCTTAATGGTGTGACGGCAACACGTCAGCTGTGTCAGTGCCATGATGCATCGCAGAGATTACTGTGCAGATGTCGTACATGTCATAGCAATGTATGTCCAGCGGTATGCCAGTACATCAGTGTAAATGTGACCTGTCACCATCATTATGTCTTACAGATAATGCCACGTTCCCGGCTGCCAGCCTTCAGCTGCCAGGAGGATGACGTAATCATACCGTTGCTCCATGACAACTATGACCTGCTATTTAGCCATGTTCCACAGCAAGCACAGCAGCGGGATGACCTGTGGCAGGATATGCACAGGAGGGTGAACAACGTTGGTGGCAACAACCGCACCTACCAGCAGATACGCCGACACTGCACAGACCTAATACGGCACGCGAAACAGCGTGCCTGCGCAATCGCCAGAGAACAAGGTGGAACAGGTGGTGGGCCACCAACCCAGCACCCACTCACACACATGGAGGAGCTCCTGGCCAGTCTGGGGACACCCAGGGAACATCATGCAGAAACACTCGCTGCCATCGTGGAGGTGGGTGTCTCCCAACCAACGAGCCTGGAGCTGCCTGGTAAGTCAGTCTTGCATGTGTGTATGATAACTGACGTAGGTGTGGGTGTCACAGTACACCACATAATGTACCAACACACGCCAGGTATATGGCCACACAAGCTGCATACTACAGTATGCTACGTTGTGTTTGCAGACATGTGCATAACACATGCTACCACACAGGTACATGATGTGACATGCACAGTGCTTACTGTGGCTACAGTAATGGATAATGTGTATACTGTTGTGACGCCCCTATACAGGTACCTCTGGTGTGTCGCACAGCCATGGGTCCGTTGCAGGTGAGACTGTTGCTAGTAACAGGCATGTTACAGTGTATAGATATTCGCCATGTGGCCAGGTATGACATGCACACCTGGGTCTGCTCCAGTCACGGTAAACATGTTGCACCACCTGACACACACGCCACCCATGTACAGTAGATACAACCGTTAGTATACACCGGCATGACACCACATAACCCATCGGTGTGATATGTGCAGTCAGCTATGCATACAATGGTGGAGGTGTTCTACAATGGCTGCATATGTAGTATGCATTGGAATGCCATTTGTGGTATGCACACAGTACCACATAGTGAGCTGTGATCTGGCCAGCACACAGGTGTTACCAATGTGACCCATGCCCCTGCATTGTGTGCACATGTTGTGACATGGCACATGACATGTCCCATGCACGTGGTGTTCTGTCTGCAACATTGTCACACCATGACATGACCTGCGCCTGACATAGCAGACATCCACACTGTCTGCATAGCCCTCGGGATTGTGACACCTCAGACTAGTATGGGTGTATGTCACATGGGCCACAACAGGGATGTGTACACAATGCCCATCACACACAATTGTCCATGACCCAAACATGGCCATGGGTGATACCCACAGGCATGTTGCCACACAGTACATCTGGAGTGGGTAGACACCGTTGCACTTTGTACACACATAGTGCGATCATAGCTGTAGTGGACCACCTGTACATCTGTTGTGGTACACCAGACAACCGCAATGCCTGTCTGCAGCCACTGGAGGTGCCACCCATGTCTACCATATACGTGCTGTGGAACAGCATGACTGTGTTACAGACATGGCAATGCAATGTGTCCATGTTACGCATCGCACAGAAACATACCTGTGTCTTGCTGCCATGCAGTGGCACAGTGCCTGTACTCCCCACTGTATAGCTATGTACACAGCTCACACCAACCACACCTGCACAGACATCTTTGTTACAGATGCATTCTATCTGTAGCCTGTACACATAACACTGCACTGTGACGTCCAGTATGATGCGGTGCATGTGGTGGGACACCATTGTCACATGTCCACATGTCATCGCACATGTTGGCGGAGTACATGTCAAAGTGACGCCAGGCATGTGTACTGTTAACCTACCTGTGGCCACACGGTGTATCTTGGTGATGCATGCAAACTACCATGAATGTGTGTACTGCATGCCTACTGAAATGACACCTGCTTGATGTAGTGTGCACCCCAGGGCAGTATGCATACTACCACTATTAATGTCTGGCCTGCATTCACTGAGCTGTGGTGTGGGAATGCTGCATGCCATCTGCAATATCACATGCATGATGTGTCTGCGTGTGTGTGTGTGTGTGTGTGTGTGTGTGTGTGTGTGTGTGTGTGTGTGTGTGTGTGTGTGTGTGTGCGCGTGTGTGTCTGTGTGTGTGTAATGTATCCTACAGTATGTCTTTGTATTCACAGGTGGTGTAGGTGCATTCCCCTCCTGCGGTCCATCTGATGCTAGTGTCCCCACAGATACTAGCGGTGATGACCATATGCATGAGGCACAGGCAGGGTTGTCAGGGGCAGAAGCTGTGCCATTGGTTAACATCCCACCTATGTCCCCTTCATCTCCGCACACGGTTCTGATGCTGACACATACCACATCACCGTTGCCCATAGAGGAAGGACAGTCAGCGTCTGTTGGCATTGAGCAAGAAGGCGCGGGTACACACCATGTTGCCAGTGTAATGACTGGTGATGTGCCACACAGGCATGTGGCTGGTGCTGCTCGTAGGAGGAGCTCTGGCAGACATGCACCTGCTGTACAGGGTGCAGCAGCTGGTATCACCAGACACATGTTCCAGACTGTAATGGCGGCACAGGCACGTGCTGAATGGCAGAACCAAGAAGGGCAGAGGCTGCAGAGGGCCACAATCCGTTCCCTAAATGAGAACATCCAGTCACTGGCGAATGCTCAACAGCAGCTTGCTAATGTTCTGGATAGGCGATTAGGTGAGATGGTTGGAATCCTCGACCGAGGCATGTCAATCCGCGAGCGTGAGCTGTCTGTGCTGGAACACCTGGTAGGGGTGAGGTGTAGGACACGTGGCCGTAGGCCAGCAACACCACCTAGTGTCGGTCGACGTGTGCGTGCCACCTCTCATGCCCACTCACACAGTGCCGGTAGCAGCAGCAGTGCAGCTGGTGCTACACCAACCACACCAGGACACAGCAGGCCACGTGGACGTGGCCTTGGCCAGTCCCAGCGTGGACACAGTTCCAGTGGACATGTGTCATCGGAGAGTGGCCACTCCATACTTCCACCCGGTAGTGCCCGTGCGACCCCAGGCAGGCATGGGTCACGTGGCCGCAGACGGACACAGTGAGCCATACAACCTGCACTGTACAGTCTGGGGCTGCCAAGTATACCCCGTGTAGGCATCACAGATGGCTGAACTGTGTACACACATACCCACACACAACAGACACAACTGTAGGGCTCCACCACATCCACATGCATTCTACACAGTCATGCCCAGTAAATGCACTGGCCCTTACACACATACATGATGTCATCCATCAGTACAGCCTATGCCCTGGCACACATATCACCCTGTGCATATGATGAAGCCTCTGCTGCAGCACTGTCATCCACACCATCTGTGCATGGTTATGCAAATATATTCTGATGCACAGGGTGGACAAGTTAGTGAGAGGTGTATGTGATACCTGTGTCCGCATAGTGCGTGATGTGTATGTTGCAGTGGTTGTGTATGACAGGTGACAGGTGCGTATGTGGCGTGGGTTGTGTACTGACATCATGCAGCCGACATACCATGTAGTGCAGGTGCAGCATACATTGAGCTGTGTACTGCGGTATGTGTGGCCGGTTACATGTAGCACCATGTTGGTTCTGTTAACCTTTTATGGGGGGCCTCCCCATTTTAAAAAGGGTGGGGAAAATTGGGGGCCCCCCCCCCCCGGCCCCCCCCCCAATTTTTTAAAAAAGGGGGACAAACCCCCAAAAAAAAATTTTTGGGGGGGGGGGTTTTTTTGGGGGGGAAAAAAAAAACCCAATCCCCCGGGGGCCCCCCGGGGCCCGGGGTTTTTTAGGGGGGGGGGGCCCCCCCCCCCCGGGGGGAAAGGGGGGGGAAAAGGTGGGGCCCCCCCCCCCCTTTCCCCCCCCCACATTTAAAAGGGCCCCCCCAAAAACCCCCCCAAAAAAAAGTTTAAACCCTTTCCCCCCAAAAAACCCCCCCAAAATTTCCCCTTTAAAAAAGGGGGGGGGTTTTTTTAAATTTTTCATTGGAAAGCCAAAAAAAACCCCAGGGGAAAAAAAGGGGGGGGCCCCCCCAAAAAGGGGGGGGGGGGGTTTTTTTTTTGCCCGGGGGGGCCCCTTTTCAACAAAACCCTTTTCCCCCCTAAAAAAAAGGGGGGGGGGGGGGGGAAAAACCCTTTTTTTTGGGGGAATTTTCCCCCCCGGGGTTTTTGCCCAAAACCCCCCTTTTGCCCCAAAATTGGGGTTTGGGGGAACCCCCCCATTTGGGAAAAAACCCCCCCCCCGGGGGGCCCCCCCCGGGGGGGGAAAAAAGGGGGGGGGCCCCCCCCCCCCGGGGGGCCTTTCCCCCCCCCGGGGGAAAAACCCTTTGCTGTTCCCCCCCGTGAAAAAACCCCCCCCCCCAAAAAATTTTCTTGGGAAACAGTGGGGGTTTTCCCCCCGGGAACCCCCCCCCCGGGGGGGGGGTTTTTCCCGGTTTTTTTCCCCCTTAAATTTCCTTTTGGCCCCCCCGGGGGGTTTTAAGGGGGGGAAAACCCCTGTCCCCGGTCGGACATGGGGGAAAAACCCCCCGGGAAGGGGGGTTTTTCCCCGGGGGGGGGGGGAAAAAAATTTTTTTTTTTTGGGGGTTTTTTTGGGTGCCCCGGGGGGGTTTACCCCAAAAAATTTTTTTCCCAAAAGGCCTTTTTGGGGGGGGTCGGGTCCAAAACCCCCCTTTTTTTTTCCCCTTTTTTGGGGGGGGCCGTGGGGGTTTTTTTTTGGGTTTTTGGTGTAAGGGTTTTCCGGGTTTTTTTTTTCCCCCCCTTTTCCCCCCCTTTTGGGCCCCTTTTGGGGGGGAAATTTTAAAAAAACCCCGGGGTTTGGGGGGCCCCGGGTTGGAAATTTCCCCCCCCCCCGGGGGGGTTTTTTGGGGGTTTTTTGGGAAAAAAGGGGGCCCCCCCCCCAAAAAGGGGGGCCCCCGGGGGAAAAGGGGGGGGACCCCCCGGGGGGGGGGGGGGGGGCAACCCCCCCCGGGGGTTTCCCCCCTTTCCAAACCCCCCAAAAAAATTTGGGGCCCAAAAAACCCCAGGGGGCCCCCCCCCCAAATAAAACCGTTTCCCCAACCCCCCAAAATTTTTGGGAAAAAAAATTTGGGGGGGGGGAAAAATTTTTTTCCCTTTTGTTGGCCCTGCTTTTTTTTTTGGGGGGGGGGGGGGGGGGGGGTGTGGTGTGGGGTGTGTGTTTGTTTTTGTGTGTTTTTGGGTGTGTGTTTGTGGTGGTGTGGGGGGGGGTTGTTGGTGTAATGACTGTATGTCACACAGGTGGGTGGTGCTTCCCCCCGGGAGAGCTTCCCCCACAGAACTGCTGTCCCAAGGGGCACGGGCGGGTTTCACAGAACTGTCCAGGGTTAAATCCCCCCAGCCCTTTATCCCGAAGGCAGTGCAAACCACATCCCTTCCCTAAAAAGGACATCGGGCCCTTTGGCAAAAGGGGGGCTAACACCAGTTCCCATGTTCTGGTAGGCCCAAAGGAGTGGTGGTCCTCGGAGGAGCTCGGCGTGAGCTGTGGGGTCCCCTGGAACCCCAACCTGTTAGGTAAGGGGAAGGCACGTGCTAAAGGCAGAACCAAAAGGGCAGGGTCGAGGGCCCAAACCCCCCTAAAGGGAAACTCCACACCGAACCCAACAGCAGTTGCAAGCTGGTGGCTTAAAAACCCCCCAGGAAAACGCGGGGACTTTTGGCTGGCCCTGGGGGGGTAGTGTGGACACAGTTCCAGTGGACATGTGTCATCGGAGAGTGGCCACTCCATACTTCCACCCGGTAGTGCCCGTGCGACCCCAGGCAGGCATGGGTCACGTGGCCGCAGACGGACACAGTGAGCCATACAACCTGCACTGTACAGTCTGGGGCTGCCAAGTATACCCCGTGTAGGCATCACAGATGGCTGAACTGTGTACACACATACCCACACACAACAGACACAACTGTAGGGCTCCACCACATCCACATGCATTCTACACAGTCATGCCCAGTAAATGCACTGGCCCTTACACACATACATGATGTCATCCATCAGTACAGCCTATGCCCCTGGCACACATATCACCCTGTGCATATGATGAAGCCTCTGCTGCAGCACTGTCATCCACACCATCTGTGCATGGTTATGCAAATATATTCTGATGCACAGGGTGGACAAGTTAGTGAGAGGTGTATGTGATACCTGTGTCCGCATAGTGCGTGATGTGTATGTTGCAGTGGTTGTGTATGACAGGTGACAGGTGCGTATGTGACGTGGGTTGTGTACTGACATCATGCAGCAGACATACCATGTAGTGCAGGTGCAGCATACATTGAGCTGTGTACACGGTATGTGTGACGGTTACATGTGTAGCACCATGTTGGTTCTGTTAACCTGTATGCCTCATATGGTGTACTTGCATGTGCCTACTGGGAGCACTGTTATCAGTTCCCCACATGTAGCTGTGGGTTACCCACAGGCACATTTGGCAATATCAGCATACCACAGGTACCCGCAACCTGCATGGACTCCTACATAGGTGCATAAGTACATACCAGGCTATGTGCCCTACGGCATGTGTAAGCCTAGCCAGAGTGTGTGTGGCTTTCACCACCCCTTAGGATGAGGATACTATATCCATTGGTCCGCTGTCCCTCTGTCCAGCAGTGACACAGAGATGATGCCTGGCGCATACCTACGATCTCCCATCCACACGTCAGGATTACTCTTGGACAGAGTCAGTGAGGGGCTCTGCTTCACAGGGGCTGGGAATCCTTTCCATGTTGTAGGGGGTCTCTGGGTGATGAACCTGTCCCTCCAGCACGTCCTATTTATGTCCGTGTTGAGGTTTCTGTCAGTTGCTTCCGTGCCCGTGGTTGTTTGGAGCCTAGGAGGTGGAACATGTCCATGTCACCCAGGTCGGACATGGCCGTGTATGTCAGGCACAGATTACCTCAGAGCAGATGGTATGAGAAGGTATACAGCCGGAGTCCCCTCAGTCGGGCAGCGTGTGACATATGTTTCAGCACCTTTATCCCTGTGTTGTGGAACATTTGAGGTCCTTCCGAGTGCTGCAGGTGTCAGGTTAGGTTACATTCCAAATGTGGCGTTGTACCCAATCATTAGTCCGATGTGTGAAGAGTACAGGGGTACAATGACCTCCCCTGATGTGGATGTGAATCCCTTCATGACCAGGTGGGCACAGTGGAATGTCTCCCCAACCACATTGGCAATGTGAGTCTCGAAAGAGGTTACCGACAGGTTTGGTACCCATGTCCCTGATCACGTCCACCATGTTTAATGGATTACCACCTATGTGGTAATTCGGGGTGAACATGTCTTTCCCAAGGGGTAGGTCTATACTTTCCCTGGCATGTAGCTTCAGGCCATTGCTCTGGCACCAGTTATCCATATCTATGAGACCCCAGGTGGATGTCCGTGTCTGATGGGGTGTTGAGTATGGTGGCTGGTGTGCAGTCATCTGCATACCTTGTCTGCCACAATCCCCCTATGTTTGCATGCACATCAGAAAGTTGAATGCCGAACAGGAGGGGGCCCATGACTGAGCCCTGTGGGCCACCACTCGGGACCAGCTTGGAGTCTGACATGGCACCAGGAACACCAACCCTGTGGGGTTTGACCTCCATCCAGTTGGCAAACCATCGTGTGACATATGTCTCTACATATGCGGCTGGTGAGCCTTTCTATGATACCCGCGTGGAGTGTGGTTTGAACGCTCCGCCAGGTAATGGTAGTCTGTGCAAACTGACGTACCCCATCAATGGCCTTAGTGACTCCTCCAAACAGGTTGACCAGGTTCGGGAGGCAGGATCTGCCCTTGACTAAGCCGATGTGGGTATGTTCCGGTATTTGCCGTACACCAATGTCTTTATTAATGGGCTCCAGTATGGACCTCTCCATAGCTTTGCAGACAAGGCTTGTCAAGCTTATAGGGCAGGGATGTACAGAGTCCATAGGAGCACTACCCTGGTGTCGTGGGACCACAGTTGCCATATGCCATCCATCGGGTACATAGCCCGTAGTAAGGCTAAGATGAAACAGCAGCCTTATGTGTGGGGTGAGGGCCTCATTGAGATTGTGTAGCACACAGCCGGGGACACCATCTGGTCCCATTGATGCTGTGTTCACTGCTTAACAGATATCAGCTCTTCCCTGGGCATACGGGATGTTTGGGAGGCTAGACTCTGGTGGGATGGATACGTCCCCTCTTGGGGGGGTAGATGTATGCACGAAACCTGTCTGCTGGTTTGTTGGAAATGTCTGTGGGTTCAGTGATCATAGTACCATTCTGGAGTAATTCCGAACATAACTGTGTGCTTCCACCCATGTTCCTACCATAGCTAAGGAAGGCCTTATGGTTGTCTTATGTGTCCTTTGCAAGTCCAGTCCCACAGGTGGCCTTGGATGATTGTATGAGTGATCGTATGTTAACGCCGGTATTCATCAGTGATGCCTTCCCTGGTACAGATATTGCTCTGTCATGTAGTAGCTTTCAACTCTTGTTGTACGGTTTGTCAATGGCTGGGGTCCCCCAGACCATGTGCCTGCCTTTGGTGGACAAGGTCCTGATGTTATCAGGGATCGCTTGGTGCAGACATACCTGGGGGTGCTCATAGAGGGCATTTGTAAGGGTTTCAGCAGTGTGGCCTGTGTTTACCACTGGCATGGAGGTCTTGTAGGGTACCACACCAGTCGTATGACGTGTGTGGTTCGCTGTGGAGAGGTCTTCACTGTGGTCTCCCATGCCGGTGTTGGGTGCAGGATGCGGATCTCCAGTGAGTTCACTATATGGTCTGACCTCACCGTTGAGGGATGTACATCCTGTGTGGAGCATGCCGTCCCCATGTGTGATGATCAGAACTAGTATAGTTCCCCCCCTTGGGGGTATGGTGCATGGTTGTTCCACAGCATTCAGGTGTATGAACACCTGGAACCTTTGGTGTAGGGTGTTGTGTCCTGGGTAATGTTCCCGGTCTATGTATGGGTGGTTGATGTCACCCAATATAACGGTGTCGTGAGAGCATTCATACTCACCAGTGTCTTCAGGAAGGCTGTGCAGGTATCCTGGGTTTGGGAGGGTGGTCTGTAGCATGCAACAAACTGTAGGGCAGTCCTACCCATGGTTAATTGCACCTGGATATTCCCCGCTGCTACGTGCATGTCTGCCAACCTGGAGGTGTGTGTATTCTTCATGGAAATGGAGACTCCCCCTCCGTCTGTGTTAGGTCCGGGTTATGGTCCTGAACGCGTGATATGGGGTATGACCTGATAGTGCTGGGGTGCTCTCAGCAGCCCTGAACAATGTTTCAGTCACAGCACTGACATCGATGTCCTCCATACTGAGGAGGGCATTTGAGGGCGTGCAGCTTGGGCGTAGACCACTGGCACTGAGCAGTATTACCCTGTCTGTTCTCCAGGTTTGTAGTGTAGAGTGGTAGGTTTATCATTCCAGCCTTGCCTGCAGTGGGCACTGTGGGGGTGGCAGATGCCTTAGCCAAAGCCTTGAAGACCAGGGGCGACAGGTGTGAGCCATCCCTTGCGGGCATTGGCGTGCCAAGCATGTCATCCCAGGTATGAGGAATTTGGATCCCCTCAGACTGACACCGGTAACCAGGCACATTATCAAGGGTGACCACTTGGAGCCAGTATAGTGGCATCATACTTGATGAGGGTGGGATACTGCCCATGGTCAGGGACATGCTGGCCTGGGCTACACAATCTGAGAGGCCCTCTGTGTCTCCTTCCATGTATCCCAGGGTGGTATGTCTCCGGTCGTTGACACCGGCATGAGCAATGACCACGTCATACTTGTACATGCTGCGGAGTGACCTGAGTGCGTGTGTTGTGTGGCGGATTCCAGTGCCCGACAGGCAGCCTACTGTGTTCATTCCCTTGTTCAGTCTGGTGGGTGGGACGTCGGTGTGTCTGACAGTGGCGTCACCCATTACAAGTGTGTCTGGCATTGTGTGTGTTGCCTTTGGGGCTCTGACTGTTTAGCACACTGACGTTGATAACTATATGTAGCATGTCCTATGTCTTGTGGAGGCAGTTGCTTGGGTGTCTGCTTCAGAGGGCTCGTTAGGTTCGTGACATGTTTTAACAGTGCCTCCAGGTATGTCTTAGTGTGTTCATGTGTTTGATTAGCATTTGCGATAGTTACATGTGACACTGGGTTTGTGATGTGCATGGTGTCCTTCCCCTCCCGTTTGGTCTTGCCGGTCATGGTTTGAGAGAGCACAGCCCCCTGTCTGGCCATATAGTTGCATCTCTCACATGTATCATGTTTACTGGGGGAGGTGCGGCTTGTCCGTGTCCATGAGGCACCTGTAACAGTGCCCAAGATGCCCAGATTCACCATCTGAACAGGAGAGGTCGCTAGCAATTGACCCTTCGACATGCCAGAGAACGTGAATGCATTTGCTGTGTAACTGGGTCAGAAGGCACCTATAGGGAAGTGGGTACACAAGGGGATTCTAGGCCAGTGTAGTACTCCATTTAGTATACATGTACTTTACCTATGTAGGAATACTATGGGAGCAGGTGCAGAGCTTTTGTGATATAGAGAACAGACAGTCGAGATTGCAAGAAGAAAGGTTATACATGTAAACCTGCGGAGCACGGAGCCAGATATAGTGTGACGTTGCTTACACTGTACATGACGCACATGTCCACACATATACTGCACCTGACGCCTGTGGTCGGTGCCACAGGCTACGGTGGACAGAGGCATCACATACATGGCATGACACAGTACAGATATGGTGACATTCTGCAGGTGTCGTACACAGTGTGCTGGCAACTGACCGCAGGTGTCACTTGTCAGCTGTGGTGCACAGTGTGCAGCAGTTGGATGCTGTACCGGTACAGGAATATGTCCGCAATCGCAGTGCGTACACCTCAATGGCACACACCCCATTGTGTGCAGATGGGGACACCTGTCTGTGTGGTCAGCACACTCACCAGACAATGCACCCACGTGCCATGTCACAGGGGGTGGTCTTGCACAGGTGGCCAGTAAGGCTCACAGGTATGGCATTGACAGGGCTGTACAATGCAGCACCAGTACGGGATGGTCACCCTGTGTGGTCAGTGTCAAGTCACAACACTATATCTGCATACACCCTCACAACAGGCAGCAGACATACACACATGTTGACACACTGACATGGTGGTGACCACACATGTCTACACAGAGGGATGACGTGTTGCATGTACTGCACCATCCACATCCATGCACCCCACACTGAGGTATGTACAGATCTGTACCATGGTGTACAGTGATGTGTGGCATGTGGCACATAGTCCCCCCTATCTGTGGCATACATGAGCACACATTCCTGCACACATGTTGGTGCTAGGAATGCCACACCCACTATATGGGATATGTGCAGGCGTGCAGCGGTATGTAGTGCATCCTGCGTACCACCACTGTATCTGGCAGCTGTGCCAATATTTGCACTTGGGAGGTGGTAGGGGTTAGAGTGGCCATGTGACATATGGTCGATGACGCATGGCCGATGGGTATGCATTATGGCAGCGCTGTCATGTAAAGGTGATATAGCTGACTGTATGCACATGGCAGGGTAGAATGGTGTGTGACACACCTGTGACCAGCACCTGCACACATGCATGTGGACAGGTGTTTAAACACATGGTGTACACACATACTGCCATGAGTGCTGTTATTATGCCACCATATGACGGCCCCCAGGATGGGTATGCATGTGGTAGGGGGTTGCAACTGTGTTATGGACACCAGACACCACTCATGCACGGCTGCACCGTGCACAGTACATGTGTCACGTGTATCCCCTGTTGCCATGTGTGTATGCATTGCTACGTTGTGACATGTGTGGCAACATACATGGAACATGGACTGTGGTATGGTATCACAGCTGTCACAGGCAAACTGTACAAGGGTATGTGTCCCAGTGAACACCGCTACACCCTGTAGGGGGTGCATACCACAGACATGTGTCCACCTTCCCTTCATGTGTGTATTACCGCGTACGCCTGTGTTATGCATGTGGTACATCACAGGCTTCGTATGTGTCCTGTGTGCAGTCCATGCACACAGCCAGGAAATCACATATATGACATATCCGGACATTGTTTCACTGTGGTACAGCTGCAGTCATGTGTCATATCTGTGTCAGGCCCGTGGTATGTGTGGAGCACGCCTGTCCATGTATACCGGTATGGGTGGACTACATCACACCTGTGGGATCATTGATAGTACATGTGTACTCTGCACGATGGACGTACACTGCAACATAGACTTGTGGACATATGTCACATGCTGTTGCTGGACTGTGAGGCATACTGCTGCACCCATGACATGCTGCTGGCATGGCAGCTACAGTGTTCACTGCAGTGTGTACATGTTCAGCCTGCACCCGTGATGCCTGTGCTGTCATCTGTGTGTGTACGGGTAACTGCATGTGTGTCCACTCTGTGCATGTGTACGGGTTTACCTGGCCGTGACTTGCACTGTGTGCACTCCGTCTGCATGCCGGACGGCGCATAGCACATACTACATGTGTGAGCATGGCCGGGTTGCTATTGTGTGGGTGGACACACACGATGGTCCACATCCTGCCTTCCATGATCTCACCCCATGTGTATGCATGTCTGCACTGTGCAGATTCTAAGTGTCTGAGCATGCCCAGTGAGCAGCTGTGTAGATGGACACACAGTACAGTGCACACCGCACCCATCTGCATTGATACCCCGTGTGCATGCCTGTTTCCCCTTCGCAACTGCCACGTCTGTGGCATGGCCGGGTTGCTGTTGTGTGGGTGGACACACGACGGTCCACATTCTGCCTTCCATGATCTCACCCCATGTGTATGCATGTCTGCACTGTGCAGATTCTAAGTGTCTGAGCATGCCCAGTGAGCAGCTGTGTAGATGGACACACAGTACAGTGCACACCGCACCCATCTGCGTTGATACCACATGTGCATGCCTGTTTCCCCTTCGCAACTGCCACGTCTGTGGCATGGCCGGGTTGCTGTTGTGTGGGTGGAAACACACGACGGTCCACATTCTGCCTTCCATGATCTCACCCCATGTGTATGCATGTCTGCACTGTGCAGATTCTAAGTGTCTGAGCATGCCCAGTGAGCAGCTGTGTAGATGGACACACAGTACAGTGCACACCGTGCCCATCTGCGTTGATACCCCATGTGCATGCCTGTTTCCCCTTTGCAACCGCCACGTCTGTGGCATGGCCGGGTTGCTGTTGTGTGGGTGGACACACACGACGGTCCACATCCTGCCTTCCATGATCTCACCCCATGTGTATGCATGTCTGCTGTGCAGATTCTAAGTGTCTGAGCATGCCCAGTGAGCAGCTGTGTAGATGGACACACAGTACAGTGCACACCGCGCCCGTCTGCGTTGATACCCCATGTGCATGCCTGTTTCCCCTTCGCAACCGCCACATCTGTGGCATGGCCGGGTTGCTGTTGTGTGGGTGGACACACACGATGGTCCACATCCTGCCTTCCATGATCACACCCCATGTGTATGCATGTCTGCACTGTGCAGATTCTAAGTGTCTGAGCATGCCCAGTGAGCAGCTGTGTAGATGGACACACAGTACAGTGCACACCGCGCCCGTCTGCGTTGATACCCCGTGTGCATGCCTGTTTCCCCTTCGCAACCGCCACTTCTGTGGCATGGCCGGGTTGCTGTTGTGTGGGTGGACACACACGATGGTCCACATCCTGCCTTCCATGATCTCACCCCATGTGTATGCATGTCTGCACTGTGCAGATTCTAAGTGTCTGAGCATGCCCAGTGAGCAGCTGTGTAGATGGACACACAGTACAGTGCACACCGCGCCTGGGCGCGTTGATACCCCGTGTGCATGCCTGTTTCCCCTTCGCAACCGCCACGTCTGTGGCATGGCCGGGTTGCTGTTGTGTGGGTGGACACACATGATGGTCCACATTCTGCCTTCCATGATCTCACCCCATGTGTATGCATGTCTGCACTGTGCAGATTCTAAGTGTCTGAGCATGCCCAGTGAGCAGCTGTGTAGATGGACACACAGTACCGTGCACACCACGCCCGTCTGCGTTGATACCCCGTGAGCATGTCTGTCTCCCCTTCGCAACCGCTAGGTGTGAGGGCATGGCCAGTACACCATTCGGGGGTACACACTACAGTCGGCACCAATGTCTGCTACTAGGCGTGTAGCCATGGCCAATGACATCCTGCATAGCCATGGTGACCATCCAGGTGAGTCATATGTGGTTGTTATGCCACAATGGCTGCCTACATCGTGCGCGGATGCCCTCTCATAGGGTATACTGTATGTGGTGCATCCCATATCCATGTCGTGATGTACTGCTCCGTAGTTAGTTGGTATTCTTCACTGCAGCACTACCGTGTTACTGTACGCCCACCTTGGGATGGTAACATGCTGTGTGACTGCGCTCTGTCTTCATTCCCTATCGGCTGCCTTGCCTCTGCAGATGATATCACCCACCTAGGGGTATGCCTCCTGACAGTGCTGTGCTCAGTAATCTCGGTAGCGCGTTCTGTAAATGCATCATGCTGTAGTGTGTTCATGTAGGTAGGCGTATGTTCGACTCCCGGCCCTTTCCTGTGTGTGTGTGTGTGTGTGTGTGTGTGTGTGTGTGTGTGTGTGTGTGTGTGTGTGTGTGTGTGTGTGTGTGTGTGTGTTTCCAGCTGCCTCTGCAGATGGACATGCTTTTAGACGCTTCGCAACACATACCTTGGCTATTGTCAGCTATTCCCTTACGGATGATGTCACCCGCCTAGAAGTATGCCTCTGACAGCGCTGTGCTCAGTAATCTCGGTAGCGCGTTCTGTAAGTTCATCATGCTGCAGTGTGTTCATGTAGGTAGGCGTAGGTTCGACTCCCGGCCCTTCCCTGTGTGTGTGTGGGGTGTGTGTGTTCACAGCTGCCCCAGTAGAGTGTAGTTATTTTAGACGCTTGGCAACACATACCTTGGCTATCAGCGGCTATTCCTTTACAGATGTTGTCACCCACCTGGACGTGTGCCTCTGACGGTGCTGTGTTCAGTGGTCCACGTAGGGCCTTCCATACCTGTGTCATACTGTTGTGCGGTTGGGTATGTGGGGGTGTGGTCAATCCCCATGCCTGCCAGCTGTGTCTGTGTGTCTATGCTCCCAGCCGCATGGGTTCATAGGGTATGGCTTTAGAGTTTCCGCAGAACACTTATATCCTGCTGCCATCTCTGTGTTTGTGGATGGTGAGACGCAGCTCGTGGACTGCCTGTGTGCCTGCTGTGGTTGGCGACCTCCGTAGCGTGTTCTCCACGTGCGCCCCTCTGTGGTGTGGTGGGGTGGTGCTGTGTACGTTACACTCACGGCCTTGCCACATGTGTCCGTCTGTATCTCTCTCGTTGTATATATACATACCTATGTTGTGCCCATAGCGCTGCTCTTGCATGGACAGCTGTCTGTCCCATGTATCACATATTTGCACGGCTGACACATAGAACTGTGGTACGATGCATATCCACTCATTGTCCATGCAACGTCCGTATTCCAGAACACCCTAGAGACATCTGCTGGATATCGTGGCAGACAGCTATCCTTGCTGTACTGACACTGTACCCGTACACACCATAAACCTTGTGTATAATTGCCTGTTTATGGTGTGTGTATGTCTATCTGAGCTGTATGCATGGGTGTGTGTGTGTCCCGCTATAGCCGTCTGTGCAGGTGTCGCCACTATGGGTAATCCTTGTAGACCACTGTTTCATGTGCACTTCAGCACATACCTGCAGACCGTACTACCCCTCCTACGGCAGCGGCCTTAGATCGACCGCTGCCCTAGGCTATAGGGCTCCATGGCACCCACCACCACAACACATGGTGCCCCCATCCTGGTGTACCTACATGACATACCTACTAGAAAGGTGGCCCTACTAGTGCGGTGCCCTAGGCAGCCGCAGGATTGGCGTATGCCTACGGCCGGCTATGAGCACATCACAAGGCATACATTTAGATTCAGTGTTTTACAAAGGCTAGGTTATAATACCAGAGGGGGGGACCTCATCAACTATGCTTTAGAATGCGGATTGAGATGGATTATTAGGTGGAGAGTTGACCACACACCAGGGCTGAATGATGAAACACTGATTAAGCCTCATTTGAGAAGCAGGTGGTTAAACCCAAGTAACAGGAATGTAGTTTAGGTACAGATATGCAGTTAACACACATTAGTCCACTCTTTCAGTTGTTTACCACTGTATTACATTGATATGATATACATATCTTCTATATATATTGTTAGATCTTTGATTGATGAGTATTAGGCATAGTACAATATCATATAATACATGTTTTAATAGGATGTTTTTGGAGATGTTAATATATGTGTGTGTAGTTAACATTGCGACTGCGCTTTATATGCTGTGGTTAATTGTTCATTGTTTGCTGGGAAATTGACCAATGAAAGTGTAAGGAGGGATATTCAAAGCCTGGATGCTTTTATGTTATGTGTAAGTCTGGCCAGCCTACGGGTGAAAGCGCTTACTTGTCTATGAAGGAACTTTTGTATACCATTTGGGCACTGTCCTGGACAATTTCTACGTTGACTGTTTCATCTACCTATGTGTTGTTTGGATTGTGTGCCATAAGGTGCCAGCGGTTATTTTATGTTGATTATGTGTATTCCATGGTCAATTGACATTAATCCTATTAATTCATTGAAGGATGTTCTTTATAAGTGGGAACGCCATAGTTTAACCATCCTATGACCTTCATAGTTGACGTTGTTGGTGTGCCATTAGTATGTGTTCCACAGGTCGCCCATTTGTTCCGCAGTATGGAAGCGAGTGATCCCCATTTTGTTGCTGGCAGATTGAGTGCTGTGTATGCCGGTATTCGCACGGCGGTCTGACTTTGTATGGGGAGTGTCTACTGTAGTCCCTATCTGTATTTCCTGTGTTATGCCTTACTGCAGCTGTGTAATTCCACCAGGTTTCCAGTTATGGGTGCCATCTTGGTCGTACGCTTGCCCATCCATGGGGAATTGCCTACTGGACACTGGTATAGGGCTGTACACATTTCACACCTGCATTTAGCATTATCCGGTGGATGCTTTGCATTATTAGTGGGGAGTAAGGCTTGTGCTATACCCACATCCCTCCCATGGGGCAGGACAATGGATTATCTGCCAAACAACACCGAGCCCCATTTCTGCATACCCAGGATCCCATGGCTGCAACCCTCGACGGTACCCATTACACATCCTTCATGTGTGCGGGACTGGGATGGGGACGCACTTCTATGGACTCGACAACCTGGGGATTTCTGTTCATATGTCCTGCATTTCATGGACACTTGTCATCAACCTTAAACACGCTGGTGGTGCATATGTCTAGCTGTGCCGTAGTCACGGCTGTCACTTCTTCTGGGTCGATCGATCGCAGCTGGTTGATATTGCGTACGGATCAATTTTTGGGGTCCTACAATGGACACCAATGTACATATGTAAAGTGTAGAACTTGTTGGACTGTGTCCATCTGGCCAGTGGTTTTGACTGCTGCTGTATGTTCCCCAATCGCGGATGTCTGTTTGACTACCCATATTATGTAGTGCTACAAAAACCAGGTTTTTCTAAAATGAACCCAAATGGTGTAAATCCAATGATGCAAGTTAGTAACTGGTTTAAATAATCTTCAGAAGTCCCAATAGGAAATATTCGCCACTTTATTGTCAAAATAACACCACCAAAACATGTAGATCACGAGCGCTTTCGCCCGGTCTTACCGGGCTTTTTCAAGTGTAATTATCTAAACCAATAACTCTAGCTTTTATAGCGCAAGTGCGTTCTGTTAATTGACTAATTGATTAAAATATCACCATATTATAAATAAATTAAATCCACTTCTACAAGCATTAAAGAGACAAATACATAGTTAAAAATGCTCGACACAATTAATGCATTGTTAAAATGTATGCATAAAACTTATATGAATTCAAACAAAATTCATTCTTTATGTTAAAAGTTGTTTGTGAACCATTTGAACCAAATAAAACATCAGTACCATGGTGATATTTTAATCAATTAGTTCTATAAAAGCTAGAGTTATTGGTTTAGCTAATTACACTTGAAAAAGCCCGGTAAGACCGGTAGCGCTGATCTACTTGTTTTGGTGGTGTTATTTTGACAATAAAGTGGCGAATCTTTCCTATTGGGACCTCTGAGGATTATTTAAAGCAGTTGCTAACTTGCATCTTTGGATTTACACCATTTGGGTTCATTTATGAAACACTTGGTTTTCGTAGCACTACATTGTGTTTGCTTGGTGCTCTCATTTTAGGACCTGGTGGGTCCTTTTCCTAGTTTATTCTTGGTGAACTGTTCCTTTCTTCTTACCCATATTATGTATTACTTGGCCTATCTATATCCATGTTCCAGTAAGCGGAAATACAGCAAACCCTGAGCCCTGGTCATCTTCATATAAGACATTCTTGAACATAAACCATGCCAAGACAGACAATGACAAAAACGATACACTCCACAGTCATAGGATACTGAGCTCTTTCACCCACTAACATGGGGCAACGTCGGAGTACGAGATACATTAGATAGTCGTCCCTTATATACTTCCTTCAGAGTCAGTTTAAAGTCAACTAATTAATAGACTTGCTCATAGTTCAGTGGACCGTGCTCCAAGTCTTGATGATAAAGTGACATGTAGAACTCAGTGTTGCATACATTACTGAATGGAAACAATGATACAACAACGATGTGTTAATATAAATACAATATTGGTCAATACCATCAGTATATTGAAACATAGTTGATAATTGTTGTGAGTAAACCTTAGAATGTAGTGTGTTGGTAATGCTTTTGTATATCAATGTGTATAATTGTTGCATTAAGATTCCAAATCATGGAATAAATAAGTACAATTACATGCATATATTGTATGAATATGAATGTAACTAAGGGTCACAATGTTAAATATGAATATGACTGTATTATTACTATATCAATATGATATGGACTAAACTGTAGTTGTTTACATCTTGTTTTCAGGTGACAAATCTATGTCCATGCGTCATATATACGGGCCGTCGGACTGCTGTGTGTAGATATATACATGTGAACACCTCGTTTCATACCTTGCTTTGTTACTGTCTGTGGATTACCTGTGTACACACATCAATTACCATGTCGTACCTTTCCACTGTACAGGTTTGGGCATGGTGTACGGCTGGTTGGCCCTTAATGTTGCTGTGTGTTACATTGACCTGTGTCTATCTGGCAATTCGCTGGCGTGTCATGTGAGACCGTCTTGCTTCTATGGGACATGATTCCATAATTGTGACGTGCTTCCACTGGCCATATATTTCTCTGTCGTCTGTGATCTGCGTGTAACCTGTCCTTTCAGGACACTTTCTATTGTTGTTCTTCTTTGGTTACATATATGAGTACTTTGGTATGTTGTGCTATTATTGTGTGTGGAGCATTTCTCCACGGGCATCTGCTGACACTGGACATATATCCAGCTAGCCTAGCCCGGTCAACAAGTGTGAGCCCACTGAACACTTTTTGTACGGGGGCACCTTCGGACAAGTGGGTCGAGTTACTGATGCATAACCGTCGTCTATCCATACTACTAACGCACACGTTATTCTATCCACATTCTATGTTTGTCTTATCACATAGCGTGTGTTTCTCACTATTTCTAACGGTACTTTACATGGCATTGCCCGATTCCACACTTTCAGGGGCTGACAGTTTTGGAACATGTATGATTGACGTGGAGGACACGGCCTTAACATTCCCTGCTGTGAGCGGATCACACACGCACACGCGCACTTGCATTTCCTAATTGTGGGTTACGCACAGGCGCACATGCATATCCGTATTCTGGTTACATATGTTTACTGGGTCTGTGTGGTTACGTGGCCTGTGTTAGTTGTGACTGTTCCGGTAACATATCTCTGATCCAGTTGACGGATGTGTGCGGAACGCACTTTCACCTTTACACATGTAACAGTCTTTGCGGCATGGATGCATTACGTACACGTGCACATTTATATGTTCTATAGTCGTAATTCAAACGGGACTGCATTCACGTTTGCCAGTTATTGTGACCACTACATGTCAGCTGTTCAGTCTCATTTACATGCATACCCATGGTACTAAGCTAAATTTACATATCCCCCCGCCCCCCCCCCCGCACTCACGTACGTCACAGGCATCCATTCTCCTGCTGGGAAAGGTGCGGTACTACATGTTAAACATTCCTCATTCCCTCCCGCTCATGGCCCAGGATGCATATGTCGTGACCGCAGGGATATTCAGATCACAGGGGCTTATATCCCCTACGCATACAGGCCTTCGATTGTCAGGGTGTTCCTGTGGTGCTTTGGGTTTGGTCTTGTCCACCTAGTGTACGGAACTGCCCTGACCGTGTACGAATGTCAGACGAGTCACATGGGCACGGTTTGTCCGTGTCTATGATACCATCCCCCCCATTATTCCTAACCGTGTGCGCTGATTGGCCGGCGTGCCCGTTGTAGATCTTGTTATAGTAATTGCACACGGTCTGGTCGAACGGACCTATTTCCATTACTAAACCTTGGTATTTATAACCTGTATCGCTATATTACATGGGTTTAACATTGCGTGACGGCTTCCACCGAGCCACGGACATGTCCGTTGCTTAGTTTGGGGCAGTCCCGCTCTGCTACACACATTTAACATTGCGGAACAGGTTGTACAGCTCAGCAACGGGGACATCGGGCTCTCCGTTGCTGTTTAGTATTGAGTCGCTATGTTGACATTATTTCACATAGCGTGACAGTGTCGTCATTGGTTACGGACATCTTGCGCAGTACGTCCACACCGCCGCTGGTGCCGTATGTCTGCTTTGGGTGGCGGACAGGCATTATGCTGTGCCATTATGTCTGGGAATATATGGTTTCTTTCCATAGATGATATAGCATACTAGCAATGACCCGCGTCTGGGTGTGGGTACTGTAGGTGTGGCCTTAGGTCAGGTGGTGCCCTAGGCAAAAGGACTCCATGGTGCCCCCACCACATCACCCGCTACCCCCCATCCTGGTCTACCTACACCAAATAAAGGCTGGAAAGGTGCCCCTAGCAGAGCGTCACCCTAGGCAGCTGCCTACTTGGCCTATGCCTAAGGCCGGCTATGTGTGTGGTCTCTCGGGCGTCGGCCTCGGGAACGCACCATGTCTGCCGTGGGTATGTCTAGCATCACCCACATCCAGGCATGGTTTATTGCTATGATGTTCCATGTGTACGGACACGTGTGTTTGGACAACATACATTAGCTTCTGCTATTGGCATACGATGCTGTGGGTGGTGCCGGTTACCATACATATGGCTTTCTCAGAAGCCGACTTCACACTTCTAAACACTAGTGTGGTCTCCTTTAAGGCCCCTGAGCCAGTGGTAAACATTCCTCAAGCCACTGAATCACTTACATATGCCTTCTACCAGCATCTACAGGATTGCATGGATCAGGCAATCCCTTACACAACTGTGACTCTTTGTACCAAAGCCAAGCATCCAGTCTGGTGTACCCCAGCCACACACAAGCTCTACAATGAAAGGAGGTAGCTACTACAAGACAGAGCAGACTCCTTGTAAGGTATGACACCCTTGCTCATTATATGTGAAGAACTACAAGCTCTCATGACACCATCCAGGGCAAATCCGACAGATATATCACCAAGGACTCGACAGACAATCATACGGCCTTCTTTAGCTATGTTGGACACCTGGGAGGACACTCCCAGATATGCTCGGACTGGGTTCTGAATGATGTGAAGTTTACTGAACCTACACACATTGCCAACATACTGGCTGACAGGTTCGGTGCAAATACCCCCCCCCACACACACATGGAGAGATATCTCTACCAGAGGATTGTGGCCCCCGAAACATCTGTAACGCACAGGTGGGAAATGCTCTCTCCAAGGCAGTAAACACAGCATCCATGGGACCAGATGGTGTCCCGGCTGTGTACTCCATGACCTCAATGAGGAATTAGACCCACAGTTAGGACAGCTGTTTAATCTTAGCCTCACCTCAGGTAACGTACCCATGTTGTGGCGCAAGGCGACTGTAGTCCCACTTCACAGGGGCGGTGCCTACACTGACCCTGGTAATTACCATCCCATTAGCTTGACAAGCCTTATCTGCAAAGCCATGGAGAAGGATCATAATGGAACTCATAGATGAAGGCATAGGGGACTTGCATACTTTGCATCAAACCCAGTTTGGCTTGGTCAAAGGCAGATCATGCGTTTTAAACTTGGTTGACTTTTTAGGGACAGTCACCGAGGCCATTGATGAGGGTCAGGCAGTCCATACAGCCTATCTCGACCTGTCAAAGGCCTTCAATACAATACCCCCCTCAGGTATCATTGATAAACCCATCGGCTTGGATGTGAACCCATACATCGCAGGATGGGTTGCAAACTGGCTAGATGACAGAACCCACACGGTCATAGTTGCTGGCACCATGTCAGACTCACAGCCGGTCACAGGCGGTGTCCCACGGGGCTCAGTCCTGGGTCCACTCTTTTTCAGCATCTACATTTCCAAAGTACAAGCAAACACAGGGGGGTTATGGCTGTCAATGTTTGCAGATGACTGCGAACTGGGTGCCATATTGGGACGCACATCTGACACAGATATCCTTCAGAAGGGCCTCACAGATATGGATATCTGGTGCCAGGGACATGGCCTACAGCTAAATGCCGGGAAATGCATAGTCATACCCTTCGGGAAGAACAAGGTTACCCCTAGCTGCCATATAGGTGGCAATCCACTGAGCACAGAGGGAGTTACCAGGGATCTGGGGACCCAGGTTGTCAGTAACCGTTCGTTCGACACACACATTGCTAACGTAGTTAGGTAGACCTTCTACATTGCCCACCTGATCATGCAGGGATTCACATCTAGATCTGGGGGGGTCATTGTCTCCTTGTACTCATCACTCATTAGACCTATGATTGAGTACAATGCCCCATTCAGATGGTATCTGACCCGATACCTGCAGCAGCTGGGAAGGCCCCATACGTTCATCGTCAGACAGATGCAGGGTCTCAGGAATATGTGTTATGCTGCCCAACTGAAAGGACTCCTGCTCCATTCAGTCACATACCACTTGCTCAGTGGTGACCTGTGCCTGACATACAAGGCCATGTCAACCCATATTTGATGACTATGCTTCACCTAATGAATCTACATCCCTCAGAACCACAGGGGCAGGTGACATGAACCTTGACACGGTCATTAATAGACTGTGCTGGAGGGACAGACTCATCGCCCAGACAGTCACTATGCTGTGGAACAACATCCCAGTACATGTGAAGCAGAGCACCTCGCTGGCCTTGTTCGAGGGGGATCTTGACCAATGGATGGGAGATTGCAGATATACCCCAGGGATTACTTCAATGTCACTGCTTGACAGAGGTACAGCAATATAATAGGCATTGTTTTCTTCAAACTGGAGGGGTGGCAAAGGCAACATAACTATGGGCTAGGGTTGTAGCTGCCCTTGGGTGGATAACCTACTATGTACCTATGGACCTATGAACCTATGTTCATAGTTTGTCCCATTCACACTTGTCTATCCCCTGTCCTCATTCGTATGTGTATATTTCTGTGGCACATGATTGAACTATGTATTACCTGCAGGTATGCTGTGTACAGTGCACATACGTCACGGTTGATTACATTGTGTCTGTGTACCTACCTCTGTGATACTGAGGACTACCACACATCCTTCACAGCATTACATGCATATGTCCATACTATTATTCGTTGGCCTGTGGGGGGTTGTCAGGGCAATGGTTACACGTGTCCCTGTTTGTGCATGCATCATGGTGGTCTTTGACCAGCCTCCGTTGCTATCATGGGATGGACGGTGGTGTTGGTGTGTGTTTGGGTTGTGTTTCCACTGCCGGTACATCTGTGGGGGGTGGGGTTGGCACATGTTCCTCTTTGCAGGGAGCCCCATCCTGGACATTTGTGTCATGCATCAACACTTGGCACGTGCCATATGTCCTGTGATATTCCCACAGTCGTGTATGCCTTCCTGCATTACTACTGCATGTTACTGGCAGTTTGTATCTGGTACGCATGGCTATTATGTTGGATAGCTTAGCCTATTCCCATGCTATGACATACCCATTCATCCAGGCATATACATGTTATTCCTTCCTTTGCGTTGGCCATAGGTGTTTGGCCATCCGGCAACGCTATTCTCAACGTGTGATGTCCCACCTTCACCTTCTGTGCATGTGGCACCCTGTTGGGGCGTCCTGCTTGGTGGGCAGATGTTCTGCCATATGTGTTGTGTTTGACATGTCTGCATAGCTAATCATCAGTACGGTGGCTGAACATACTGCCTTGTCCAGATGTGTACAGATATGGACACCATGGCGTGTGAACGCCTATGGGGTTTTGACAGGTCCATACCACATGTGGGATGTACACATTCTGCCGACACATTCACATGCAGCCATTTGGATATCAGTACCTGAGGTGGGATGTTGACATGTGGGGTACATATTTGCCCACGTGACACTGCCTAGGACAATACTTCATACTACATTTGAGGTACACCCATTGTGTGTAGGTGTACAGCTGTGCAAGGCTGCTAGCTGGGTTGGGTGCACGGTCGTACATGGGTGCAGGTTACGTGCTATGACGGGGCTGTTGTGTATTACATTTGCATGCATGGGTTCTTCTTTTGGATATTACGCTTCGGCATACACCGTCCTATGTGTATGCGATGGGCACATTGCTGGGTGTAGTACATGTTGCTATGCACATGTTTGTCTGTGTTTAGGGTATCTGGTTCCCTTCTGGTTGTTATATCGACACGGCTGCCCGGCTGTGTACTCTCACTACTGCTGGTGACCATGCCCATGGGGCTACTTGTGTGTAGGTGTGGCGCGCTGACATGCTGCGGTACACCTTCACTGGGTATGTCCACTGACAGTGCATTGCGTGACGGACACGGTATTACGCGTATCCTTTGTTCCTTGCACGGGTACAAGTTGGACTTCGTGGGTTAATGTTTGGTTCTCCGTTTTGTGTGAACGGGTACTATGTTGCATACTCTGCATACGTTTCATTATCCATGGACCCTGGCTGGTGCGGTTACTATTGCAGGCGGCCTGTGACAGTCAGCACTTTAGGTTGCTCATCGCCTGCCAGCTTGGCCACGCCTACGGGCGCATCCTACTTGGGCTCGTGCACGTGCCCTCTGCACGTGTCTGCGGTTGCGGCGCGCACTCATTACTATGCATGTGGTGCTGCTACGCCAATTATACACTGTACTGCCGGCGCAAGCCTTACACCAGCCTTGCGCCAAGATTCATGAATCCCGGGGATAGTGGTTCAATACATGAGTAAATAACAAGACAGGACAACATTCATAACTTTAGATAAAGCTTTTTTTGTTTCTCATAACTCTCATATAATGTTCTCAGTAAGAAGATCATTTAACAAATCCTTGTTAACATGTCATTCTCATTGTTTTCTTCTGAAACGTGTTAAATATTGGCAAGATTAAAGTTAGGAGATTGTATTCCTTTTTACATTCTATTCTAAAGCCTTACTACCAATTGCAAAATATAAAGGGCTTGATGTGAAGATGGCAGTAAGTTACTGTAAATCCTTAAAAGGACAAGTGTAAATCTTTTTGTTTATTTCATTATTTTATTAATAAATGTTTTGTTATTTAGCAATCTCAAGATATTTATCACTTGAAATAGAATGGCTTGTGACAAAGCTGTTTGAAACTATATCTTATGTTCATAGTTGTTAATTACGGTAGTCCATTCACAGTTTATTGACACCCTAAAAGAACTGTTTAGAAATCTTACATGGGTCAGGAGAGACACTACATCCTAAAATGCATTGTTCATTTCAGAAATTACAGACTGAAACATTAGACTAACAATGGCTATTGACTGTAGGATGGTAGAAGGTGGCTTCAATGACTTGTTAATTGAACCAGGAATTTTAAATTCCATGTTTGGTACTGTATAAAGTACTGATTATATATTAGACATGTGTAAAATGGTGAATAACATTTTATTCCATTCATTTAAGTAAACTCTAATGGTGTCTATTAACATTATGAAATTTGCTTGCCTACTGTCTTTCCAGCTTGCTTTAATGGTTATACCTAAGTATTTAGTCATAGTTTTAGCCCAATTAAAGACTCTATGTCTGTCCAGAATGGGGTTTATTTTTTTGTTTAACAAAATAGTTTCAGTTTTATTTAGATTAAAACTTAGGCCTGATATCATTTAAAGGTTTGAAAAGATTCTATAAGATGTTCAATTGAAGTATCTATGTTCCCAATTGTTAATAAAATATTATCAGCGAAAAGCTGGATTTTGGAATTATACTTTGCATTGACATAGAAGCTGCTTATTTTATAATTAGTTCTTCTGTAATTAGCTAATGGCTCCACTGATAGAGCAAATAATAAGGGTGATAAAGGGCACCCTTGCTTGGTGCCCGTCATTATTTAAAGTGGTCCTAACAAGAAAGCTCCAGTTTTAATGTATGATATAGAAGTAGTATATAATTTTTTCAGCAATTTTAAAAAATCTGAAGAAAAGTTATACATTTCTAGAGATTTTAATAAATAGGGCGAACTCAAAGTATCAAACGCTTTGTCCAAGTCCAGGCTAATAATTGTTAATTCTCTCTCTTTTTTTTTTGTTTGCATAGTCCATTAATCTTAATAGTCTAATTAAATTGTCTTGGACCTTCCTGTGTGAAATAAAACCTGTTTGATCATCTTTTATTATTTTTGGTAAAAACTGATTTAATCTATTTGCTAGAATAAATGTAAACATCTTGTAGTCCACATTCAGAAGAGAAATAGGGTGGTAAGATGTTATAAAATTAGGGTCCTTGTCATGTTTCAAAATGGGTGAAATCATATCATATTTCCAGGAAGGGAAAGTGCCATCATTCTTACTGAATTATTCAAAAGCATCTATTAGAATGTTTAAGGTCTCATCCGGAAGTATTTTATATATTTCCCCAATTAGTCTGTCAAGGCCAGGGGCCTTATTATTTTTAATGTTTTGTATTTTTTCCCTTAAGTTCCCTTAATGATATAGACTTAAGAAGTCTAGAGTTTTGTTCTTTTGTTAATCTTTTATCAATATTGTCTTTCAAAAACTTGTCTCTCATACTATTACCAGTATTATGTAGGTTGGTCTTATTTAGTGTTTCATGGTGTATTCTAAAGGCCTCCAGTATTTCTTTTAAATCTGTTACATGTTTTAGTTTCTTTGTGGAATTGTCTATAATTTCCCTAATATGATTAGCTTTTGTCAGGCTTTTAGATTTAAGTGCAAGTCTATGCATATTCTTGGGATTAATAGAATAGGTTTGCAGCTTTATTTTTTTAAGTTTGTTGCTACTTTGTGATTTAAAATGTCTGTGTATGTCCTATTCTTAGTAGTCTTTAGTAGTCTAATTAAATTGTCTTGGACCTTCCTGTGTATCTTTTATTATTTTTGGTAAAAACTGATTTATCTATCTGCTAGAATAAATGTAAAAATCTTGTAGTCCACATTCAAAAGGGAAATAGGGTGGTAAGATGTTATAAAATTAGGGTCCTTGTCATGTTTCAAAATGGGTGATATCATAGTATATTTCCAGGAAGGGAAAATGCCATCATTCTTACTGAATTCTTCAAAAGCATCTATTAGAATGTTTAAGGTCTCATCCGGAAGTATCTTATATATTTCCCCAATTAGTCTGTCAAGGCCAGCGGCCTTATTATTTTTAATGTTTTGTATTTTTCCCTTAAGTTCCCTTAATGATATAGACTTAAGAAGTCTAGAGTTTTGTTCTTTTGTTAATCTTTTATCAGTATTGTCTTTCAAAAACTTGTCTCTCATACTATTATCAGTATTATATAAGTTGGTCTTATTTAGTGTTTCATGGTGTATTCTAAAGGCCTCTAGTATTTCTTTTAAATCTGTTACATGTTTTGGTTTCTTTGTGGCATTGTCTATAATTTCCTTAATATGATTAGCTTTTGTCAGGCTTTTAGATTTAAGTGCAAGTCTATGCATATTCTTGGGATTAATAGAATAGGTTTGCAGCTTTATTGTTTTTAAGTTTGTTGCTACTTTGGAAATTAAAATGTCTGTGTATGTCCTATTCAGATGCTGTATTTCAGAAAGTTTTGCAGCATCTTTTTTGTCCAAGTTCTTTTTTAATGTGTCAGTTTTTGACTGTATGTGTATTAGCTCCTTATCCCATTCCTTCTTTTTGTTTAAGTACCAACTTTTGATTTTAGCATATAAGTATGATTTAAATGTATCCCAAAGTATAATTCTAGGGGTCTCATTATTATCATTAAAATTTAGAACTTTTTTCTTTCTTTTAACAGCCATTCTTTGAAATATTTTAATTTGGCAATGTATGCAGGTAATCTTTGCCAGTATCTGGGTGTTATGTGTTTTTTAAAAAAAAAAAGCATTGTGATCGGACAACAGACATGTACTGATCTTCAATTCCTGCATCTTAGATAATAAATTATAAGTAACAGATATCTTATCAATAGTGGCTTGGGTGCCAAACCTCAAAGAGTGATGTGTATATTGTTGGGATTCTGATTCTCTTATGGTATAAATATCCCTCAAATTCGAAGAGGTAATAAAGTTATTTAATTTTTTGCTGCAGCTGACATTTTAAAGTTACCATTCTTAGTAGTGTCATTCTTGGAAAGAATGCAGCTGAAATCTCCTGCACATATAATGTCTCCTTTAGCTTTAAGTGCGATTAGTTCTAAGTATTGCTTGCTGTTCCTGCTCTGATACCAGGTATCCAGTATGCATTAACTAAGGTGATGTATTTTCTATTTATTTCCAAAGTTACCATACTTAATATACCATTTTTGTCCAAATATGAATCAATAATTTTAGGTATGGTAAGGATTTTTTCCACAAAATCATAGTGCCCCTCCTCTTGGTCTGATAGTGAGATACAACAAGTATTGAATAACCATTAAAAAACAATATTGACATGTTGCTGTGATAACCTCATACATTTACTGTTGTAACAGGGTTTGTTGCACCATATGTCTTATGAGGGATATGAAGTCAGTAACTCTCACGGCTGTCACTATCTATAGACTGCAATCCTCACACTACATTCTGCAGTTCACAGATAGGTGCTCTGAGGATAACACTTGAAACAAAAGGCACCATACACTGGCCAGTCTGCAGATGGCCCTACAGATGGGTGTTCCCTCATAAACATTGCACTGACATGGCAGGTATGAGAACATGTAGGACAGCCATATCCACACATACCCTGTTAAACCAACATTATTCCAAATGCAGTATAGCATCACTTACAGTCTGTAGTCAGGTCAGACACACCCCCCTCCTGTGTGTTGGCCTGTTTCCACAGTGTATGTTGGTAGAGGTAAACCCTAATCCATCAGAGATGCTGTTTGCCAAACAACAGATCGAGTTCCTGCTCACAGTGAATGAAAGGCCCAACACCAACATGATGTTCCTAGTTATTAGTGTGTTCCCATGCACTTGGCTATGGGAATGTTACCACAGCAGTTCCACATGCAATCAGCTAGAGGAGGGCTGCAATTCCTGCAGAGGCCATCAGCTGATCCTGAGCATCACTTAAAATACATATACTGCTGCCTAAGCAAAGCAGGTGTAAGTCTCCATATCCACTAGAGAGGGAGTGAGAGAGGTAGACAGAGGCACAGAAAAGCCAGGGAGGGGTGTGCGACTAAAACTTAAGCACATTTGTGTATCACACCTACCAGTACAGGGTATCAAACCCCTGATGACTATGTAGTGCTATCACATGTCCATGCAGTTATTGGATGCGCCACATAATTTACATGTTGCAAACCCTCAGAATGTATATTTGATGATAAGTGACATCTGCAACATAGATATGGTAGCTATGTGGTAGGTATAGTACACATGCCTGTCCACATGAACAGGTGTCAGCATCAACACAGGCACACTCTCACAGGGATGCACACACATTGCCACAGTTGGCAGGGCCAGGAATACAACTCATCACTAGTGGGATTGGCACACCACAGTACTGTGCAGGTATCACATGCACCACAGGGGTCATACAGAGGTTATATGTGCAAGGGTATGTGGAGGTGTCTGACAGACAGCATGCTTCAGTATGCCAAAGGGGGTTGTAGTGAGTGTGAATGTGGTGATATGCATCATACACCACACACACAGACATGGGTGCCAGTACTTACTTGCATGTGTGCACTGCTTAATGGGTGTGTTGTGGTTGACGGTGCCAAATGGGTATACAAGGCTAGGTGATGGATATACCTTGGCATCAGGCCACATGACAATGGCCTGCATTGTGGCTCAGTGGTATAGTGTCTATTAAGTGACTATTGTGTGTGGCCAATGGTGTGCATTGCTTGCCATGTATGTGTTCCTTAGTCCATGATATGGACAGTGTCTGGGATGTGCACACCTCCCACATGCATGTACAGTGACATGAGAAACTGTACCTGGGGTGTCTGGCCCATGTTGTTTACACAGATCATTATCATCAGATGTGCCAGTCCTGGCCTCATGTGGTGGGAACTGTTAATGGACAGCAGGTTGACCCTGCACCTACAGTGTTAGCATGCTACTGGTATTCCCTGGTGTCAATGGTATCTGTCCATACAGGGCTTGTGTTTCAGGCATGGTATGTCTTTTGTGGATTACATTTGATGGCACCACAGGTGTTGCAGGTGTCCAGTGGGGAACATGGGGGAGGTGCACTGTCAGCACGCACATGCCTATTGGACTGATGGGCAGAGTGCCATGCCCTCTGTAGGAACTGCAATCACACCACGGTTACTATCAGTGGGCAATATACAGGGTACTATCAACATAGCGGCTGTTGCCTAGGCAAGTGTGTGTGTGTATGAGACATGGGTTGACAGTGTTCCCTGGGTAATACAAGGGTTGCTAACATTGTTCAGCTGACATTGATGTCACATTTAGTGGTATGAATTTGCTCCCTAGCCTCTTGGCTATTTCACATCTGTTATCCCTGTACGGTGGACATTGTGATATATACTTGGCCCACCATATATGAATTTTGAATTGTAGTGAGTGTGACTAGACTAAAATGCATTTCTCTCTACACAGACATAGAAACACACTCAAAACATCCACAATTGCCATGTGTGGGAATAGAACCCCTACAAGAGTTTTATATTACATTACAGCATGATGCTGTTATAGGATGCACCACTGGGACTGCAAGAGTGCTCCTTCCCCAAAGGTGTATTACCTAACTAATTTATTACACTACAGCAGTATGCAGTTATAGGACATGCTATGGAGATTACTGGGCTGCACCCTTCCCTGAGGTGTATTTCTAGGTGGATGACATTAGCAGCCTTGCCAAAGTAGAGCATTTGAATTGTAGGGAGTGTGACTACCCTAAAACGCATTGCTGTCTATACAGACAGAGTCAGACAGACACACACACACACACACACTCACACAATTGCCAAGTCTGAGATTAGAACTCCTACCTAATTATTTTATCACACTACGGCAGTACACAGTTATGGGACACACTACAGAGATTATTAGTCTACAACCTTCCCATACATGTATTTCTAGGTGGATGACATCAGCAGCCTTGCCAAAGTAGAGCATTTGAATTGTAGGGAGTGTGACTACCCTAAAAAGTTTTGTGTTCTATACAGACAGAGTCAGACAGAGACACACACACACACACACACACACACACACACACACACACACACACACACACACACACACACACACACACACACGCACACTCACACACTCACACACTCACTCAGCAGCCTTGCCAAAGTAGAGCATTTGAATTGTAGTGAGTGTGACTACCCTAAAAGCATTGCTCTCTACACAGACAGACACACACACACAATTGCCAAGTCTGGGATTAGAACTCCTATCTAACTATCTTATCACACTACAGCAGAACACAGTTATAGGACGCACCACGGAGATTACTGGGCTACAACTTCCCAAAAGGTGTATTTCACAGTGGATGACCTCAGCAGGCTTGTCATAATAGTGCTAAGGGGAGGGCACTGTGTGCACTTGGGCCATAACCTATTCATCTAGAGGTTGACATACCACATCCGGGCAGACACAGGATCATATTTCACAGGTATGTGTATACAGCTGCTAGATGACTACTTCCTTGAACAGTTATGTTGCACTGCTAGAGCTGGCACCACATAGTCTTTAATGCTGACAGATACCGGTGGCTAGTATCTATCTACAGTGAGTGACATCTGAACCTCATGTGGTTGTGGTCCTTTGGCTGCGTGTTGGGTGGGACAGGCCTGGATGGCTGCTTGTCACAGTCACCCTCTTCCATACAACTATGTACGTCTACCTTTGGCTTATTATAGTGTGTTGGCCTTAGATATACCTCTACATTCCTATCCACTGTGTGTGCAAAGCATGAGTGGTGCATACTGAGGAGTACCTGCAGTAACATATGTGATTGCCAGATATGTCTGGTCCACTGATGTTTGCAGACATGGCCTTCATTTGTTTAAGTGTGTGAGCATGCCCAATATGACCTTTCAGTATGTTGTTGAATGACATTGCCTATATTTCTCTAAGTGTGTGAGCATGCCCAGTATGCCCATCTGTACTGAATGTGTGGATCAAGTCCAGGTAGTTTGTACTACAGTGCAGACCTTTGTGGTGTACACCTAGAGGTAGCGTACTGTTTCTGCAGGGTACCTGTTGATCATTTGGCAATATGTGGGCAAGCTGTGCAGGGGATAGTGTGTACTGTAGGTGATTATGTCTGTGCTGCTTCAGCTTCATGATACTCCTGTTAGCAGTGATAGTCAGACGTGTACTGTTATACACAGTGATGTTTTCTGCCCTCATATACTGTCAGGTGGACATTCTTGCTCACAGTGTTGTCTTGGGGGACAAGGGGGACAGCAGCTGTGTCCAGTATTGTGGGCAGACACCTACATATTCATGGTAACTTATGCCATTCTGGAGGGGGGAGCTGCAGACACTTGGTGCTGGGTTTGTGTATCCGGATCAGCAGCTTGCTACAGTACTGGCAGAGGACCCCATACTTGTATGCCCATCAGCACGACAGTATCAGCTTATCTTGCTGTGGCAATGCCTCACAGCTGTATAAATTCACACAGGTCAGCCAGGAGCAGGGGCCATGGGTCAGGACACATACCCTATTGTGGTGTACAGGCAGGTGTGTAGCCACCCATGTTTGTGTTTGCAGCCAGGGATAGTGTGTGCACACAGCTTGGTGTTGGATCCTGCACATTCCATGCTGCCCATAATTCCACCCCCCATTATTTTAACCTCTTCCATACATTATGCATACATTCTCTGAAACTTTTCCTAAGAGTATCGCCTCATCACAGGTGTGTGTACGTGTTGGTCCACAGGTCATGCAGTGGGGCATGGTGGACATGTTACTGTGGTTTGTGCACATGGCCTTGCATATGGCTTATGTGGGGTGTGTTGTGTTGTTATTTGGGTGTCCGTGACAGAACATGCATTGGCAGTATATGTGAGACACAGGCCTTTGGCAGATGCCTCTGGGGCATTAGGTGTTGATGCATGCCAGATGTGGCAGGTCATTGCATTCTGTCAGTCTTACAGTCCCAGATCACCATGCAGTATATTCCCCTGGGGTGACAGGGTAGGTGTGATAGGTGTTCATGCCAATATCTCCTAACAGTCTTGCTCAGGTGGTGTGGATGCTGGCATGGTGCTACCTACAGCTAGGGACACACCGGCATGAGACATCTGCACTGCATGCTGCAGTCTTCCATTATTGCCATATACAGGTGGGGTCTTACTGTACCTATTCCCCACAGCAGGGATATGATCAGAGAAGTGCCTGTGGGTGATGTTTGCATGAGCTGGATGCATGTGTGCTATGGACACTACTTGCATCTGACACACAGATATGCATTGGCCATTCCAGTTATGCTTGCATGTGCAGGTACATCAGCTGTTTCCCAATACATCAGTCCTACCTCCTTTGTGATCTGTGAGTGTTTGGGCAGACAACACCAGTATCCCCCACTATAGGACTGAATAATGTGAATCATACCTGTATGTACTTTTCCAAGGGTGTGTCCATTTCACAGTGATGCAATATATGCTCTATGTCTGGGGTTGTTTCCCCTGTGTACTGCTTGTATATGTTGACCAACAGCAGCCATGCCATGTCAGTCTTTCAGATGGTGACACATATTACCACCATACATTTGCAATGGCTTACTGCTACCTTGTGTTATACTGATGGTTATTGTGTATGGCACAGCAGTTGTGAGGACTTGTCCCTGTCATCAGTGGTAGTGGGCAATGGCCACCAGGCTTACCTCAACATGCATACATACCAACCACTCCCACATGCTATGGGACATACACCAACCTAACACACACATACCTGCATATTGTGCAGATGCTACAACCTATCCTGCTACCTTGGCCACTTCTGTGTATCTGTGCTACACTGGTATTAGACCTACACATACATGCTATTACATTTCTACATAAGGTTGTGGGGGGCACACTTGACTGTTACGACATGTGTACATCACATCGGGGGGGGCACACCAGACCGTTACTACATAATTAAGTAGGGTACGGTGGAGTACACCTGACTGTTTCTGTATTCCTACACAGTATTGGGGGCACACCTGACTATTTCTACATATCAACACAAGATTGGGGAGGGCACACTTGACTGTTGTTACATTTCTACATAACATGGGGGCACACCTGGCTATTTCTACATTTCTACACAGGATTGGGGGGGCACATCTGACTGTTGTTACATTTCTACATAGGATGGAGGGGGCACACCTGACTATTTCTACATTTCTACACAGGATTTGGGGGCACACCTGACTGTTGTTACATTTCTACATAAGCTGGGGGGCACACCTGGCTATTTCTACATTTCTACACAGGATTGAGGGGGCACACCTGACTGTTGTTACATTACTATGTAGGATGGGATGTGGAACACCTGACTATTTCTACAGTTCTACACAGGATTGGGGGGGCACATGTGACTGTTATTACATTGCTACGTAGGATGGAAGGCACACCTGACACCTGTACACATTTACTATGACTGTACTGGTATGTCAAGTACTCCATTCCATTCTGTATTCTAACCTTCATGCTGACTAGAGGCATACCAGGGCACTACAGATCATAGATTTGATTTGCCTACATATTGGTTTCTGACTTCCTACCCTTCAGAATTAAGATCCCACTGCCTGACCTGCTGTGGTCTGTCTGTGTAGGCCTGGGGGAAAGTTACCCATAGGTATTATTCAGAGGCCATAGCACAGCCTTTCTTTGTGTTTGTCTACACCTGCCCTGCTGGCTGTGACTGTTGTTGGGTATGTGAACCCCCCCTGACTGACATGTGTGAGTCACTTACCTTGTGGGTATCCCAGTATTGAGGGTGGTGCTGCAGGGCTGCCTATGTTGCATGCACATAGTACACTCCCTACACATGGTTGAGCACAGGTGCTGTCATGTTTGGCATCCCTTTTACTGTGTGTGAGAGTAAGAGAGAGGTGTTATTCCCTGGGTCCCTTCTGTGGCAGTGTATATTGTATGCTTTGCATCTTTGCCAAGGCCAGGGCATACTGGGCATGCCTCCTTCTGCCTACTGGGGAAGGCTCAGGTTGTTCCTCCTCCGAGTCACTCTGTGCCTGTGCAGGCCTTGGCAATGGTGGTGGGCTGTGTGGCCCTGCTCCATGCTGTTCCTGCTGCAGCTGTTTCCACAGGATCATATTGTGTAGCATGGCATTGTTCCTCCTCCAAGTCACTCTGTGCCTGTGCAGGCCTTGGCAATGGTGGTGGGCTGTGTGGCCCTGCTCCATGCTGTTCCTGCTGCAGCTGTTTCCACAGGATCATATTGTGTAACATGGCACATACAATGAAAATTTGGGTACATGCAGCTGGTGAGTGCTTCAAGGCTCCACTGGATGTTTCCAGACACTGGAACCATGACTTGAGCATCCCAAACACATGCTGTACTATAATTCTGGTCTGTGTGTGTGCCTCATTATGGAGTTCGTGTTCAGGTGCGTGTGCATTTCTGATGGGTGTCATCAGCCATGGCTCCAGTGTGTATCCAGCATCCCCCACTAGGTGACCGTGAGGGATGTCCCCATTGGCAAATCACTGGTACAGCTGCATCAGATGCCAGATGTGGGAATCGTGATAGCTTCCAGGGCAGCCAGCACACACATTCAGTATTATGCCCTGGGCATCGCACATGACCTGGCAGTTGATGGAGGGGAAGCCCTTGCAGTTGATGTAGACCCTACCCCACTCACTGGGTGGTGCCTTGATGCATATGTGCATGCAGTCTATAGCACCCACTACCTCAGGGTATTCTGCTATTTGGTGGAACAGTTGCATATTGCTGGCCAATGCCTCATGGGTGTTGGAGAAATATACGTGCTCACCGACATGTGCTGACATGGCATCTGGGAACTGGCGGAGTACCCTGGATGCTGATGCCTGCGCAATCCCCATCATATCACCAGTTGGCCTTTGGAAGGTACCTGTATCTAGTACTCTTAGGCCTACACATACCTTAGTATCCACTGGGATGGGTTCCCCTCTGTTAGTTCTGTGTGTCAGGCATGGCCAGCACAGCTCAACAAGTTGCTGTAGGAAATCCCTGTCCACCCTATAGCGCTCCACTTTCTCCAGCTCATGTAGCCCCTGGTAGGTTACCCTGGGTCTGTACACTCTTCTCCGTCTCCTCACTGTGGGTTGGTTGACAGCATTCACATCCTCACCACCCTCAGCCTCTTCCACAAGTTGTTATATGATAGCTATTGCAGCCCCTATCATTTTGTTGTTTTGATAGTTAAAGGTTCCCCACTAGTATACACCGGTGGTGTAGAGTGTGGGAAAAACCAGAATGGAAGGTGTTTGTGTAGTTTATAGTAGTGTTCTGGGCTGGGCTGGTCTGCTGCCTGTATAATTGGCTGATTCTGATACATTTCACCTGCCAGCTATGCTAGTTCTCCTTGATTGCCTTCCTACTGCTGTTTTCCCTTCCCATTGCCTTCCTGTTTAGGCCCAGGGGCACGCCACACAAACAGAGTGCTCCAATGTGCACAGTGCTGCTATTTCCTAGTTTACTTTTTTTTTCTTCCTTTAAAACCCAGTGCGCGGCGCACACACCCACTTAGGCAATGTAAAGAGTGCTAGGCAGATTCAGACACACCCCCTTGCTTAGCTGTGCTAAGCTAGGAGCAAACCAGAGCCACAGGGCTTCAATCCACTTACAGTATGCCTGACACCCCCCTTATATCAGCTAACTCCTAGGTTTGCACCAAGCTATTCCTACTCTTACACTGTTGGGACCTGACTAGCATGCTGGGGAAAACTGGGATTCGCTATCATTCCAGTTATTTGCATAGGATTGCCTGTTAATGCATAGTTACATGTCTCACACTGAGCCTCCAAACTTAGCAACCACTACTCACTGGCCATGCTGTCTTCTGCCTGCCATTGACTTGCATGGCAGAATAGTGATTTTAGTTAGACTGCTTATTTTCAGTTTATTTTGTTATTCCCCCGATCCCATTTGCGTGCCGCTGCCCTACCCTTAAACAGCAAAAAATTGGCTAAAAAAAATAAAAGTTTATTTTTTTTTATTTTTTAGGTTGTTTGCAATACCAATGGCCTTATACTTGGCTATTGGCATGCTTCCTGACTGATATGCAGCCTTTATTTGGAGCTGTCACAGCTCCATTTTGGATTTTACAGAAATGTACTCGGTTACTAACCGAGTACATTTCTGCAGATTGCACGAGTCCTGCACTGCCGGTTGCAAGCTTCCTGGATCACAAATTCACCTAATTTGTATGGATTTCTCCTGCAAATTGGGTATTTGCATACAGGGGCTTAGTCCATGCAGGACTAGTGCAGGAGTGCTCGTACACGCCCCTGCAGGCTATTCCTGGATCGCATGGCAGACATATTTCCTGCTGGAGCTCCTGCACTAATCCTGCACGCCGTGCAAGGCTTGCAGAATCCGGAGGAATTATGTTTTCTGAAGTAGAAAAAGTTCACCTTGTCATAAAAAACATTTGTTTTAATACAAGTAACAAAAAACATTTCTCTCCATTTGTTAATTACATAGTAAACAATTTCAAACAGCTAATGTTCAAAGATTATAAGATTAGAAACCTTTTATTTATTATGTTCCCCATAGCATTAACAAATAAATGCTTGGACTCATAACATGAACAAAATAGAAGAAATGAAAGGAAATGGGCTAGTTTTCTGGTATCAGATTCTTGATCACAATTATATACAGGAGGCAAGCTCTCTCATAGCAAGATATAACATAAATAAAAAAAAAATGGCTAAACATACACTTTTAGAGAGCATATAGTTAATGAGTTTAAAATAAATCAAATAGTGAAATCCACACCTAGACCCAAAATTCTAACAGTTTTTTTGTGAAATCAATACACTATGCACAAATGATGGACTATCAGTGTTAAGGTTATATAGGACATTCTGAATGGATTTACCAGCTCCAGATGAGTCCCTATGGATCTATGCAGAAAAAATTAATAAATCTAGCTTTTCAGAAAAATTGAAATCAGTAATACTTAAATCAGTCAAGTAATACTACATCATCTCCCTTTTGGAAAATTTACACATGGAAATTTATTCACAGAAGTTTTTTTCACATCCCAAAAATAGCATTAACATCAGGTAATGAGATATCATTATGTTGGAGATGTGAAGAAGCAGTGTATGCAGACTGGGTACATATGCTTATAAAATGTAATACTGTAATTCCCTTTTGGTTGGAATTCAAATCCTTTATTAAAGTGTTGTGGTCAGATAAAGGTGAAGTCACTGACTCATTCTTATTATCTAATGCTCCGATCCCAGTGTCTGTTCCAAGTACACAAGTGCACCTCCTCAGGTCCCTCCTTGCAACAGCAAAAAAATAAAAAAAACATTACCTCAAACTGCAAAAGTAAGAGAATTAAACCTTTTGTGGAATTTATATCACTGGCCAAAATAGTTTGCAATAGAGAATTAATGACTATAACTTTAAGAAGTACAAGAATGACACATAAAAACCTAGCTTGGTTAAAGCTTAAAAAATTGTTAGATAAAATGTGAATGTATTGAAAAAGTTACTTCTATTATGGACATTGTATATAGTTAAGATTTGTTTATATTGTTTAATATTTTTGTAGCATTTGTATTTATGAAAAATCAATAAAAATTATGTGTAAAAAAGTTTGTCAGACAAGTAAGCATGTAATGGAATGCAGTAAGGGGTATGTAATAATGGGAAATAGGGAGTTCAACAAATATGTCTCAACAAGACTTGCTGTATTGATATAACTGATATATTGCTGATCAGAACCTATGGCCATAGCATCTGGGTCTGTCTGCAGTGACATAGATCACAGCTCAGGCCCCTGTGTCATGCCAGGAAAGGATGGTTCACATATGACTACTACTGGAGTGTGTGTTGAACAATACTGACTGTGACACTGCTAGGCCAGCTACTGGGATGTCCTAGATATCCATATGTTAATTGTGAATACAACTATGATATACATGTTTGTCACAGAAATGTAAGAGACCTATACAGGGTATTTGCATAGTGAACTACTGTAGTAGACGTGTGTGTTGAACTGCATGTGATATACTGAGCTCATACCATTCTACTGTTCAGTGTTATGCACACTGACCATATGTGTGCCTCATATTTGTAGTCATTTACACATAGAGTTGTGTTATGTCTCGCAAACCATTGGCAAATCTGTGAAGACTGACATTACAATATCTCCTTCTTTTTCTTTTGGCTGTTCCCATTAGGGGTCACCACAGCAGATCATCTGTTTCCATTTCTGCCTGTCCTCTGCATCTTGCTCTGTCACATCAACCACCTGCATGTCCACTCTCACCACATCCAGAAACCTTATCTTAGGCCTTCCTCTTTTCCTCTTACCTGGCAGCTTCATCCTTACCATCCTTTTCCCAGTATACTCAGCATCCCTTCTAAGCACATGTCCAAACAAATGTAATCTCACCTCTCTAGCTTTGTCTGTAAACTGTCCAACCTAGGATGACCCTCTAATATACATATTCCTAATCCAGTGCAAATGTTAATATCTTTAACTCTGCCATGTCCAGCTCTGACTCCTACCTTTTTGTCAGTGCCACTGTCTCCAACCCATATAACATAGCTGGCATCACTACCCCCTTGTATACATTCCCTTTCACTTTTAGTGGTACTTGTCTGTCACAAATCACTCCTGACATTCTTCTCCACCCTCTCCATCCTGCCTGTACTCTCTTCTTCACCTCTGTCGATCCCAAGTATTTAAACTCATCCATCTTCACAAACTCTACTCCCTGCATCCTCACCATTACTCTATCCTCCCTCTCATTCACACACATATATTCTGTCTTAGTCCTGATGACCTTCATTCCTCTCCACTCTAGAACATATCTCTACCTCTCCAGGGTCTCTTCAACCTGTTCCCTACTCTCACTACAGATCACAGTGTCATCTGCAAACATCATAGTCAATGGAGACTCCTGTCTGATCTTGTCTGTCAACCTGTCCATCACCACTGCAAATAAAAAAGGGCTCAGAGCTGATCTCTGACGTAATTCCACCTCAAATTAAATGCATCCATCACTCCTTTTGCAGACCTCACCACTGTCACACTACCCTTGTACATAACCTGTACCACTCTTACATATTTCTCTGCCATTCTTGACTTCCCCATACAGTACCACAACTCCTCTCTAGGCACCCTGTCATATGCTTTCACTACGTCCAGAAAAACAAAATGCAACTCCTTCTGACCTTCTCTTTACTTCTCCATCGACCCTCTCAGAGCAAACATCGCATCTGTAGTGCTCTTTCCTGGCATAAAAACATACTGCTGATCACTTCCCTTCTTAACCTAGCTTCCACTACTCTTTCCCATAACTTCATGCTATGACTGATCAGTGCTATCCCTCTGTAGTTGTTACAGCTCTGCACATCACCCTTATTCTTAAAATCGGTACCCAGACACTGTTTCTCCACTCCTCAGGCATCCTCTCACTTTCCAAGATTTCATTAAATAATCTGGTTAAAAATTCCACTGCCATTTCTCCTAAACACCTCCATGCTTCCACAGGTATGTCATCTGGACCAACAGCTTTTCCATTCTTTATCCTCTTCATAGCTATCCTTACTTCTTCCTTGCTAATCCGTTGCACTTCCTGATTCACCATACCCACATCATTTAACCTTCTCTCTCTCTCATTTTCTTCATTCATCAGCCCCTCAAAGTACTCTTTTCATCTGCTCAACACACTCTCCTCGTTTGAAATATGTTTCCTTCATTATCCTTTATCACCCGTTTCTGCTGCATATCTTTCCTAGCTCAGTCCCTCTGTCTAGCCAATCAGTATAGGTCCTTTTCTCCATCCTTAGTGGCCAACCTTTCATATAACTCTTCATATGCCTCATCTTTAGCCTTCACCACCTCTTTCTTTGCCATGCACCTCATCGCCTTATATTCCTGTCTACTTTCTTCATCTCTCTGACAATCCCACTTCTTCTTCAGTGAACTCTTTCTCTGTATACTCTCCTGTACTTCCTCATTCCACCACCAGGTCTCCTTGTCCTCCTTCCTCTGTCCAGATATCACAACAAGCACCTTTCTAGCCGTCTCCCTTACTAGCTCTGCTGTAGTTACCCAGATATTCAGTAACTCTTCAGTGCCACCCAGTGCCTGTCTTAACTCTTCCCTGAACTCAACCTCATAATCACCCTTTTTCAGTTTCTACCATTTCATCCTCGGTGCTGCCCACACACTCCTCCTCCTCTTTTTGATCACCAGCGTCATCCCACAGACCAACACTTTATGCTGACTAACTACACTTTCCCCTGTCACCACTTTATAGTCTCCAATCTCCTTCAAACTGGCCCTCCTACATAGCATATAATCCACCTGTGTGCATCTTCCATCACTCTTGTGTGTCACCCTTTGCTCCTCCCTCTTGTTAAAATACGTATTTACCACAGCCATGTTCATCCGTTTTGTAAGATCCACTACCATCTCACCTTCTGCATTCCTTTGCTTAGCACCATACCTACCCATCACTTCCTCATCCCCTCTGTTTCCTTCACCAACATGCCCATTGAAATCTGCTCCAATCACCACTCTCTCACCCTTAGGTACAGTCATCACCACTTCATCCAACTCAGTCCAAATTTTTTTTTTTCTCATCCATCGCACACCCAACTTGCGGAGCATATGCACTAACAACATTCATCATTACACCATCAATTTCCAGCTTCATAAACATCACTATATCTGACACTATTTTCACATCCTAAAACACTCTTGGCATACTGTTCCTTCAGGATAACCCTACATCATTTCTCCTCTCATCCACACCATGATAGAATAATTTGGACCCATCTCTGATACACCTAGCCTTACCCCCCTTCCATCTGGTCTCTTGCACACACAATGTATCAACCTTCCTTCTGTCCATCATATCAGCTAGCTCTGTCCCTATACCAGTCATACTGCCAACATTAAAAGTCCCTACCCTCACTACCACACTCCTAGCCTTTCTGCTCTCTTCCTGCCATATAAGTGTGGGACATCCTCCAGGTTATGTCTGTGTCTGTGAATGCAAAGGCTGCTGTGCTATCAAATGGCTTAAGTGTGTTACAGCAATATTAAGAATGTATCACTAATTTTGCCCCATCACCCCCCCCCTCCATGTATGTGTGGTATCCTCCAGTTATCGCTCTAACAGGTTGAGAGGAATGACTGAGCAGCAAGAGTGTAAATACAGTGTGCCATACTGACATAGAACAGACATGTATATCAGGTATTACCTGTGCACATGTATGTATGAGTAGCTGTACCTGGCCACCTCATAACAACAGACATGGGATGTAAAACATCAGGTAAATAAGGTGTACATGTTGTACACGTGTGTAATCTTAGTTTCTGGGCATCAAACAGAGTAAAATTCCTACAGCTACTGGTTGTTGCATTGCACTGACACAGACATGGGTACTAAAATAAGCATGATTATCAGGTTGAAATTGGAGAGGTGTCCAACTGTGTTATGACCTTGTGTCCATGCCTACTACAAACAGCTATATGACCATCAACATAGTTGTATGGACTTAGCAATACCTTACTTGTAAAACCTGCCTCCACCAAGGTAGAGTAATCCCCTTTACACAAACCACATAATTGGTTGCTATATTGGCTGTACAGGGTAAAGTAGGAGCAGACACTAATTTGGTAGCAAGTCAACCTTTGTCTGAATGAGCATATAAGGTCACAGGTGGATTACTGTAAGGCTAACTATGAGTACAAATTGGACACATCCACCAAGGGCAATCACAAGGCCATCATCATATATGTCTTCAATCTCAGAGGCAACAACCCAACCCACCCTGTAATGGTGGTCAAACGCACCATATACACACACACACCATAGCTATAGCCAACCTGTTGCAGACAGGTGTAAGGCAAACATCACCCCCCTGGCTCACCATTAGCATAGGTAGATATGCACAACACCCACACCCCTCCCCTCATCATCAGGGAGCAGGTGCATACTGCCTAGTCAAAGTCAACAAAAGCAAGTCTCCATGGGACCTGATGACATTCCTGTCTGCATCCTACATGAACTCAAGCATATGCTTCCAGCTCTATTACACACTGTATGCAAGCAAAACCTGAGCACCATTGGCATCCCATCTGCAAGGAAGACGGCCACTGTCATCTCTATACACAAACGTGAATGATGAATGGTGGATTACACAATGTACTGGCCCTCATTGGGGGAAACATGACACATCAGGACCAGGAGTGCAATGCAGGTTCATATTGTGCTGATAGATGACAGGGGTATGATGTGGTTGTAAGTGGTTTGGGCAATGTCTGAGGTCCTGTGATGTGTTTCCCTATATATGTCTTCCAGGAGACATGCAGTGGCAGCCAGCATATACTGCAGCTGAAAATGCAGCCATCACTGATGCCACAATCCAGCACCATGGGGTAATGTTCGGCCGTAACTGACAAAATTTGTGCGAGCGGACTGACCTGTGGGATGACCCTGTCCACAGAGTTAACACCTTGGGCCACCATGACCACACATATGATCAGGTCAGGCATTGGGTAACTGACCTGATATGTTGTGCCCAACAAAGGGCTGCTGCCATGGCCAGGGACCATACTGCTACAGGTGGGGGTCCAGCCACACAGGCCCCACTTGAGGCAACAGAGGAGCTCCTTGCCATCCTTGGGCCAGCCCACACAGAACAATCAACACAAGAAACACAAGTTGTGGAAGTGGATGGCACCCAGGCAACAGGCGAGAAGCATCCAGGTAAGGCCACAGTGCACATCAATTTAATCATGCAGCAGTCATACTGTGTTCTATAGAGTATCTAGATACATATGTCAGTTCAAACTGCATTTGTGGGTGGGGTTTAGTAATGCACACAAGTGCACATCTATGGTGAAGGACAGCAAATTGTGTACTATTAGAGCTTGTACTGTACATGTGCAGAAAAGTAGTATTCATCTTGTACAAATGCCAAATCTGAGTCTGCTGACAATACCTCTCCCCCACAACTACATACATTCCTCTGGTCTGGATGTGGGACAGCAGCCTGAAGCCGGTGAGTATGGGATTTTCCTGCTGTGGCTCACCAGTACACCAGGCATGTTAAGGTCATGCATTTGAGCATGCACACAACTGTTACTCAGCCATATTGCGATATCTGCATGTTCACTTGTGGTGGAGTTAACTGCATTGCATCATAGTGGTCATCACAGAAGCTTATTTGCAGGAGATGTCACATACCTGCAACATACCTCACAACCTGTCATTGCAAGAAATCTGGACAAAGACTGACAAAATGGGGAGACAAAGGCCCAAAACCAGGGACATATTTTATAAATTAATGTTATACAGTGCATATAAATGGTGTACACACACCTGTTAGAATGCCAGGTATTTGTGATATACTAAAATGAGAGCACAATAAAACATTTCCGAACTCTTCCAACCTTTCATATAACCTATAACCTATACAATTCAATTGTAAAACAAACAAATCTGTTAGGGGAACAATTTTGACACAAAAAACATACAAGAAGCTAGATGCATATGTGTGCATAGGCTGAAGCTAATACTGTGTTGAAGCAGCTTTCATTTTAGTTACAGCATTCTGACTTCTTGGGTACACACCTGATATCAATTACAGAGACTCTTTGATTAATAGCAAATAATGGTCAGCTGTCCTACCAGGATTATCCTAACATTTACTCAGTTGCCTGCTATAGTAACAGCCATAGTTCACATACAGCTTACGAAGCAGCAAAGGGATCTCATTTGTGAAAGGTATCAGCCCAGAGAAGGATAATCCATGGTGGTGGTGCTGTGGTAGCATTGTCACCTCACAGTAAGACGCTGACCGGTTCGACTCTCAGCTAGAGCGTCTTCTGCGTGGAGACATGCGTGAATGGTACCATCTCGTTGAAGGTTGTGCATTAGGGCTGGCAACTCAGCACGTAAAAATCAACTACCAATCATTAGTGGACCGGAGTTCCACTGTGGCAATTCCTAACCAGGAAAAGCCAAAAGACACAACAACATCAACCCAGAGAAGGGTACACACACATTTCCACAGCATTGCATATACCACGGAACACAGTGAAGACAGTCATCAAATGGTGGTGAAAATATGGGGCAACAGTAACATTGCAAAGAACTGGATATCCCTGTGTGGAAAAGACAAGACCCAAACTGGTCAAGGAGACTATCAGCAGACCTACAGCAACACTAAATGAGATGCAGGAATCTCTGGCAAGTACTAGTTGTGTACTAGATGTGACAACAATCCCCTGTATTTTCCGCATGTCTGGCCTATGGGGTAGGGTTGGAAGATGGAAGCCTTTTCTCACACAGAACAACATCCAGGTCTGGAGAATTACTCAAGAAAAATACATCAGGTGTCCCAAAATCATGTGGGGAAATGTTTTATGGTATATTGAGACCTTTTCTCCACAATACCAAAAGGTTTGTTTGGCACAATAACAACACTGTGCATCACCAAAAGAACACCATCCACATGGTGAAGCATGGTGATGGCAGTGTCCTGCTTTGGGGTTGCTGTTCATAAGCTGGAAGTGGGCCTTTAGCCAAGGTGGAGAAGATTAGGAACAGTTCAAAACACCAGTCCCTTTTGGCCCAATATCTTCATGTGTCTGCTAAAAAGATGTAGATGGAGCGAAATTACACCTTTACACATGACAGTGACCCAAACCATACATCCAAATCCAAAACAGAATGTCTTCACTAGAAGACAATAAACATTTTGGAATGGCCCAGCCACAGTCAACACCTACATCCAATAGAAAATCTGTGGGGTGCCCTGAAGAGGGCTGTGCAGAAGAGATGCCCTCACAATCTGACAGAGTTGGAGAGCTTCTGCAAGGGAGAGTGTACAAATATTGCTAAGTTGAGATGTGCCATGCTGATACCTTCCCAAGAGGAGTGACTGCCATTATGAAATCAAAAGGTGCTTTAACAAAGTATTAGTTTAAGAGTGTGCACAGCATACTGAACATATTTCAACTTCTATATGTAACTCTTAACCGATGTGTTTTCTCTTGGATTGCACAGGTTATAGATCACATTAAAGGAGGGAAATTTTATCACATGATTTCTGTGGTCTCATGTTATATATCAGACAAACCTGGGATGTTAACAGGGGAGTCTACACATAATATCCACTGTAACCTTAGCAGGTTGTTAGTGTAACCGGTTCTATTGTAACATACATTTATTGCGGGTTTTGAAATGTGAAACTCAAAATATGTCATTAATTAGTAACACCAGTCCTCAGATCATCCCAGTAATGTGTCAGACAAACACAGGATTTATGAAAAACAGACCAGAAATATGAGCCACACATGTAGACATGCAGTGACACACTGTACAGTTAAGAGGTATGTTCTGTATGAGTTGCCACTATG